>NC_034594.1:130421109-130429384 GCF_900095145.1 Mus pahari
CTTTCTTTCTTTCTTTCTTTCTTTCTTTCTTTCTTTCTTTCTTTCTTCCTTCCTTCCTTCCTTCCTTCCTTCCTTCCTTCCTTCCTTTCTTTCTTTTTCTCTTTTTTCTTTTTTTTCTTTTGGTTTTTCGAGACAGGGTTTCTCTGTATACCCCTGGCTGTCCTGGAACTCACTCTGTAGACCAGGCTGGTCTCGAACTCAGAAATCCACCTGCCTCTGCCTCTTGAGTACTGGCTAGGCCTGAGTTTTTTGTTCTTCTACTTCAGCCTCCCAGGCAGCTGGGATAAGAGGCCTGGCCGGACTTGATAAATCCCTTTTATCATTTATCCCTGCATCTGAGAAGCCAATGCCAGATAGACACACCAACAGGATTACTGGGCAATGGTAATTTGAGAGCCCTGTGATGCAGAGGATTGAACCCATATTTTGGTCTCTCAGATCCCCAACCTCCTTATAATGATAATATAAGGATTCCTAACATCCTTTTTTCCATCTCACACTGTCATAATCACACATTGTCACACTCAAACACTGTCACATTGTCACAGTCACACACTGTGATGATACCCATACACTGTCACACTCACACCATTGCAATCACATATGGTCAAACACACTGTGACATTCACACACTGTTACAGTCTCACACTGTCACATTCTCATACTGTCACAGTCTCACATTGTCACAATTATACACTGTCATTCTCACACCATTGCAGCCACACATGGTCACACACTATGACACTCACACACTGTGACACTCACTGTGACACACAGTTACACTTACACTGTTGCAGTCACACACAGTCATGCACACTGTCACACTCACATACTGTCACACTCACACACTGTCACAATCACACAGTCACAATCATAGCACATACTGTCACAATCACATATGGTCTCACACACTGTCACAATCACATACTATCACACTCACACACTATCTCACACACACACTGTTATACTGTTAGACTTACATACTGTCACACACACTGTCACAAACACCCACACTATCACACACACTGTCATACACACTGATTCTCATACACTGTCACAATCACGCACTGTTACACTCACACACTGTCACACACACACTATCACACTCAAACACTGTCATACACACTGTAACACACACACTGTCATACACACCGTCATATACACACTATCACGCTCACATTGTCACACTCACACACTGTCATATTCACACATTGTCACACACAATCACACTCATACACTGTCACACACACTGTCACACACACTGTCACACTCACTGTCACACTCACTGTCGTCACACTCACACACCGTCACAATCATACTCTGGAGATGGGAACCCAGCACTCCAGTTGATCCTCTCAGTGCAGCTAAGTCACTGTCCCATTCTCTGAGGGGTTGGCTGTTTTACAACTTGTGGCTTCCAAACGATTCCCTGTGCTGTCTCTGGGCTTCTCACTCCACCATGGTGGCACTCCATCCCATTTCCAGACATTTGCACTCACAGTCACTCTGTGACTGTGAATGAGACACTCCCACTCATTCATCACCATGGAAACCCCTCACAGGTTACCTCTCTCCTAGGAGAAGTGTTCCTGAGGCTTCTACCCAAGGGAGGCTGGCAACCCTGCCCTGGCCATGCATCTTCTGACTCTTCCTCAGTCTTCTAACACTAACATCACCTGACATTTGATGATGAATTTTATTCATTTACTTTTTTGTGGTCAGGGTTTTCTATCTTTGTCTATAGCAAATAGGCTCTGTGAGGGCTTCCTGCCACTGTCTGGTTCTCTACAGGCTCAATCCCAGCATGGTACCTGGCACACAAAAAGCCCTCAGTGAGTGAATGGGTTAATGGGGGGGGGGATGAATCTAGAAGCTGTGGTTTTGAGCTGTTAGCAAGCAGTCATTGAGGTTGCCAGTTCTCCATCTTTACTGAACTTGGACTTGAAGTCTGGTTCTCTGCTGCTTAGCTATGGGACTTGGAACCAAGCACTTACCTTCTGAGTGAAGATCGTGTTGTCTTTTCTCATAGAAAAGACAGACGACACAGCACTGCTGGATCAATGACATAAATCTGTACAGAAAATACAACACAAAGCTATCTGCACTAAGCACTAGGTAAGCACTAACGAACCGAGTACTATGTGACAGGCATGAGCCATAGACCGGGTGTATGTTCCTGGGTGTTTTGCCTGAAGTTACTCAAGTACTCTTTTTTTTTTTTTTTTTTTTTTTTTTTGGTTTTTCGAGACAGGGTTTCTCTGTATACCCCTGGCTGTCCTGGAACTCACTCTGTAGACCAGGCTGGCTTCAAACTCAGAAATCCACCTGCCTCTGCCTCCCAAGTGCTGGGATCAAAGGTGTGCGCCACCATGCCCGGCTTCAAGTACTCTTTACTGTACCTCTTGAGGTGGTTATTGTTAGCCCCATTTAATAGATAAGAAAACTGAGGCTCAGAGAGACCCAGTGATTTAGTTAAACGGCATTGGAGAGTGGTAGTGAGGGTCAGGCACCCAGCCTAGTCACATGTCTTCACAGCTACACAGGGCTGTCACAGTTGCTGCCTCAGCTCTAAACCTGGGCTTCTCATATACCACTGCAACCAGGGAGGTTAGGACTTCTAATCACCGTTTGCCTGTGTCATGGATAAATGTGAGGATTTTTTTTTTTTTTTTAGTACATTACAAACTAGGAATTTACTCTAGGGGATAGAATTTCAGGTTCTTTTTGAGAAGAAATGTTTATTTTTGCTATTTTCTGTTGTGAGTTTTGTGTCAGAGTCTGCTGAAGATGCTGACAAATGTGTGCATCCAGGACACCCCAAAAGCATTGGCCACAGTGCTTCCATCTTTATTCAGTGATTTAGCGGTAAGTGGATAGGTTGAATAATTTCCTCAATCATCCAAGCCAAGGGGAATGCAGAGCTATTAATGTCTGGATGCATCTTTGCTGCTTGTGTACCAAGGTCATTGATGCACCTCCTGATTTTTTATGGGTATCTATTTATATCTTACATCTTATTTAGTTGGGTGGTTATTAACAAAAATAAGAGTTAGCTGAGTGCAAGACAAGATGCAAATACAAGTCAGATTTAACTATTCTCTGCATAAATCTAAGGAAGTGTTTTTTGCATACAGAGCGAGAATATGCATGCGATTGCTAGTTTTTGTCAGGAATTGCTAAATCTTAATTTAGCATTGCCTCCATCGGGTTGTCCCATGAACGTGTCTGTGAGGGCGTTTCTTTGATTAATGATTGATGTGTGAGGGCTCACATCCCAGTAGCAGTGCCATACCTGCACAGCGACAGTCATTCTTAATAACGAAAGCCAATATGGCTTGATCTCAGATCTAGAGGCCCAAGGTCTTACTACAGTTACTTGTACCGTTTGGACTTGGACAAGTTATTTAACCTCTCTGATCCTTCGGTTCTTTCCATCTTGCATGATATCACCCCCAATTCATATGCTAAAATCCTGACATCCAATGTGGTGATCTTAGCAGTTGGGGCATGATCGGGACATGAGGGCAAATGCTTCATAAATGAGATTCATATGTGTTTAAAGGAGGGATGAGGGAGCTGCTTTATCATCCCATCATCCCACCGTGATTTAGACAACCAACTAGAGAAAAGTGTGCTTCATAAACAAACAAACAAACACCAAATCTGCCAGTGGCTTCACCATGGCCTTCCCAGTCTCCATAACTCAGTGAATGTCTATATGGCTAGAATAGGCACCCAGAATTTAACTAGATCCAAAGTCTATGCACCTCGATGAATGTCTATATGGCTAGAATAGGCACCCAGAATGGGCAGAATCTGTGAAGCTTTATATTAGACTTTATACTTTTAGTGTGGAATATATTTTTATGCACTTGTCTACCACCCAAAGGAAAAAAAAATCCATGACAGAATTAGAACTAGAAAAAAGGTTACATCCATGGCCTTTCCAGTCTCCATAACTAGAAAGAATAAATTTCTGTTTATAAGCCAGTCAGCTATGGCTATTTTTAGGATTTTTAAAAAAAAAGTAAGTTACTACTGTGAATAAGTTATATCTTCTTTCATAATGGATACTAGTTTTTAAAAAAGTAAATCTTGGAAGAATTCTGTAATTCACCCATTTTTCTGAAATTGCAGCTCTCCCCTATGCAAGTCCAACACTGAGAGCCTCTTCTGGTCTAGCGAATACAAACATGAGACATTTCCCTTCTCATTCACACATGTGCTTACTTGATAGCCGTATAGTGATTGAACAGCTTAAATTTTCTAAACTTTCCACATTAGACATTTGTTATTCATTTTATTTTATGCCTACTTACATCAATTTTTTCATACAATATATTTTGATGATGTGTTTCTGTTCCCTCAACTCCTCCCCACTTTTTTTTTTTTTTTTTTTTAAAGATTTACTTATTTTACTTATGTGAGTTCACTGTCGCTGTCTTCAGACACCAGAAGAGGGCATCGGATCCATTACAGATGGTTGTGAGCCACCATGTGGTTGCTGGGAATTGAACTCAGGACCTCTGGAAGAGAAGTCAGTGCTCTTAACCACTGAGCCATCTCTCCAGCCCCACTTTGATTTAATTAAAAAAAAAAAAGGTATTCTCTCCTGCATTCTAGTTGTGGAACATTTGTTTGTTATTTGGTTATTTATCAGTAAGAGCTGTATTACTCAATTTCTTGCTGTTGAAACAGAAGAAGACTTGGTTCGACACCTGCCAGTCATCATTCTGTAACAGGCATTTCCATAAATGATTTCATGGTCATCCCTGGCAGCATTATCTGAAGTAGTCTGGGCTGAACACCGCTTCCAGCATTATCCCTGTGTGGGCCTGTGGCCTGGGGTTCCCTTTTCATCCCCATGGCAGGGTGATAGAGCCTGCTTCTGACAGAAAGGGAAGGGCTGCGGAGCTCGGGACCAGATCAGTGTTTCTTATTTTTCTGGGGACTGAACTTGTCTGTTTTAGAAAAGTCTAAGAATGTCTTCAGCATTTGTGAGTGTGTCTAGAACAGAGAAAGAACCCACAAACACTACCGCTAGCACCCCTCCCCACTCCCAAATCTATTTAAGATTCCGCAAAAGCCCCAGGAGCACAAGTGTTCAGGCAAGTTACCGCTTGCCAGTGGATTTCACTTAATAAAAACACCTTTATGGTTTTTTTCTTTCCCAATTACTTAAATAGATCCCCCCGAGGGAGCAGAATTGAACCACACTTAAAACTATATAGTAAAAGCAAAGTCTTCTAGAATCCCACTGCTTTAAGATCTCTAGTTAGCACTTCATAAACGTACAGACCTTCCTTTAAGCACACACACGACTCACAAAGAGACTATTTTACAGAAAGAGGACATAATAGATGCTATTCCATCTGAACCTTTGAAAAAGTAACTTCTACTTTGCCAATGCTCTCTTTCAGACTTTCTCAGAGAAAGGGAATATTAGCAGCTGCCACCACACATCTTTTATGACCTTTATCAATGTAGGTTCACATAACTAATATATAATTTTGTATAATCATACAAAATTATGTATATGTATAAGATAGAAAAAGGGATGATAAAAATTTTCCATGCTATAATAACTCAGAAAATGCTGTATGTCAATGGTGTCAGCTCTGAATTTTTAATTACTATTAGTCTTGCTTTACAACATAGTTGTAGTAATTTACTCAATCGTGCTCCTAATCTTAAGCAAAAACCTTTTCAATATTTTGCCATTCTAAATTCATTACTTAAAAAAAAAACTGAGCTACCATTAATCCTGATACAGTTTTGAGGTGGGGCACTTACTAAGTTGCTGTCATGATTACTAAGAAAGCCAGTGTGATGTTTAGTGTCTTCAGGAATTTTGATCAGGCACGCAGAGGTCTGTGTGGTTACCCTCTCTTTATACTTTGAAGTAGTTCCCCTTTTAGTGGGACTGTCTCAAAATGGGATCAGATCATGTTTCCAGCCTCAGGAGCTACTACTAAATTATTCCGTGGGGAAGTTGTTGCTGATGCGGAAAGGTTCTGTGTGGCTGACGTGGCACGGCAGTTTGCAGTGTCTGCCAGCTGTGAGTAACAGCAGGCTGTCAGGATGGGATGTCGCAGGAGCAGCTGCAGCAGCTCCTCATTTAGGAGCAAAGATGTAAGTACTTATTTTCACCACTAACAACCTCACCCAAACCAAACCCAAGCAGAAGAAAACTAAGAGGGAATGTAATTTTCACTGGAGACCCTCCTAACCGATTCATTTGAAAAGCATTTAGTTTGAACCAGAGAAGACAGGCATTCAGGCCAGCACATGGTTTCATCAGAACGAAGAACTTGACAGGATCCTGTTTGAAAAAAAACAAAAACAAAACCAAAAACAACCACCCTCAAGTTCAATGGTGGCTGAGGCTGGTTTAGACCCTCACTCTGTACAGGGACTACATACCCTGGCAGGGGCCTTGCCTTGTTGGCTGGAATGCACGGCTAATGTGCATGTAATTTCAACTTTCACAGGAATTTAGGCAAGTTTGATTATGGTTAGATGAAAGGAGACTTGGCAATTACAGTGTTTGGGGAGAGGATAGAGCCCGTTAAATATTTTAAGGAGGATTCAAGCTGGTTAAAGCTGACTTAGAGACAATGTGGAAACTTCTGTTCTCAAGCTATACAGATGACTAGGGGCCTGGTGCCTGCCAACTGTGACAAATGAGGACTTGGCACAGAGCGGTGAGCAAGCGGTGGCTGTGTGGCTTCTGTTCCCAAGGTTTATATCCTGAAGTCGGGTCCAGAGTTCCTGGTATTTGCCGAGTTCATAAACCATATGTGTTTACAGGTTGGTAATTTTTTTTTTCTTTCTTTCTTTTTTTTTCCTATGGAGACTCTTTTTTTCTTCTGCTCACCAGCTTTGCAGGAAACCTCAAAAGGGACCACCTGTTGTCTACCTGGAGTGCAGTTAATGTTTTGGCCAACAGATATTTTTAACTCCCACCTCTCTGCTGGGAAAACTTAGGCAAACAAGGTGGAAGAAGTGATGGCCCCTGTGGAATTTGCAGCTCAGTAGGAAAAACAGATGTTACAAGGGGAGGAGTGACCGCTGGGTCCGGGCCCAGGTCCCGATGAGCCATGTGCCACTCTGGGCTGCAGTTCATGGGCTGTATAGTGACTGCGTTGGGACAGATGAACTCCTGGTGATTGACTCCTCACCTGGTGTGAGTTTCCCGCTTGCTGAACAGTTTCTCACACCGCTCTGGATTTTATCCGCATCGAAAAGGATGGATATTTTCCTTAGGAGTGTATCTCACCCTTCACCAGTTAGGACTCTTCACATTGTGATATTCTGGAAGAGTCTGGGAAGATCCTCCAAGAGAGGACCCACTCACAGTATAGATACTGTTAGGAACAAGTGTTGCTTTCAAGAAAAAGGCCTTATGAGTAGTGATTCGATGCCACTTCATCTTAGATGTCCGGGCATCAATGTTCACGTGGCTGGTGCTTGGGACAGGAGTCTTTACTACTGATGACTTTGAGGGACAGAGGGGGCAAAATGAAAACTCTTAAGATGACCTGAAAGACATTTGAACGAGCCAAATAAATAAATAAATAAAACAGGCAGTGGCTTCAACTAAAATACAGAATATTTGCCGTTAATGACTGTGTAGGGTTTCCTGGCTTCCAGAAACTCACCACCATAGATCAACTGATTACCCTGGAAACTGGGGGAAACTCATAAGATGCTTTAATAGAAATGATGGATTTCTTTAACATAATTAGTACACACATATTCCCCCATCAGCCTTGCCTAGCCTAGCTCACTAAACTATCTACACAGGTCTGCATACATCCCTTGCTGTCTGTACTTTTGCGTTTATTGCGGTTCTTCATGCTTTTGCTTGTTTGTTATTGTTTGAGACAAGGTCATATGTAGCCCAGGCCTGCCTGCGACTTGCGATACAGTCTAGGCTGGCCTTGAACTCCTTATCCTCCTACGTTAGACTCTCAAGTGCTGGGACTATAGGCATTTGATACTACACCAAACTAAAGCGTCCTTTTGACCTGGACAGGTCCCCTCCTCAGAGACGACAGGTCCCCTCCCACCTTCATCCCCCAGTCCTTTATTTACCTGCTCCTTCAGCATCTTCAATCATTGCTTTGACATTTTGAGTTAAAACCCTGTGTCTTCCATTTTACATTATCCCACTAATCATCAAACCAGCCAATGAAAACGCACAGCTCCTTCACCACCTCTGCTCTCTTCTCTCCATCCTGATCTTTCCATCAACCCCATGAAACTGAATGAA
>NC_034594.1:130429449-130439509 GCF_900095145.1 Mus pahari
CCCTGTTCTGTTTGGTACTGGCTCTCTTGTGGCCAAGGTCGCCCAGGTTACCCTGGTGTCAGGCTCACTCACTGGCCTTCCTGCTGACTTCTCCCTCCATGCAGTTCTGACCCTGTGTTCTCAGTGTCCACGGGCTCATCTGTCTTCCTTTGTCACCTTAACTGTTATTTTGAAGCCTGTGTTCACCTTTGATGGTCTCATTTATAGCTGTGATTTTAATTATGACGTGGGTGTTGATACTGCCTAAATTAAAGCACACATTGAATCTTCAGAAAAAAAAAAACATAACGCATAAACAGATGAATATCATCCGCCACAAACTCATGGCTCCTTAGACATCTCTTGGGAGCTCCTCCTGACGCATTGTTACCGCTTTGGACTCCTCCAGCAAGTGTTCCCAAAGGCAACTAAACTCACCATGGCCCAACATGCTTCTCCCAGTAAAATTCTTGATCAGGGACATCAGCATCTGAGGTCACCAATCCAGGACTGTATAAGTCCAATTAACCCGATTATTCTGCCTCCTTGCTATATTTTGAATCTGACACCCATACGTAGATCAGTCTTCCTTTCCACCAGTCCCTTAGTTTGGCCTGTAGCCTGTACTGAATTAAGGAGAGCATTACTGATTGTCTTTGAAGCTTTGCCTTGCCTGTGGTATAGCATTCTGGAACCATTCTCTCCACTATTTACCACCTGATGTTAGAAAGGTATGAGACAGAATTATGTTTTATTTTGTAATCCTGATGCTTACGACAGCATAAGGCACATAGCAGTTACTTAATAGACTATTATCGAGTGAATGGATGGGGAGGAGATGGCCGCCTGCCCCACCCATATTGGCTTGTGCTATTTCAGCTAACCCAGTGGGAGGAGTATTTTTTTTTTTTTTCTTCTTCAGTGGTTTCAGGATAACTTCTGTAGGTTGGAGACATCACCACCCCCCAAGCTCCAGTTCAGAGCGAGATGTCCCTGGACATGTGCTGGATGCTGAATTAGTCTCTGTGGTTAGGGAGACATAAATTTCTCATATTTATGCCTGAATATTTGTGCCCACTCTTAGATAAAAAGATTGGCTATGTCTCATATGTGGTATATAAGTTAAGAATAGACTGGGAAGATTTTTAAAAGGAAAACTGATGAATTATTGTCAGAAATGACAGGATGTTGGGCAGGCAGAAATAGCAGATATGTTTTTTTTAAGTAAAGAACCCTAGGTCTTAGCTGTGAGTTGACAGCACATGCTTTCAATCCCAGCGCTCAGCAGGCAAAGGCAGGTGGAGGCCAGTCTGGTCTACAGAGCAAGTTCTCAGACAGCCAGGGCTACACAGAGAAACTCCGTCTCAAACACACACACACACACACACACACACACACACACAAACAACAACAACAAAACAAAACAAAAACATCCCAGCAAAACCAACCCTCTCTAAAAGAAAACAAAAACAAACAAACAAAAAAAACCCACCCCCAGGTCTTGGGAGAGGTGGGGATACACGCCTTTCTCTGAGGCTGAGTGAGGCAGCTAGAATGGGCTGGGTGGCTTTAACTCAGTGCAGCTCTTTATGTCCTAGGCTCTCAAATCATCGAGTCTATGACTCCCTTCACTGATCGTGGCTGCTGTGTCCTAGGCTTTCCTTTGCCTAAGAATCATATCCCAGTGTTTACCCTTCTTCCCAGGTCACACTTGTGTCCTTCACCTACTTCCAGGATGGTGCACTCTCAGTTATAGCTGCTTTTCTTTTGAGAAACTTTCTTTGACTGGGCGTGGCACCCTCATAATGGATTTCACCTGCTTCATACTCTCATTCCCCATACACGCCATTGTAACTAATTTGTCGGTGTCCCCATTAGATTCTTGTCTTTGGCTAAGTTTATTGTCAACTTGACACAAGCTACAGTCATCAGAGAGGAGAGAGCCTCAGTTGAGAAAACGCCTCCTCTGAAAGATCCAGCTGTAAGGCATTTTCTTAATTAGCGATTGATGAGGGAGGGCCCAGCCCATTGTGGGTGGTGCAGTCCCTGGGCTGGTGGTCCTGGGTTCAATAAGAAATGCTGAGCAAAGCCATGAGGAGCAAGCCAGTAAGAAGCACCCCTCACCTCATGGCCTCTGCATCAGCTCCTGCCTCCAGTTCCTGTCCTATTTGAGTTCTTGTCCTGACTTCCTTTTAATGATGGACTACGCTGTAGAAGTGTAAGCCAAATAAACCCTTCCTTCCCCAAACTGCTTTTGGTCATGGTGTTTCATCATAGCAATAGAGAACCTAAGACGCCAGTAAACTCTAAGAGTACAAGAAGTTCACCTTGTTCTCTTTGTGTGGCCTAACTTGGCACGTAAGAGGCACTTACTCCCTAGTTATTGGGTAAGAACAGGAACTGTGCATTCTTTCTATGTAGTTTGGGGATTTGCCTTCTTCACTAGAGGAGCTATGGAGAATTAGCTTCTATAGGAGAAAAATAATATTATTTCAATTATCAAATGAATTTATATTCGTGTGAAACAATAATTACTTGTTGAATGAAGGAACTGCTTTTTCTCATTCTCTATAGATGAGTTAGACCCCAGTTGGAGTCAGTTAATGACATCATGTATTTGATGAATGACATCCGGCTCAGCACGAGGACATGATGTCATTAACGCCATGAGGAATACAAAGCGTATCCTTAATGTTAAAGAAAATAGTGGTAGCAATCTTGTAGAGAAACTCCAGCACTGGAGCAATGTCAGGAAGGGCAGTGTCTGCTCAGCGCACAGAGAGTCTGCAGCAGTCATTTGTTTAAGCTGCCCCCAGAAAACAGCAAACTTTGGCAACTGTGTTGTGATGACTGCAGACATTCGTGCTCAGAAAAGAACCCTCTCCATCATCCTGACATGCCCTTCGGTGTCCTCTAGAACTGAAGTTTGACCTTTGTTTTCTGCCATCATAAGTGGTTCCTACAGAAATTGCCCTAATGTGCTAAATTCAGTACCGGAGCAGCCCTCCCGGGGAGCAGCTCTATGTGCAGGTACTAATTCCAGACTGAGAGAACAAGGGACATAAGTGCCACTAAAACACGTGTATGCATTCACTGACTATTTCTGTCCATGAACAGTGGGCAGAGGGGTAGAACACCAGAAAGTGGAATGGACCTTTGTTGGCTGACAAATTGGATGAGGAGAAAAAACAGAAATGAATCTTTGAGTTCTTATTTTTATCGTTGAATAGCTGTCTACCTACCTACCAATCTATCATTAGTCTGAATGAGCCTATTTATACAGGCTGGATGACTTTGAAGGTTGTAATCATTGTATTCACATGAAATGAGTTTTTACATAATTGCATTTTTGTGTTGAATATATTCTATGCCTATTGCTAAGTACTGCGCTCTTTTTCTTTTTCTTTTTTTGGGATGGAAACATTGGGCTAGAAATCCTCTGATTGATTTCCTGTGAAGTTCTTCATTTGGTGACTAATGCAGATGCACTGGATGAGCTTGGCAAAATCTCTGACCCTTTCTGGCCTCCCCTATTGTTTCTCAAATGAACAGTCCCACGGATTCCACTAGATAACGAAATAACAAGTCACGGACAAGTACTTCTCGGGAAGACAAGATAAGGTAGCAGTGGGTTATTATGATAAGAGAAAGGGCAGAATGACTATTAGAGACAGTAATGATGGGTTAGATTATCAATAATAAAGTAAAACAACGTGAAAAGTTCATTATGAATGAAAGATAAAAGCTAAATAAAACGACGTGCTCTCAGTTGAGAAAGCAAGTCTTGCATTTGGGGGGGGAGGGGTGAAGAAAGCAGTAATGAGAATTTTGTATTCAGGAAAATCATGAAGACCAGCTTGGATTTATCCTACAATGTCACTGAGTAAGACATTAACTTTAAAACTGCACTTTTTTAAAAAAATGAGATTTGAGTGTCATACTGCCAGCTTATACGTCATTCCATTGGTGCAAAATGATGAACTAATAAAAAAATCTTTTATTTGCTTGGCTCTGTGACAGTTTCAGATATATGTGTATACACACACACCCTTCTAATTACCAACACTCTCCCCTCTTTCTTTTGTCTCCCTCTCATCTCCTATCTCTTATGATCCTCTCCCCTATATAAGTTTCTTTTCCATGTTAACATCTTTTTGTTTTGTTTAACCAGGGCTGTCTGTGTGACAACATGTTTAGAATACCTCACTGGAATCTGATGGGATCATCATCATTAGCTATACCACTGACTGCCCTCCTTCAGAATCAATCAGAGAGGCATAGAGACTCGAGGGCTCCTCCCTGATCCACGGTTGACTATTCACAGGTTGAGCCATAAGCAGGCTGATTTCAGGTAGCTTTGGATGCTGGGAGGTGATGTGCCCAGAAGAAGACATTTCTCTGCCCTTTCCCCTATCTTTTGGCTCATTTATTTTTTCCCATGCCCTCTTCTTCCTTGCTCTCTGAGCCTTAGATCATGTGGTGTAAATGTCTTCTTTAGGGCTGAACACTCAGCCACCCTGTGTTCTCTGTACCTTGAGCAGCCTTGAGTTTCTGTATTCACCACCATTCATTGAGAAGAGAAACTTCTCTGATTAAGGCTGAAAATAGCACTTGCCTGGGAGCATAGACATAAATATTTAGAAGGCAGTTAGGCACCATGTCAATTGAGCTGAACAATAGTGGCCAGTTCCCCTTTCCTCATATCTAAGACCTCTTCAGCCATGGAATTTTAAATTAAGTTTACAGTACGAGGCATTCATTTCTCCTTCAGAACGGCCCCACCCAAGTTAGTGATGGTTACCCCCATAACAGTTACTCCACCATTGTGCCAGTAGACACATCTTGCCTGGCTTGGTATGATAGTTCTCATCTGGGTAAGACCACAGTTTTCTTTTCTTGCCCCACCCCTTGAAGCTTGCATAGTAACTTCCTGAACTGTGAAGATTAGTCAGCATTGGAGGAAGCTTTCAGCCCAGTCCCAGCTCAAATCTTTACACCTGTGGACCAAGACACTTAATGTCTTCAGCGATAGGATCTTTTCAATTAGTTCTGCTGGGCAACCGAAAGGAATGGCAAGCACTTGTATTGTTTGGGGGAAACTCATAAGGAGGTACCACCTGCCATTGGGTTTGGTTAAATAACTATAGCCATTAGGTGCAGAATCCAGCTCGCAGGCTGTCTACCTCCTTTCTGACTATCTTTTAAAACTACTTATTAAAAGTGGTCTACAGATAGTAGATTTCCAAAGGGCTTTTTCATACACTCTTCAGTTTGGTTAGCCCCTCCCCTTCTTCCCTCTCTTCTTCCTTCTCCATTCCTATTTCAGCAACTCCTCCCCTCTTTGTTTTCATATTACCTATTTTCTGCTATCCCTTGAGGTAACCCTTGTCCCAATGGCCCTTTTCCAGTTTCCTGGCCTCTACAAGGAAAACACACAGATCCTAAGGTTAGGATCCCCATACAAGAGAGAACATGTAGAGTTTGTTTGCCTGGGTCCCAGGTCACCTCCCTCCAGCACCAACCATTTTTTTTTTGTAATTTCATTTTTATTTATAGCTATGAAAATTCCTCTGTGTAAATGTATCACCTTTTCATTCTCTCTTCATCTATTGACAGATATCCAGGCAGCTTTTCTTTCCTGACTGTTGTGAATAGACAAGCAATGACTGTATTTGACTGAGAGTCTCGAGTAGGATATGCCGTCCTTTCGAGTAGATGTCTCTGAGAGGTGTGGTGGCTCATGGAGTTCTGTTTCTAGCTTTGTGAGGACCCTCCGGACTGACCTGCGGCGTGGCTGTGCCTGTTCACACTCCCACTCACAGTCAGTGAGGTTTCCAGTTTCTCCACATTCTTTCCAGCACTTGCTGTCATTTGATTTCATGATGACAGTCATTGTCACTGGGGTGAGATGGAACTTCATGGATCTTTCAATTTGTCTCCCCTCCCCCAACTGTTGCTAATGATGTTGAACATCTTTTAAAGTCTTGTTAGCCATTTGTATTTCTTTTAAAAAATATCTGTTTACGACTCTGGTACACTTTTCAATTATTGTTTTTGTTTGTTTACTTTTTAAAAAAGAGTTCTTATTCTGTATATCAGTTCTCTGTTGAATGTACAGCAGGCAAGGACTTCATTCCATTTTGTGAGGGTGCCTCTTTACTTCATAGCTTCTTTTGCTGTTTAAAAGTTTTAAAAAATTAAAAATCACTTTAGTGTGTGTGTGTGTGTGTGTGTGTGTGTGTACCACGGTGATTGTGTAGAGGTCAGAGGACAACTTGTGGGAGTCAGTTCCTTACTTCTGCCCTGTGGGTCTGGGGACTGAACTCGGCTCCTTATACTTTATGGTTTGTACCTTGGCCCACTTGGCCATGTCTCACTGGCTCTGTGCAGAAGCTTTTCAATGTCATGGGGTCTCACCTGCCAATTGTTGGCAGCTGCACTCTTTTAGTAACAACTTTTGCTGAACACTTACTATAGTTACTTTCCTAAGTGCTTCTAGCAAGGGGAGTTTAACTTTTTAACAGTTGCTACACACAGGGGATCTACAAATGTCTTGGACTATATTAATCATCGTTCTCAGGCTCCTGTGGCCTGTGGCCAACAGCTAGACCACACCTGTTAGACCTTATATTTGTTTATTAAATTTTTAGTTAAACCTTGGGTCTATGCCGCAAACAGTGCTTTCTCTCACTTATCCTATCATGGTCTTACAAGGGTATCTGGAACAAGATACAGCATCCTTTAACAAGGCTCCTTTGCCTGGGATGTCCAGTTACTTGTCTCACAGCTAATCCTCAGAAGTGCTAGATTGCAAATCTAATTTCAAGTTCGAAGAGCTCTTCACTATGATGCCGACCCAGTATCACCTGTGTGTGTGTGGCTTAGCTTGTCACACCTTTATAGAATATAAAATAACCTGGATGAAAGGCAAACATTTATTCCAAACTCACCTTCATACTTAACAGGTGCTTCTTTTGGTATTTATCCATGTGGTGTTTCATTTCAGACACATAACAGCCCTTTAAAGATTTCACACTCAAGATGAAGGATCTGGAACATTTCAACAATTGAATGATTTTTTTTTTCCCCCTCTCAAATGTGCATGGCTGGGAAATAACTGGGGAAAAAAATTAAAGCTTAGTTTCAATTTCCTTTTTTGAAAGATTTATTTTAATTTATGTGCATACAAGCATGCGTGCATGTGCGTGTGTGCATGTGCGTGTGCGTGTGTGTGCTTGCACCTACTCCTGTGTGCAGGGGCACATGGAGGCTAGAAGAGTATGCTGGATGTCCTGGAGTTGGAGGTGAATGTGAGTGCTCAACATGGGTGCTAGCAACTAAGTTCCAGCCTTCTTCAAGTGACTCGAGTTCCTGATCCAGTCTCATCAATTTCCAGTTTTCTTTGGAACTTCGATACTCTCCACAAAGATTAAAGATGGGAAATTTGATGAATGAGGTTGGGGCTGTGTGATTTGGAGAAGAAAAGGCTGCTGAGCTGCATGGTGGGTATCCCCTGTCTTAAAACAACTGAGATGGGATTCTGAGATGTGTGTGTGTGTGTGTGTGTGTGTGTGTGTGTGTGTGTGTGATCCCTTAGGAAGGGCATTTGAGCTTTAGAATATTGGCGTATACTATGAGGTCCCTGAGAACCCCCTCTCCTCAGAGAAGAAATACCATGTGTTCCAGGAAAACCAAAACTTTCAGACCCTCCAAACATTGTTAGTGAGTTGGTGCAGTGCAGTGGCTGGTGGATGAGTGCTCAAGGCCTTATATAATACAGAATTTTATCCAGCAGTGGAGAGCTCCGACAGCTTTAGGTCTGTAAATGAAAGAACTGTATATCAGCAGGGGCCTTGGCTTGAGCTTCCCTGGCACAGCCGTGGCTTCACCTGCAGGCCTGGAACCCTTCCAGAGGCTCTTTCCAGCTCATTGGCTCTGTGTGCTTGAATGTCTGCTCTTGTTCAGAATATGTCTCTCAGACTTTCCCACTGCGTGGCGAGGAATGACTCAGTGTGGGGGTGCAGAATATGTGTCTGTTTATCTGTCTCATAGCCAATGTGGGAAATTTTTTTTTTGACATCTCATGCTTGTCTTTAAAAAATGATTGCAAATTTGAACTTCCCTTCAGAATGTTTGCGCCGATGTTAAATTAAAATTCTATTGAAAATAGCTTATAAAAGAAAAATCATGCTTCATGAACATCCTGTGCCATCCTGCCCTGTTCCTGGGGCAACCAGCCTCCTGTGCGGGAAGCACTGGACCACGATTCTTAAAGTTGTGCATGCTGATATTCTCACCTTAATCCATTCGCTTTTTCTCCCCTGTGTAGTCAAGTGATACTGTTTCTCTATTTCCTCTAAGTCCTGGATCAATGCAGGCACTGCATTAAGTGTCAAGGAGGATTTGTTGATTTCACAGCAGTAACAAATATTCAAGTCTCTCCCTGGTGATGTGTGTAGAATACTTGGTGGGTGCATTTTTCTAGTACATCTAGAGAAGTAGCGATTTTTAACACCTATTGAACATTTACTATACTTAAATGACTTGTAGGTTTTAGATATGATTTTTTTTTATCTTCATCATAATTCTGTAAGGTAGGGTTCTGTGATCATCTCTGCAGATGAAGGAATGTTATGATACAGATATTACTAACAGGCTTATATAGTCAACAGATGGTAGAACGGGGTCTCATGTTCAGACAGTTATTCTAGGACTGAGGTGTGCTCCTCTTCAGAGGCATTCGCAGCCATTGGTCTGCAGCGAGAGAATACCCTGAGACCACTAAAGGCTTTTATTTCCCAGAGCTGCTGTGTGAGTCTTCTTTGTCCCTTGACACTTGACATAGCGCCTAAAGTCACAGACCCAATCCTCTCTGGGTGCACTCATCCTGACTCCGAGAGTACCAGTTAAATGGGAGGCTGAGTGGCTGAGAAGCAGGGCCCCTCTGCCAGCCCAGGGCTGCCAAGGAAGCTTGGAGTCCTTCTTGAATGATGGGGTGGGTGTCTCTGTCTCTTTAGTTATTGCTTGCAGTGCAGGATGCAGGAAGAACAGGTCTGTGGGAGGCCGGACACATGGCAACAAAAGAAATCCATTGTCAACTTCATCTATAGGGCGCTATGGTCTAGTGGCCTATAGATTGGGCCAACTTTTGTTTCTAAGCCTTCAGGAAGTCCCAGGGCTGGTACTGGTGACTTAGAGTATCTGTGCCAGGCTAATTGACTTTGGCACAGGCACCCCTTTTTTCTGGCACCCCACATCTCTCTAATTGGAACTCTTGGCCAGAGCATACTTCTGTGTCTTTCCTGTTATCCAGCTTCATCCAAAGGAAGGATGAGGACTTTGGTGATCAATAAGTGGTTAAGGCTATAAGATAACTAACCTATAAGATTGATTTCGGGAGCCCTGCACTCTCTGATTCATTCTTAGTATCACTAGAAAGAGACACAGAACCCTAGGTACTGCTGAAACACGTAAGGAAACTATCCACTCTCCCCCACCTGGACTGAGTTTTAAAAATTATTATTGAAATTTAATGTTTTTCTTTCACTCTTGTTTTGGAATGTGCCTTTCAGTTATAGCTAATGACCCTGGCTTAACAAGACTACTTGTACATAATGTGGGCCCATCTTTGCTGCTTTGTGCCTATGAGACACCATCTACTCACTCTTTGGCCAAATCCTTTCACTCACAGCCTCAACACTCTTTACTGTTTTCCAATTTCTGTCTAAAAGTGTAATCCAATATTTGTTGTGTAAATGGTTGGGTGGAATCATGGTGAAGCTATCGCTGCTCTACATTTGAGATGTTTATAAAGAAAACTTAACTGAGCTGGTACTACATGCCAGGCACAGGGTACAGGAATAAGTACAGAGAACCCATGCCCTTATGGAGGCTAAAGCTAGAGTCTCCTTCTAACATTTGGGTATTTCTTTTTTTTTCCCCTTTGGTTTTTTTTTTTTTTTTTTTGAGACAGGGTTTCTCTGTGTAGTCCTGGCTGTCCTGGAACTCACTCTGTAGACCAGGCTGGCCTTAAACTCAGAAATCTGCCTGCCTCTGCCTCCCAAGTGCTGGGATTAAAGGC
>NC_034594.1:130440408-130484277 GCF_900095145.1 Mus pahari
TCTTTCTTTCTTTCTTTCTTTCTTTCTTTCTTTCTTTCTTTCTTTCTTTCTTTCTTTCTTTCTTTCTTTCTTTCTTTCTTTCTTTCTTTCTTTCTCGGATATTTTATTTATTTACATTTCAAATGTTATCCCCTTTCCCGGTTTCCCCTCCACAAACCCCCTATCCCATCGCCCTCCCGATGCTTCTGTGAGGGTGCTCCCCCACCCACTCCCGACTCACTGTCCTAGCATTTCCCTACACTGAGGCATTGAGCCCTCACAGGACCAAGGGCCTCCCCACCCACTGATGCTAGATAAGACATATATGTAACATATATATGTTACATATGCAGCTGGAGCTACAGGTCCCTCCACGTTTCTAAGTCTGCCTTGAACATAGCTCCACTGAAATGGTTCATGCCAAGACCCTCAGACCTAATAGTCCAATCCAGTAGCCTATAACCCAGAGACTATCTTTTACTTGCTGCCTTTCTCAACGTGCCCTGAGGTTTGTAATTGTCGACTGTGCCTGTTTTTGCAGCCGTCACCTCCTCTGGTTTACAGAGCACCATTTCCTCCCAGTTCTCAGGTTACCCGTCTACCACTTGTGCCACTTGCATAGGCTCCTTTTCTGTGTCCCGGTCCTACATGTTGGTGTCCCTCAGACTTGTTTCTCATTATCGGTTTTTCTTGGTCATGCTGTCCATTGCTCTTCTCAGGCCTCTTTCTTGGTCTCCAGATCATCACAGCCAATGCCTTATTGACTGTAGCTACCTGTGTTCCCCAGGTCCCTCACACTTAGCATGTCTCAAACTGACTCCACCATCTTTCCTAACGAATTGACTCCTCTCCCAAGATTACTGTGTATTAAAAAGGAATGCAGCATGTTCTCAGCTCTGGAGATTGTCCTTGATTCCTCCCGAGTGTTCTCTAGCTAACAGAGTACCAATTCATGTCGGTTCTATCATAAAACACGAGGTACTTGCCTTCTATGCACGAAGGTACTATGCCTTCTTTCTTGTATACTGTATATAGTCCTACTTGCTCTCTCTCTCAAGTAGCCTTGAGTAATGCACCCCTCCCTTTGCTCCATGCTCTCCTCTGTGCATTCTTTCCCTGGAAAAGTCAGTGATGAATAATCCCTGCATACAGTGTCTGATACTTCACTGAATTTAAAGCTTCTTTAACTCAAGGACTGTATGCTGGTTTCCTATGTGCTTCAAATGCATGTGATAGGGTTAGGGAGTATTCCACAAATATTTGCTTTGTAAATGAGTGGTTTAAATTATCCCCACAATAGCAAACTTATCACAGTTAATCAATCTTGGAACCTTTGGGGGGGCTGTGATTGCCCTAATTAGTAACTTGGGTCTCCAATTAGTTTCTACTATGACAATGCCTTTGGATATATTAATTAAAAGCAATGTTAGTTGATTTTATTATTTTAAGTAATATTTACCTACTATCTATCATCTATCCATCTATCATCTGTCTGTCTGTCTATCTATCTATCTAATCCATCTTAGAAAAATTAGATACTATGAACAAGCTAAAAGAGGAATATAAAATCATATAAAATTCTATTACCTGAAAGTAGATAACTACTGCTAATGTGTTGACACAGAACTCAGCGTGCTCTCTCAATTTCTCATTTTGGTGATGGAAGAAGGTCAGCACTGGGGAACAGTCTCATCTGTTGGGCTGTTCCCTGGAGCACTAATCAGTCCTGAGGTCACAGGACTGGGGGACTCAGGGCAAACCTGACCTGGAGCCAGGTCGGTGTTCATTTCTGCCAGCTTCATCAGATGGCCCGAGACAGCAGCACTGTCCGCAGCCACCACCTTTCTGTCAGACACACTCACCCCAGGCATCTTAGTCAGCTCAAGCTGCTGCAACCCAATTCCACCGACTTGGTGACTTCAGTGACAGAACCTCTGAAATCCAGGATCTATTTGTTGGCAGACCTGCTGTCTGATGAGGTCCTCCTTTTAGGTTTGCAGAGCCCTGTTTTCTGATCTATCCTTCCATGGCAGCAGAGAGGGAGAAAGTTTCCTTGGACCTTTGCATAAAGGCATTAACCCCATTTACAAGGACTCCACTAACACGATTGATTGCCACCCAAAGGCCTCTCCTCCTGACTCTATCACATTAGGATTTAGGATGCCAACTTGCAAACATTTGGAGGAAACCACATTCAGTCTATATACTGGGTAGTGACTCCTGTTTGAACCAAGACCCTAGAGGGTAGCCTAGCATTTGGAAAGGAGGCCAGGGACTGTGTGACGTTCACCCGGATTAGCAAGGTCCCCAGCGTCCTCTTGGTGAATAATTGGGAAGCAGAACAAGAATCAGGTACAAGGACAGGACACCAGGGCAAGGATAGTGTAAAGAAAGTAGCTGTTTGGGCACGAGGGAATCTATGGGTTCATGCAGGGGCGTTGCACCTGGAGCCGAGGGTGTCAGGAATAATTTAAATCACCTCTTAGCAGAGACTGAGCTCTTAAAGCCTTGTCGAGCTGAATAAATTTTGTCTGGAAACCAGGAAGAATTTAGCTGCCAGGCAGAAAGACTTGGTAACTGTAGCTATTTGAGGCTGGAGAAATCAGGGATCGAGAAATCCCAAATGCTTTGGAGTGGTGAGATCCCCACCACAATCTTATTTCCTTCTGCGACCCATTTAACTGTTGTACACCGTATGTCTATACAAAATAATTAAAGCTAATTAAAATTAATTTTGGTCGGTGAGTGTTTGAAGAGTTTCATAATAACTCTTGAGATAATTGGAGATGCTTTGGGATACCACAAAAGGAGCATTTGGAGGAACTGAACTGGATGTTTAAACTAGAAATGTGCAGCTAAGGGTAGCCATGGGATGACAACTCTGAAAATGAAGGAACAGGAATTAAGAGCTAAGAGTCTGGGCTTGAACTTTGCTGGTAAACTTGTGCACTGAAAACCAACCAACCAATCTCTTAGAGTAGCAGTCACCAGTTTCTGTGGTGTGGACACCCATAGCAGAGTGACTTTTGAAATTCCCTCTGGCTTAATGACCAGTTCACAAAACTCTTGAATATTTCATAATCAGCCCTGGGAAGCCCTGCGTAAGGCAGCTAGCTATAGCTAGTGTACTAACTAACACACTTCTTCGACGGTCTTCTACTTAGCTTTGTAAAATCTTGGGTAATCACTATTCTGTAGCTCTTGGTGTTATCATTTTTTTTTTAAAGTGAATTTTTTTACTCAGATGCTCTCTAAGACGTTTTACAGTTGGCACCCCAGGAGCGCAGCCACTGTGACAGACCGAGTCCAACACTGTCATCTTTAAGCAAGAGTTATGTCAGAGTTTTATGACCGGGATTCTGATATATAAAAACATAATTCGACATAGAGTCTGTTTGATAATCAACAGTGTTCTGATTCCTGCCTTCAATGTCTGTGTCCTCCTTCAGTGCCTCTTCCCAGGGGGATCAAAAGCATTGTCACAGCCACTGGGGAGCCAGTCCTCATGGCCTAGCAGCGTAAGAAACCGCTGTCTACAGTCTGACACTTGCTAGGTGCTAGGAAAGAAACTCCAGGTTTAGATACGTTAGCTATCTGACCACAAGAACTGATAACCACATTTTCCCCTGGACCAGGAACTACATGAAAGGCTAATTTGTTCTAACGGGCTTGCAAGCGAGGACGGTATCTTTTTCATATTTACATATGGCAAGTGCTGGCACATAACAGGAACTCGGATAAGAGTTTGTTGATTTGGGGCTGGTGGTGGAGGCCTCTAATTGTAGCTCTTCAGGAGGGGGGAGAAAGGGGATAGCAATTTCAAGGTCTACCTTGTTTATAGAGTGAGTTCAAAGCCAGCCAGGGCAACTTAGTGAGACTTCCTTCTAAAAAACCAGGGCTGAGGATACAGTTCGGTGGGCAGGCTCTGTCTCAGCTCGCCGGAGTGCTGGGTTTAATATGTAGTGTGACAAAACAAACTCATTTGTTGAAAGAATACAACCCATCTAGAGGAGGATTTAAAATGTAAAATGTACGTCCCAAAGGAGAAAGCGCAGTCTATGTTTACTTTAGTAGCATGAAGAAATGTATTTTTCAAATGTGAGAAATTCCTTCCTCGAGAGAGAAAACTTTTTTAGTGCCTTCAGTTCAACATTGGGACTCCAGTCTTCCCCTCGGCTAGAAAGCAGAGTTTACTGCACAACAAGCACCCAGTGGGGGAAATGCATGGGTGAGGGAAACCCAGACCAGACAATCTAGGTATTAACCGCCCCACCCCCTCCCACCTCACCTCAGTGTGTGAAGACTGCGCTTGCTCTTAGCGTGCACTTGCTTGCAGCTCATGTACGTTACCACCTCCACTCCTCTCAGTGAGCCTCGTCAGCTAAGCGTTAGAAAAAAGAAACTGAGGCTCAGAGAACACTGAGTGACAGAGCCAGCTACTGGCAGAGCCACAAGTTCACAGTGGTGTTCTGCCCCTGCACATCGGGCTGCCTCGGGCCATTCTGGGCTTCCTCTCCCCAGTGTCCCTCTTCCGTCTTTGCTGTGTGAAGGGGGTTGGATGTATTTTCATAGGAGTGTAGCTGGCTCAGTCTGTGACCAGGTAAACAAAAGCACCAGCCCCTACCAGGTTCTGAGCAAATATGCCCAGTCAGGACTATCCCAGCCTGCTGTAGCTCCACTGTACTTTGCCCTAATGAATCAGCTCCATGGAGGCCGGGCAGTTGCAAAGGTAAGTAATTGGCTGTAGATTTGAAGGCCAGGTGAGTCTCGGTAGATGTGGCACCTGGACTTTGTCAGTCTCTAAGAGGGAGGCAAGCAGTCCCCGGCAGGTCTCTGGAGCCACACTGAAGGAAGGCGAAGAGCCATCAAAGCAGGTGTGTGGGGGCACCGACACCCTTCTTTCCCTTGCCTTGGGCTAGCTGGGCTATCAGAGTGGGAGGGGCGCTATTGCCCTTGCTGAATCAGGGGGTTCACTTCTGTGCATACAAAGCTGTGACTGTTATTATAGACACAGTTACTTCATTCTGAGACTCTTAAAGGTTTGAAAATGAGTACCCTTAATTGTAACTCGAGGTTTAACCTACTGAAGTTGGTGACTCTTGGTGACAGAATGATCGGGTATTGTGCTTTTGTAGTTGGGGCTAGGACGCCTAATGAAAAGTCTGGCGACAAGCGAATCAATTATTTTCCAAGTTCTCTCACTTGTGTTCAAGTACTGCTGTGTTTTGTGGATCTTTAACAAAGGATCCTTGTATGGCACTAGGGGTATTGAGCCTTTCCTGGAATTGCTGGCAAAGTTTTCAATAGGACTGAGTATTTCAAGGAAGTAAGCTGGCATAGAGAGGAAGGGCCAAGGTCCTGTGTTACGTCTGCCTTCAAAGCAGAAGGCCCTCCTGCCTGCTCTCCTTCCGTC
Source organism: Mus pahari (assembly GCF_900095145.1). Lineage (NCBI taxonomy): Eukaryota > Metazoa > Chordata > Mammalia > Rodentia > Muridae > Mus > Mus pahari. The sequence goes on from NC_034594.1 coordinate 130,445,801, forward strand.
TCTCACTTCCGGGCTCATTGCTCTGGACCCTGGCTCTGTGGTACTCAAATTGATCTTGGTTTCACCACATGCCCTTTGACCTGATAAGTTTCAGATGAACTTGGAAGCTTCCAGACTAAGAACAGGCAAACAAGTTCGATTAGAATCAACATCGCTTTCAACATTCCCAAGGGGAAGTGAGGGGTAGGGGTGGCTGTCCTTGCCTGTGTATGCTGCTGATCCAGCAGGCTCTGGGAACAGGAGCAAGGCCTGGGTGGGCTTTCCCTCTGCTATGTGCTCCTCTGCCATGCAAACAGAGGAACTGGAAAAAGACACCAGTGCCTGGAGCTAGTTCTTATCTTGAGGAATGTGTGGGGACTATTCAGATATGAGAGAAACTTCTACGTCTACACATCTTCAGTCAGAAAGAGCTGGGAGACCTAGCTCTCCATTTTTCCACAGCAGCAGCCACAAACTGTGTCTGTTGGTTCTCCCAGAGTGAGGGTTAGAGGAGGTTAAAGAAAGCATTTGGAAGAGAAGTCTGTCAAGGGGTCAATTAAAATGGTGTGTGTGTGTGTGTGTGTGTGTGTGTGTGTGTATGTGTGTGATGTGTGCATATGTAATGTGTGTATGTGTCCATATGTGATTTGTGTGTATAAGCATGATGTGTGTGTATGTGTATGATATGTGCATATGTGATGTATGTGTATGAGTGTGATGTCTGCATGTGCATGTATGTGGTATGTACATGAGATATGTGTATATATGTGTGCATGTGTGCGATGTGTGGTGTGTGTGCATTGTGCATGGTGTGTGTGTGTGTGTGTGTGTGTGTGTGTGTGTGTGTAGGCTAGACAGAGGCCAACATTGAGTGTCTTCCTGTGTTGCACTCCATCTTTCTCACTGAGTCTGAAGCTCACTGATGGTTACAGAAGCACCAGGCTTGGCCTTTCATGTATGTGTGAGGGATCCAAACTCAGGTTCAGGAAACAGTTGGTTAACCCAGTGACATATCTCCCTAGACCTACAAAGCCTCACACTATCCTAACCTTGGTTTCCACAGGTACTTACTATGGTGTATTGAATAATTACTATGTTCTAGGCACTTTCCATGTCATGCTTAACTTTGACACTGGTCCTGAAACCCTAGCCCATAGTACCTATCATCTCCATGGGAAAGGACATTGAGGAGTAACAAATTATCTGTCCAATAGGGGACACTTTAACAACCTGGACCCTGACTAGCTCCCCAGGAGGTTCCCTCTGTTTCTGATACCTCAGCACGTCCGTTTTAAGTGTTGTATAAATATTTGCTGGTGGGATAAACAAGGAAACATTAATTGGGACTCCTTGATAGCATTTTGAAGCTGCATCAAGGACTGTTATCTGCCTCCCATGCCACCCACAGCTGTTGTTCCATATGTACTTTCTTAATTTTTTAGTCAGCATCAATCTAATTGTCTAGGCTGATATTTATTTAATGTATCTGTTTGAGGTTTTTTTTTTTTTTTAAAATAACCCTCTATGTCTGTGCTCATATGGTTTGTTTTAGACAATTTTGAAAACCATAGTTGCTCTCTTCACAGACTCTCATCAACTACCATGTTTGGATAAAAGCTTAAATTGCTGAGTGTGCATGTGTGAATGTGTGTGTATGTATGTGTGTGTGTGTGTATGTGTGTGGTATGGGTTTTTGTATGTATGATATGCATGTGTGATATGTGTGTGTGGTGTGGGTGTATGTATGTATGATATGCATATGTGATGTGTGTGTGATGTGTATATGATGTGTATGTGTGTGTGTGTGTGTGTGTGTGTGTGTGATGTGTGTGTGTATACATGCAGGCTGGAGGTTGACTTTGAGTAGAATTCTTCAGGAGCCATACACCTTGTTTTTTTGAGATCTTTCACTGGGACTGGGACTTAGGGTTCACTGGTTAGGCTTGGCTGGCTGTCCAGTGACCCCCAGGGATCTTCCCATTCCTACCTGCCCAGCCTTGGGCCTTGGGGTTACATGTGCACTACCACATCTGTCTGCCTTTTTATGTAACTGTGTGAAATCAAATTTATGTGTTGGTGCTTGAAAAGCCAACATTTTACTAACAGAGCCATGTCCCCAGCTCTCCAGAGTGATGACTTGTTTTCTTTCTGTGTTCAGGAAATTAAAATAACTACATAACAGCCTCAAGACCCAAAGAGGAAAATCAAAGGGTCAGAGATGGAACCTTGGGTTCCCCAGACACAAGGAAGGACCACGGGACCATCAAGGGATGCAAACAGAGGCCTTCAGAGCGGACATTATAGACCCCGTCCACACTCTCAGTACAGTGGGGATAAGTACCACCAATGGCAAGATGCCCACAAGAACTCAAAGCCACAGCAGGACCTCCGGGATGACCACCAACAGTCTCACTATGTACCCAGGAGTGGGGAGTGGTCCCAGCCTGTGTCTGGAGCTGACTACTTGAAAGGATCTTATCCTAGTCACCTGTACTCAAGGTATGATGCTTAGGGTTACAGTGAACCTATCTCTCCTGTGAAGAGGCTATTACTTGTTCTTGTTTCTTGTCCATTTCCTTTTTCATCCCTGCCCTTCCCCCTTTCCTGGAATTTGTTGAGGTTGTCCTCAAACTTAAGATCCTCCTGCCTCACACAGCCTCTCAAGCACTCTAGCCATCCTGCGTGGCTCTTCCTGCCTCCTTATATTTCCCTTCCTTTCTTTCTCCTCCTCCTCTTCCTCCTCCTCTTCCATCTCCTTCTCTTCTTCTTCTTCTTCCTCTTCTTCTTCCTAACTGTTTTGGTTTTAGGGTTTCTATGGCTGAGATAAAATACCATGGCCACAAAACCATCTTGGGGAGGAAAGGGTTAAGGGGTAATTACATCTTCCACTTCCATTTCACAATCCATCACTGAAGGACATCAGGGCAGGACCTTAAGTCGCAAAGCTGGAGGCAGAAACGGAAGCAGACCACAAAGGAATGATGCTTACTTGCTTGTTAGCCCTGAAGTGCTCACCTTTCTTTCTTATCCAACCCAGAACCATCTGCCAGGGGGTGGCACCACCCACAGTGGGTTGGGCCTTCCCACATCAACCAATCGTCAGTCAAGAAAGTGCTCTGCAGACTTGTCTACAGGGTGATCTAATGGAGGAATTTTCTGAATTAAGATTCTGTCCTGTCTAGATTTGTGTCAAGTTTGACAACCACCAAGGCACCCACTCTTCTCTATTGGCTTAGATAAAACCTGCCTTGCCTGATTTGTTTTTTGGTGACTGGTGACAGTGTTTCCCTCTTTTTTTTTTTTTTTTTTGTATCCCAAGCAGAACTTCATATAGCTGCCATCAGAGTGATTGGGATGGAGGGATGGATGGATGGTAGAGACATAAGAGATCAGATGGTACCTTCATGCCTTGCGATTGTAAAGGGCAGTCTGTGGGCTGTGGAAAAGCTTTTCCTTGGATCCCATAAAAGGCTTCACATTTTCACTGATCTTAGCTGGATACCAACAACACCAGCAACCCCAGCATCTCATACTGTGCCTGGAGGGTGACAGACATGCAAAGATCAGTATATAATCCATAAGAACTTTAAGAGAACTCAATTTCAGAGAAGGCAAATACAGATTTTCAGGCTATAACGTGAGGAGGAAGAGACCGCAGAGGTAATTCTGTGTCAGAGAATCTTGAACTCTTGCTCCCCCAGGCCCATAGTATTGAACTAAATATTTCATGCTTTCCTTCATGTCTTCTAGTTGGGATTATATCTATCTGCTCTATGGTTTGAAGGTTAAAGCTATGGCAATTATTATAAAGAAATTTGCCTCTGAGGTTATTATTAATTGACAGAAACACTAATAATGTTCCTTTCCCCAATCCTTTTGGGTTGTTGAGTCCTCAAGAGGAATGAGTATGTCAAGGACAGAGATAATAAGAGAAATCATGCTGGTGATAGTATTCCTTTTGTCTGTAATGTGCATGGAAATTCCAGTGGCTCATGGCTATTCTGTGCTATCCTCAGGAAGGGCTTTTTCTCAGATAGTCCCAGGGGTGTCCAAGATAACAGCTTTGATGATATTGCATGTGCATATTTGTGGAATGAGAATATTGCTATAAAAATAATTGTAAATACATTTCTCTTAATATTTAAAAGTGAAAAAGAGCTTTATTATGAAAGACACATCCTTTTTGTAAAGCAAAGTGCTACCTCTATTCTGATTTTGGATTTTCTGACCTAATGTGGCAGATTTCCGACTTAATCAGGCAGATTCTGGACTAGGCAGTCGTTCTGTCTTCTGAAGTTGTCTGGTTTAACCAGGCTCCCTTTGGTTTCTCCCTTAAGTAGTGGATGACTGACTGTCCTTGTGATTTCTCAGGTCTGGCTATGGGGACCCCTATCAGAGGTACCACACTCCGACTCCGAGGGATGAGTATGCTTATGGAAGTTACTACTACCACGGACATCCACAGCTGCTGCCAGAAGAAAGAGGTATGAAGTAGCCTCCAGTAGAAGCCTTTGGGGACTAGAGATGCACAGGTGGCCAACTGCCAGGGCACTAGCATCGTGTTTGGAGCCCCTGCCGTTTGATAATATCGAGACTACCCCTATGATACTTGTTCAGTGGATAGTACATACTTCATCCATATTTTCCTGATTCTTTCCTGTAGCAAAGGTTCTATTTACTGTTTAAGTAACTGAAAAGTCAGTTCTTAAGTCAGTGTGCTGGGCTGTAATGTGAATACAGCAATCACTTCATTCTGGGGGGCAGCAGATGAACAGCAATGGGAGTTCCATACCCAAGACCTCCACAGAATAGGGTATGATGCTATGACAGTTTATGACTAGCTACCATAGAGAATCTGTTTCATCATGTAAAGTACACACACACACACACACACACACACACACACACACACTTACACTGCTGTTGTGAAACTGTTTAAAGCCAAGTAAACTGGTTCAGAGCATCTTGGGGGCTCTCATTGTTAACCCTTGCCCATCAACCAACTCAGTGTGGCAAATACATTCTCATACCTACCGTATTGCAGTATCCCAGCTTCACAGCTCGGTAGTATCCGTCTTAAAGGACTTGCAGAAGCAGCAAGTGACCTGCCTCTGTTTTGCTTTCTCTGAGGGTGCAGTGGCAAGGCAAGGGAGTCCTTATATCTGGCATGAAGATCATGGAGACCAGAGGTACTTCAGCGAGCATCATCGGGAGAAGCACAATGGCACATTTGGAGCAAACAGTGATACCCAGTTCCAGTAAGTGTGAAAACACAAGCCACGCCAGCAAGATTTAGTTAGACTCTGTGGGGACAATCTTAGGGCATCTGGTAGTGGTTCCGGTCCTGTGGAAGACACAGTCTGCTTTTATGCCAGCCACAGAGAGTGACCCAGGTCTATTTTTCTCTCTGAGAGCTGCGCTGTTCCCATTCTGGACTATATACTATAAGGTTACTTTAGGCCCTCAGTGGGAGAGGATGCATTTAGTTCTGCTGTGACTTGATGTCCCAGGACTGATGGGTACCCAAAGGGAGAAGGTGAGGGGTTATGGGGGGAGGAATTTGTGAGGATAGAACTGAGAGGAGAGGAGGGGGATATGACTGGATAATAAAGTGAATAAATAAACAAATTAAGGAAAAATTACTTGAGGCCCGTCTAAAGGTCAAGTCCTATATTGGCCTCAGAAACAACATGGTCTCCCAGTGATTGTTATGACTGGAGCCTTTCTGGGGCTGGAATGTTTCTCCGTCCACTCTTCCTGGTCATAAGCATGGACCAATCTTGTAGCATAAGACACAGCAGGGCTGGACATTACTGGAGCATTTGTCCTGGTGCCCTTAGCCTTGGAACTCACCAGTGCAAGGGCTCTGACTCAGGCTCCTCCAGGAGGGCCGGCTGTAGCAGCCAGTCATTTTGCCGACGATCTGGATCATTTTTTAGTAAATGTGTGTGGAACCCAAAGATTTCACCTTTCTAATACATTGAGGTGGGGGGAGAGAGAGAGAGAGAGAGAGAGAGAGAGAGAGAGAGAGAGAGAGAGAGAGAGAGAGAGAATGCTTTTTGCTGGAGCACTCAAAATGGCCTGACACGTGCCCACACTTAGCGTCGAGCCTGCCTCCAGCAGAGAGTATTTCAGCCTTGCTGGCTTGCCCAGGACCTGTCTCAACACTTCTGTCATTTCGCTGCAGATTTACCAGTAAGAATCCATACCGAGACAGCCCTGCTTCTATGTCTGGACAGGAGCAGCCTGGGGAATTCTCTCCAGAGAGTGAAGCCCAGAAACAAAAGGTAACCTAAAGTGGCAGAGGACTGGAGGCCACGCACCAAGTCACCTTGTCAGCAGTGGCCAGTGGGGATGGGGTGTGCAGCTGCAGCAGAGTCCCCGTTCACACCAGTTTCCCCTCCCTTCCCCCTTCTGTCTTACCAGTGTGACGCCCTGATCTGACCTCTTCCTGTTTTGTCAAGTGGGTAGGACTTAATTTACTGTGAGGTACTTGAAAAGTGAGGAGGCTGCCACCTCGATTTAGGTGTTAGGGTGCCCCAGGGGGACTAGAGGTTTAGGAAATAAAAAGTTGTTAGAATCCTTTAATTTAGGTTTGAAAAGCAGCCTTGAAATCTTTCCTGACTCTTTAATCTCTTTAAAATCCTAATGCACATACCATCTGGGTCACAGAATAGAGCTCTCTAATAGCATTGATATAAATGTTTTATTATGAGATAATTTTAGACTTATAGAAAAGTTGCAAAAAATATTGTAGAGATGGGCTTTTAATTTTTGGCAGGCTTGAGTTAGGTTTTTTTCTCCCTGATTAGATTTGTGTGATTATTATTATTATTATTTTTGTAGTCAGTTTTTCCATATCTATTACTTAATGATATAGCTCATAGGTTATGGTGACTGATACTAAAACCCCAATGTGTAAATAACACTTTACAGTGTACAAAAGCCTTTGAATATCATGTTTTATGTTTTTAAAGATTTATTTATTCATTTACTTATTTATTTATTTTATGCATATGGGTACACTGTAGCTGAACAGATGGCTGTGAGCCTTCATCTGGCTGTTGGGAATTGAATTTTTAGGACCTCTGCTCACTCCAGTCAACCCCACTTGCTCAGTCCCTGTCTTGCTCCGGCCCCAAGATTTATTTATTATTATACATAAGTACACTATACCTGTCTTCAGATGCGCCAGAAGAGGGCATCAGATCTCATTATAGGTGGTTGTGAGTCACCATGTGGTTGCTGGGATTTGAACTCAGGACCTTCAGAAGAACAGTCAGTGCTCTTATCCGCTGAGCCATCTTACCAGCCCGAATGTCCTGTTTTATTCATCTCTCCTGCAACGTGAATTTTTTTTTGCATACATGTCTGCGGGATATTTGCATTATCCAGAGTGTGGATGTGTTCATAAAATAGCTAGGGCATTAATAAATAATGTGTATAGGACTTTACATTTATATTCCAGATAGAGGTATTGGATCAGGAAAGTCCAAGTCACCTGTTTAAGGGCATAGCAGAGGATGACAGAAATAGAAGTTGAAATTTGAATTCTAGGTCCCATGAGCCCATTGGGCTGCACTCCCTGGGTTACTTTCTTCTTCCCGGGAATCTACAGTGGTTGTACTTAGTAGAAAGTTCGAACTTTGTTTCTTTGAAGGAACACTTAGAAGTGGAAGGACAAGCTCTCTGGAACTCCTTCCTATATAACTTTATTGATTTTTCTTTTTCCCTTCCCCTTCAGCCATTGCTGACCAGCAAATCCAACCTTCTCCAGCAGCATGAGTCTGGGCTCAGCTCTAGCAGCTATGAGCTCAGTCAGTACATGGCAGCTGCCCCCGAAGAGTATGCACCTACGGTGTCAGCAGCTTGGAGGCCTATTCAGGCTGGTGGGTACCAAATGGCCACAGGAACTGGTTAATTCTGAGAAGGAAGGGTCGGGTCATGTGGGAATTCACCCTTCTGTGTTTCCAAGGAATGGGTCTACATTGGTTTATGCAGGTCTCCCAGGCAGAGAGGCCAACTTTGGGTCGTTTTCCTGCCTTGTCTTCAGTAATGGAATGTGCATCATAGTTTGCTCTTGGAAGGGAGCACTGCTCCCAGTCATTGTTAGGTTGGGGACCTGGGAGGACTGGGTGAAGTGAGGGGAAGTGTGAATGTTAGCCTGGAGGCTGCTTGTCCTTTGAGCATGGCTGAGAATCTGAGGCGAGTGCGTCATCATTTGGACCGTTTGCACTATAATCTGACATACTCGTAGAGGGTTAAGTCAGACTAGAGCATGACTTTTTCTAACCAGGTATCCCACCTAGTATCTCATCCTGGCCCAGGTAGAATGGGAACAGCAGTGTGTCAACTCAAAAGCACTGAAAACAAACCTAACAATGTCCACCATGTATCTGTTGGCCAGATGACACCTCAGCGACAGTTCCCAAGGCACCCATGAGGTTCTATGTTCCCCACGTGTCTGTGAGCTTTGGACCAGGAGGCCAGCTAGTGTGTGTGTCCCCCAACTCTCCTGCTGATGGACAAACGGCCCTCGTTGAAGTGCACAGCATGGAGGTAATCAATATTTTGGGTTCCAGGGATGCAAGTGCTCTGCTCAGTTCAACTGCTCGCTCAGACTCTCACTTTGCTTGAGGCTGGGCATCTCCAGGAGGGGGAATTGAGTCCCATGCGTCTTGGATTGTGAGCAAGAGTGGGTGGGCTTTTCTCTGAAAGAAGCGATGCTAGATTTACATTTTCCCTGAGATGCTAGTGACTCGTCTTTCAACAAGATAACTGTCTTCACAAGGCACTGAGTCACACCGTAAGACCAATAGCCCTGGATATGAGACTGGATTCAACTGGTGGGGACTGGCTGGAAGAATCTTGGGGACCTAATTTTATTTTCTACTCCAGGTTTTACTTAATGATTTTGAGGATCAGGAGGAGATGAGAGCTTTTCCAGGGCCCCTTATCAGGTAAAGTACCGCAAGTGTTGTTAAGGGTGTGTGTGTGTGTGTGTGTGTGTGTGTGTGTCATATGCACACGTGTGTGAAGGTACACACATGCATATATATGTGGAAGCAAGAGGAAAGCATCTGTTGTTTCTTCTTTCTCTCCCTCATCTTCTTTTGTTCTCTTAGTTTTTGAGACAGATTCTCTCACTGAATAAAAAGCTTGCCATTTTGGCTAAGCTGTCTGGCCACTGAGCTCCTAGTATATGCCTGTCTCTGTCCCCCAAACTCTGGCATTACAGGCACACATTGTCCATGCCTGGCTTTTATGGGGGTGTTTGATCTCATGTTCTCTTGTTTTCAGCACAACTTTTCTGACCCCACTAAGTTTTTTCACCAACTCCTAAATAAAGGCTTTTGAAAGCCGAGGACACTTCCTGCCCAGGTGTTGGTTTTCAGGGAAGAAAATGTCTATTTTATTTGAAACAGATTTTTTTTTTTTTTTTTTTTTTTTTTATGCCAGTAGGTAGAAAAAGAGGTGTCCTGAGTGATTTTGGCAAGCTGTTCCATATCTGAAGGGGAGAAAGAGAAGTAAGCTTAACAAGTTAGACCTCTAAAAACAGTTCCATTTCATAGAGGTTAGCTGGTAGGGAGCTTTAGTGTTCCAAGTACTTGATAGAGATTAGTGGGGAAATGGAGCACAGCCTGGAGAAATGGCTTTTCTTGAGCTGAGTTTTCCAGCTCCCTGCCGTTGTGAACGTCTGCCCTCTGCAGGAACGAACTGGAACTGCTGTAGCATTTTCAGCCACATTTCAGTGGGCTTTGGCTGTGATAAGTCCTGGGTGGGTGGGTGCCAGGTTGCCTACTAAGTAGTGGCTGATCAGTCATGTTTAAGTTTTTCCCTTGAGAAATGATATAGCACTCACTCTGCCTACTCCAAAGGCCGTAAAACTCTATTTATATGAAGGTCAGTGAATGTCACTACTTTTTTGTACATGTAATCCGAAGCTAGCCTGCAAACACACGCTCACACATGTATGTGTGTACAAATGTAGAGGCCAGAGGAAAGTCTCAAGGATAATTCCTTAAGTACCTAACCCTTTCCCCCCCCCTATGTCTTGAAGGTTTGCCAAAAACTAAGTTGTGTATTAAATAGTATGAATGTTCTTGAACATTTAACAAGCACTTATTCAATGGATGCCATACAGTTTGCTTATCCCTTTCTTTATGCAGGCAGTTGTTTTGAAAGTCCCGTCTTAAGTTAGGGATGTCACTGAGGCTCAGAGCAAGTGAGATGTTTGTATAATCCAGATATGGACCCAGTCTGACTTGAAACAGAACCCTTACACGCTGTTCTGAGAAGTCACTTAAGGTCTCTGGGTTTGCTCTCCTCATTTAATGATGGAAGGATGCACAAGAGAATCTCTGAAACTCCTTCCTGTTCTCCAGGAAAAAAAAAATGATCTTGCGATTCCAGACTTCCAGTCCTGGGCTGTCACCCTTCTGCCATGTTAGCTAGTTCATTGTACAGGGAGAGTCAGTCTGCTCAGGCCTTACTTCCTGTATCGTCCCACAGGGAGGACATACACAAGGTGGATATCATGACGTTCTGTCAGCAGAAAGCATCTCAGTGTCTCAAGTCTGAGGCACCAGGGAGCAGGGACTCAGCTCTACTTTGGCAACTGCTGGTTCTCCTTTGTCGACAGAATGGGGTAAGTCACTGCTTTGATATAGGGGGCAGATGGAAGCTGGACTGAAGTTGTAGTCTTCATGGGAGTTGGTATATAGCACAGTTAGAAAAAGCAGTCTCTATGTAGCACTGTTGCCCCGAGGGAAAGTGCAGCTCCGGTTCCAACACCCCTGTGTCAATGCTAACCTTTTCTGGAGAGTGCCCCCTGCTGGCTGGGGTTTGCTTTACAGTCCCTGGATTACTGCACCAGCCAGTGGAATTGAGTGGTTCCAATGAGCATTGTGGCTGCCGATAGGCAGAGAGTAACCACGATAGTAAAGCTGGTGTTTGAAATTCAGTCATTCATAAGAGATCTCCAGTGTATTTGCACGACTGCCTCAGGAACAAGTCAGAGACCCTGCTGTGTTCCTTCTTCAGCCTGGGCCCAGCCTGGGGACTGGTTGGAGCATCCCTCAGGATGACTCTCTTTATCCTGCAGTCCATGGTGGGGTCTGACATTGCTGAGCTGCTGATGCAGGACTGCAAGAAGCTGGAGAAGTACAAGAGGCAGCCCCCTGTAGCCAACCTCATCAACCTGACTGATGAGGACTGGCCGGTGCTGAGCTCTGGGACTCGCGATCTGCTCACTGGCGAGATTCCCCCCAACGTGGATACACCAGCGCAGATCGTGGACAAGTTCACTAAGCTGCTCTACTATGGAAGGAAGAAGGTGAGAAAGTCTTTCCCTCAGGCTTCCTTCAGATGGGCGTGGACCACCATCCCTCACCCCATCTCCCGCTCCTCCAATGATTTGGCCAGAATACACTTCTTTTAGATCTTGTGAAAAGATCAGAAAGTTAAAGCAAGAAGAATAAAAATACATAGGTGTATGCCATCCACACCTGCAGTGTTTATATATTTACTTCCAGTATTTCCCCTTAAAAAATCAGTTTAAGTTTCATAAACGTGTCAGGCATGGTGGTGCACTCATTTGGCTGAGGTAAGCAAGACTGAGTAGGAGGCCAGCCTAGGCTATAAAGGGATACCCTGTATCAAACCAGATAAACAACTCTAAATAATACGTATATAATTGTTGATTTCTTTTTACTTTTCATATTACATGGTAAAATATCCTAGTAACTTTAAGTATGTTCGACTAGTGCACTTTTATTATTTTTTATAGCACCAAGAATTTAACACAGTGCCTGGTACATGCTAGCCGAAGTGCTCTGCGGTCAAGTAGACACACAAACATTCTAGGGCTGGAGAGGTGACTCAGTAGTTAATCGTGTCTCCTATCCTTCTAGAGAATCTGAGTTCAGTCCCCAGTGCCCATGCGTATGACTCCAATTCCATGAGGACCCAGCCCTTGTCCTAAACAAGCACCTGGAATTATGTGAACATATCCCTTTCCATACACATAATTTAAATATAAAGAAAAAAATGGAGCCAGAGAGATGGCTCAGTGGTTTAGAGTCCCGAGTTCAACTCCTAGCAACCACATGGTGGTTTACAACCATCTGAATTGGGATCTGATGCCCTCTTCTGGTGTGTCTGAAGACAGTGGTGGTGTACTCATGTACATAAAATAAATAATTCTAAAAAATTATAAAAAAATAATGAAAAAATTCACTATCGCCAGATGCTAAGACAATTTATAATTTTGTTACTCATTAAAAATTGTGTGATTGAACATTTTGCTAGGAATGAATAGATTAGAGACTGCATTTCTGTTGTTTCACATACATAACAGCTTAGTTTATGGAAAAATTGTTTATAAATAATATCCCTGCCACTGGAACTCAGGCACTCAAGTCAACACTGAATGCTGAGAGACTCTTTTTTTTTTTTTTTTTTTTTTGTGAGAGACTCTTGCCTCGTTTACTTTTGACGTTGTGCTCATGTTTAATAAAAGTCATAAAGTAAATCTGAATATTTAAAAATATAATTAAGATCAAAACAATTAAGTTAAAAAAACCAGAAGCTGATAGGAATATAATAGAGGAAGACTTCTAGCTCCAGATACTATATTTGTCTTTTAAATATATCTGGAGGGGCTAGAAAGATTGCTCAGTGGTTAAAAATGTGCATTGTTCTTCCAAGGAACCTGAATTCAATTTCTAGCACATATATCAGGCAGCTCAAAACTTCCTGTAACTCAAGTTCCAGGGACGTAGACACCTCTGGTTTCTGTGAGTACCTACACAAACTGTATCCACCCACTCAGGCACACACACACACATACACACACATACACACACACACACACACACACACACACGGTTAAAAGGAAAATCTTTAAAAAATATTTAGAGATGTATTTTGGATATATAATTATTTTCTAATGGTACCATTCTGTTATCTTTATAGATTTCATATTTTTCATTCAACAAAATGTCTTAGATGATCAACTTTAAGGTAGATAGGTTACATGCATTCAACCTATCTGTGTAATGAAATATTTTTCTTTTCTTTTCCTTTCTTTCTTTCTTTCTTTCTTTCTTTCTTTCTTTCTTTCTTTCTTTCTTTCTTTCTTTTTTATCTTTTCTAATTTTTAAAAAGGTAGCAGGTATTCTGAACTTGTGGACTGTACCCAAACAGGCAACATTCTGGATTTGGCTTTAGGAATATTTTGCTGTACCTACTCTTTGTGATACTTGCTATATTACAAGATATACACTGTCTTCCATCTTATGATATTAGAGTTCTCACGGTTTATTTACCTCCCAGTAGCTGGAGACCCAGCCTTCAGCACACGGGGCTCTGTGGAGAACTCTGTTTTTTATACCTGACCCAGAGCATCACCTGCCATTTTGTCCACTATGAAAGAATGTATGTAAGATAAATTTCTAGAAGCAGAAGTGTTGGGTCAAAGGGTATATGGTTTATAATTTTGATAGATATTCAAAAGTTGCCTCTTTAGATGCATCAATTAGCTCCGAGAGCAAAGGGTGAAACCATTACTTTATGTCCTCACCAACATGTCTGCACACTTGTGCTCTGTGCCGATCTGAGAGGTGAAAAAGTACAACTCGGTGTATACATTTGCATTTCTGTTACTGTGAGTGAAATTATCTTTTCACCTGCGGTGATTCTTGTCCTGGGCTTTCCCACCTTCTCCTGCAGAGCCTTTTATCAGAGCATGCTGAACTGCTTGTACCCTTTTAAATATCCTTAATATGTTCAATTCCAGACTGCAAGTCTTCCTTTTATAGTGTGTATCATCGCTTTCCCCATTTTTAAATTAATTTATAAAAATGAGGTTGAATTACTTTTGGAACTTTCCTTTGACATTTAAAAGATTTATTTATTTTTTTTGTATATGCATGCGATATATATATATGCATCAGGGTGTCTAGGAAGGCCAGAAGAGGGTGTCAGGCTACTGGCACTGGAGTTACAGGTGATTGTATGCCACCATGTGAGACTTAAACTTGAATCTTCTGCAAGAGCAGCAAGTCCTCTTAACGGCTGAGCCATTTCTCAGGCCCTTACTTTGACATTTTAACATTTTTTTCTGTGTTTTGTACATGATGTTTTTTTTTTTTCTGTATTTAACACAACAACATAAAAACAGTGGTATCAAATTATAACCATTTTCTACATGGTGATTATATAGCACAGAATTGTGATTTTTGCCAGTTATCCTGATAAAACAGTATCTATAGAGGGCTGGAGAGATGGCTCAATGGTTAAAGAGCAATAGCCGCTCTTCCAGAGGAACCAGGTTCGATTTCCAGTACCTTGATGGCTGCTTAAAACTGTCTGTAACTCCATTTCTAGATAATCTGACACCCTCAGGAAGAGTGCACATAAAGAACAAAAGCAAACAATAAAATAAAATACACTACTCACAGTATCACTTCTTACCCCGTGGGGCATTCAGAGGATAAGTAAGTCTTGAACTTTTCCTGCAAGATAGATGAACAATGTCTATAATAACAACAATAACAAAAGCAGAGATTAAGAAATCATTTTCTACCTGTCAGGCACTAGCTCAGTATCTTCTATGCGTCATCTGACTTATCACCATGGAAACGTGTATGTTAGCTTCTATTTTTGTTTTACAGATTTACAGGTTGGGCAGTTAGATTGAGGTGTGGGGCTTGAATCTGGGTAGCGTGAGCCTGAACAGGCTTCTGGGAACCTCACCACACGGAGAGATAGATGAGAGTCAGTAAGGGAGGGAGGGAGGGAGCGATGGGGGACTGCAGGTGATGAATGAGGAGCTGGGTATCAAGATACCTTTATTCATATTTGACTCAGGTACAGGTTCTTGGATTTAATCATCCTGCCAACCTTGATATAAGGTCCCAAGTTCTTATTCATAAATTATATTTTTTGGGATGGGCAGAGTTTTGAGTTAACTGACAATTCCAAACCAATCCATCAGTCACTTCTTTTAAACAAAATTAAAAAGAATTATGAAATAGTTAAAGCAGGCTAAAGAATTATTCTAATGCAGTCTTTTCACTTGCTTTGAATCCAAGGCTGAATTCCCAAATTGTGTGTATTAAATTTGCCTCCTCTATCCAATGAGATTACATGGAGAAGTGTTGGGGATAAAAAAGATACTTGTTACATGGAGGTAGAATTAGCCCATTAGTGACTTTCCGCCAGATACCGTGTGTTTATTTTCTACCAAAGAAACTGTTAATATCAGTTCTAAACCTCAACTATAAGTTGAATTAAACAAGCAAATATATATGTGTGTTTTGAAGTTTGCAACTTTAGCCTACCTTACTCAGTGGTGCTACCCATTTATCCTGTGAGAGCGCCTGATCATTAACCAGCAGTCTCCACCTTAGGCTCGAAGGCTAGCTCCTATGTACACCCGCTGAAGCACAGCAGCTTTTCATCAGAATACACAAATGAGCCGTAGGTTATCCCTCCTCCGTATCACCAGACTGAGGACACCATGACCTTTGCCATCTCCAGCTTAGGATTTCCAAGGTTCCCCAGGAGTCCTCTCCATTCCAGAAACCTGATGGGGTGACAGGTTAGGAGTGAGTGTGATGCATTCTATGTGCCAAACCTATAGGTGACACTGCCATTCCCATGCCATGGCCCGGGTCTCAGCCAAGCTCACAGGCAGTGTGGTGGGAAATGTCCAGCTTTGTGCCTAGGAAGGAAACCGTGACCTCTGCCGCAGCTGTTAAGAAGGAGTGTCTTCTTTAGCAGGGCTGCAAAAACACATTTTTTTTTTTTTCTACTCGTATCTTGAGACTCCATTTCTGGGGTGAACCCATTTCCTTATTTTTGGTATAGGTTCTTACAAGTATTCTGTAACTTAGACAGAGGGATGAGACTGCTTAGTGGCCGTGTTTGAGGAGAAGCTGATGCAATGTCCTAATGGATGACCGCTGGAGGAATGGACAGCGCAGAGAACAGCTGCACACTGAGCTCCTGCTCTGCCTTCTTCATTTTCTACATTTCTCTGGGATTTTCTATGACTTTGGATACACCAATGCCTACGTATGGGAACTGGTTGTTTTAATTAGGTAAAGTGGGCAAGGTCTTATTGAATGCCATGCTTTGCTTTGCAGGAGGCTTTGGAGTGGGCTATGAAGAACCACTTGTGGGGACATGCCTTGTTCCTAGCCAGTAAGATGGACCCAAGGACCTACAACTGGGTCATGAGTGGGTGAGTCTAGCTTACAAAGACAAGAAGAGCAGATAAACCTCCCTTTGAAAGGTGATGTGTGTGTGTGTGTGTGTGTGTGTGTGTGAGAGAGAGAGAGAGAGAGAGAGAGAGAGAGAGAGAGAGAGAGAGAGAGAGAATGTAGGAGAGAAGTGAAAAATGCATTGAGAAGTTCCATACATAGTTGGCCAAGTTCTCTTTATTAAGATGAGTGTAGCATTTCTAATTTCTCAATTTTTCTCCCCTTCTGTCCCCTCCCTTCCTTCCCCCTCTTTCCCTCCCCTTTCTTCCCCTCTTCTCTCCTCCCTTCTTCCTTCTTATTCTCCTTGTCCTCAGCATACTAAGTACTGGGATTATAAACACACCAACTTCATATTCAGCTCTCAAGGTTTTAAAGCATTCATTCATTCATTCATTCATTCATTCATTCATTCATTCATTCATTGTGTCTGTCTCTCTGACTGTGTGTAGGCATGTGTCCTAGAGTGGTATGTGAAGGTAAGAGGATAATTTGTGGGAGTCGGTTCTCTTCTTCCATCATGTAGATCTAGGGCATCTAAACTTACATCATCAAACTTGGCAGTGAATGGCTTTACCTGCTAAGCAATCTTTTTTTTTTTTTTAAGATTTATTTATTATATGTAAGTACACTGTAGCTGTCTTCAGACACTCCAGAAGAGGGTGCCAGATCTATTTACGGATGGTTATGAGCCACCATGTGGTTGCTGGGAATTGAACTCAGGACCTTCAGAAGAGCAGTCAGTGCTCTTAACTGCTGCCTACTAAGCAATCTTACTGTCCCTAGATTATTATAATGTAGCCAAAGAGGCATTCTTTCAACCCATTTAAATGGAATGAAACAGTTGGGCAATATCATCCAGGGCCAGAATTGAGAATATTCTACCCTGTAGTTGTCCTCTGTGGGAGGGGATGGGTTAGTCAGTTCCATTAGTGAAGGAAGAATGAGTGGTCACTGAAGTGTACCTGAATGTCAAGTAAGGGATTTTGATTTAGGAAAGTGTCCAGGGTTTGATCTTCCACTGAGGCTGGGGCTGCCGAGAGGCTGATAGGGATATGATATGGTAGAACCATGAGCCGTGTGGATAGAAGATGTATACTTAGTAAGAAATCACACAGGACAGTGAACCAAACCAAGAGCCATGGTAGACCAGGGAGGATAGCCGAGCCAGAATGGGATAGGGAGAGAAGCAAGGCATATAGCCAGCAGCCTGGAGAAAGTATGGTGAAAGATCATGGGGGACCAGTGTGAAGAGGAGGCGTTGGGTCCAGATGGACACTGTGGACGAGTCCCCATGCGAGTCCTCTACACTCCTGTGCACCTCACAGCTGACAGGCATGCCTCCTGTAGGAGCAGGTTTGGGTCAGAGTGTGAGAGAGATGCTGTGAGTGCACGCTTATCCTCTAGGGCCCTCTGATGTTCTGGAGGCAACGCTCTCATCCTAACTTCGGTTGAATTGGCCACAAGTCCCATTGGGCAGTGTTGAATGAGGAGCCATATACCCTTTGCTTTAAGTACTGTCTGTGTTCCTATTGGCTGCCACACTGCCTGGTGGTGTGTTCTTCATGATGGTCTCAGTGAGACTCTACACTACTTCAGCTTCATCTTCCCAGGGACACGCAGTGACATCTTCCAGTCACTGTCGCCCTAGGCTGGAATGGTGGGTGTGCTGCTGTCTGCGATGCTGAGGGTGCTAAGCTCCTGTGATGGCAAGGGTGCTATTAAGCAAAAGATGGCGATCCGAGGGACAATTTTCCCTTTGGGTTTTGGAAATGAATTTCCCACATCCCCCCATTGTAGCATACATCTCTGCTACAGATTTTTGCCTTGGGCCATTGACTTTTGATGGGGCTCAGTGAATTGTGAAAAATCTTTCTTACTGAGTATGCTTAAATCTCAAATCAGCTGTAGAGCTTATTATATCCTTGTTAAGCATATCCCACAGTTTGTCATCAGCAGGATCATTTCTGGTCCCTCTTCCACGCCTCCTTGGTTATTGAAAACGGCTATTTAGTGCTTATGAGTCAAAGCTCTACAGACCCAGCTTGAGATAAGCCAGAAAAAGGATGCTTAGTAGGATGGGTTTGGTGAGGAGGAACTGAGGGTAGCTGGGAAGGAGGGGCCCA
The DNA here is from genome assembly GCF_900095145.1 of Mus pahari. Lineage (NCBI taxonomy): Eukaryota > Metazoa > Chordata > Mammalia > Rodentia > Muridae > Mus > Mus pahari. Next base: position 130,464,171 of record NC_034594.1, read on the forward strand.
TGGAGCGGAGCTTCTAGGTTTACTGATGGGCTACCCAGACAACCTGGAGATGTGGGTGGACAGCTCACTGACAGAAGGCATTTAGAAGTGACCACCCAAGAACTAAGGCATTAGGGCAAAAATACAGAAAATATCCTTGAACAATGAAATCTACTCAGGATGTGTGATTCAGTCAAGATGCAGCTGATCATCCCTAAAAGGCCACAAAGGCGCAGCAGAGCAGAAAGAAACCTTGTTTCAAAACAGAAGCTCTGTCAAGTGGAATGAATATTCAGGCCCATGTACTGGTGATGGGCTCCCCCTGGGCTCGATCCCCACTGACTCTCCTTTCTTCTTACAGTTTCACCAGTACACTGGCGCTCAATGACCCTCTGCAGACCCTCTTCCAGCTCATGTCAGGAAGGATTCCACAAGCAGCCACGGTACTTTCTGTCACAGGCTTCCTTCTATACCCCAGACTCCTAAGGGTTGGGAGTGGGGTGTTGGGGACTGCTTGGGAATGTAGCAATGCCTTTTAAGAGGAAGCATGAATAATAGTTTATTAATAATCTACAACGTGCTTGGCCCATATATGATTTGATACATAGTGTTTGATTTCATGAATGGAGATAGGAGTGACTATCCCTGCTTTGCAGACACAGAAACAGAGCTGCCGAAGTGTAAAATGGCTCAGTCATGGAGGTAGTGTGGAGTAGAGTCATGACAGGCTCAGGTCTGTCCCAATCCAAAGACCTTGCCTCTTCTATTGTGCCTGATTGTATAAGAGCGGTTGTTCCTCAGACATCCTACAGCTGGGTGGCCCTTCTGTTCCCCGGAGGGAAGAGTACCCATTGTACACAAAGCCTCCAGAGCTGGGCACATTGGGCTTTGTGCTTTTAGAGTTGAATATGGCTGACAAGAAGGTGGAGACCTGTTTAAGAGCTTCTCTAATAGAACAGACCTTATCTTTTTACCTAAATGTATCCAATACCTTTACTAGCCTATATCTTAGCATTGACGGTCAGGGTCTGTTTTTGTTTGTTTGTTTTTGTTTTGTTTGCTTGTTTTTCTGGGAGTACAGCATAGCCTGCCTTTTGAATGTACACAATTCATATCATAGAATTTGGGAACATTTTCTTGGATTATATTTTTCAGTATTTATTTTGGTTTCATTTCCAGGAGTTCCACGTATACATATCTCATACGTATAAACTATATGTAAACATGTGAATTATGGAAATATATCTATCTCCTTTTTGAGATCCATGCTGGTGTCAAACTCAGTATGTAGCTGAGGATAATCCTGAACTCCTGTCTTCCTGTTGGCATCTCCCAACAGGTGTTAGAATTCTGAGCATGTGCCACCACACCCAGCTTTTACCTTTTCTTTAAGTTAAAGATGCTCTTGTTCTTTTCCACCTCATTCTTTCCTTTGCCCACTCCTGTCTTTCCTTTTCTTGCCTCTGTCTCTGTCCTTCACAGTGTTTTCCCCAGGGTCTCTCGCTCTTGTGTTCTAACACATTTGTCTTGACTTCTTTAATGTCTGCCCCATTCCTTTCCTGAGCTCTGCTGGTCACATTTGTCTCTTCCTGTTCGGTGCCATCTCTTTCTTGAGCTCCTTTATGTTCAGTTTATGTTCTTGCTTCATACAAGTATTGCTTCATTACCCCTGTTCCTGCTCAATGCAGGTCCCTTCAATCTCTGTTACTTTTGGCAGTTGTATCTTATATTTGAAACTTGAGGGTTTTTTTTGCTAGCAACTGGTTTCAATGAAAATGCATTTCTCATCTTTTTTCCCTTTTGACCCTCCTCTTACTGTAGATAATTCTAAGAAAAGCAAAGCAAAGAGAAATGATGTCTTCTGTCCCCCATCATTAAACCAATGGGCTATTTTGGAATACAGGGTATGCTTCACAATTCAGCTGAACAGAAGCGTCAGCGCTGCAATAAAACTGCATCATGTCACGGAGCACCTAATGGAGGAAGTGATATAATCAGCCTGTGGTCCACTGGGCCTCAGTGATGAGGTAGAGTTAGCTAATTTCCCCTGCTCTTAGATGGGAGACTAAGGCTCTGCAGGCAGTGCACCAGTTCAGTATTTGACCTTGGAGTGTGAGTACTTTCTATCCCTAACATTGAGTACAAGGCCACCTTTCTTCTACATGGGTAGTGTCATGGAGGAAGCATGGCCGCTGGATGCATAGATATGGGTTTCATTCCACGTCTAAGTTTGACTTTGCTCATTACTGACAGGCAGACTTGGCTGCTACTTAATAACAGTTTTTCTTTCTCTTTGTGGAGATTTTGATGGCCAGCCAGTAGAATTATGGGCAAGAATATCTGAACCCACCATTCTTATCCCACCAAGAAAATTAGTCAATGAGTCTCTCTCTCTCTCTCTCTCTCTCTATCTCTCTCTCTCTCTCTCTCTGTCTCTCTCTCTCTGCTGTCACTGTCTGTTTCTATCTGTCTGCTGTCTGCTTGTCTTTCTGCTTCTCTATTTCTCTTCCTCTCCCTCTCCCCCTCTCTCTTTCTTAATTGGCCTTACACTACCTTTGTCTTTCTCCAAACCAGGAAGGAAACAGAGAATGACTTCCAAGATTATTTCCTTTTTATAGAAAAACTTCCCCTTTTGTTATATTCTTGAAGATCCAGCAAGAAGAGGCCTGGCTTATATGTCTAAGTGAGGGTGACAGTGTCCTTGTGGTGTGTGATTGTTGGCAGGAGAAATGTTTAGCCAAGGGTGTGGCTCATGGTCTACGCCACTGTTATAAAGTAAAACTGCTATTACTCTGATGACTTTTTATGACCACCACTATGATACACACACACACACACACACACACACACACACACACACACACACACACACACACGTGCTGTTGAGACAGATAGAGAGCAAGTATCATATGGAGTTGGATAAAGCATTCTTTATTCCTTGTGATGATTATAAACACTAAATAATTACAAATAGTCGGGAATTCTAAGTGTTAAGAATTACTGTCAATTTCACTCTCCCTCTGTCTAACAGGATTGATGTAGACCGTTTGCCAACTACCTTTCTTCTACTGAGGTTGTGTGTGTATCTATAAATGTATACATACAAATGTATGTTTATGCCTATTATGATATTTATAAGGTGCAAACCAAGTGTGAAGAAGTGTGCTTCATATAACTGTCTCATTTTATTGTCACTGGGAATCTTCTCAGGTAGAAATGATGATCTCGATTCTAGAGATGAGGAAACAAAGGTTCAGTGAAATTAAAGACTTGCTCAAGATCACACTGCTAGTATGAGACAGGACTTGAGTGGAACAACTTAAAACACCCAAAGAAAGAGAAAGACATTAAAAATGGAAATATATCCCATGCCCATGAATTAATAAAATTGATGTCACAAAAATGACCAAGTTACCAAAAGCTGTTCACACTTTAATTCAATCCACATAAAAATCACCACCTCATTCTTTGCAAAAATAGAAGACACTATCCTAAAATTCTTATGGAAACACGAAATACCCCAGATAGGCAAAACAACCTGAACAAAAAGAACAATGTTGAAGGGCTCACCTTTCCAGATATTAAGGTATGTTGCAGAGCCACAGTAGCACAAAGAATACGGTACTGGCACAAAAACAGACATAAAGGACAATGGATCAAGATCAAAGACCAGACCATGAGGACACCTAACTACAGCCATTCATGTTTGACACAAATGCCAAAAACATAAGCTGGAGAAAAGGAAGCATCATCAACAGATGGCACTGGGAAAACTGGATGCCCACATGCAGAAGAAAGAGATTGGACCAGCGTCCATCTCCTTCCACAAAAACTAACTCCAAATGGTTCAAAGAAATGTGAAATCTGAACCCAAGGCAAGCGCTGTGTGTGGGTCGCCTCACAGTTCTCCCGAGGCATGGTGGGGTCCACGGCCACTGCACTCTCACCAGGGAATGGGCTGAGAGGGGAATTGAAAGCTGGCTTGATTTTCTCCATCCTTAAGTGGTAATAGGAAGTCATTTCACAGCAGCATCATGAAGGTTGCCATGTGTGGAAGGGCCGTTTAAGACCAGGACACGCTAGCCACTTGTAAGATACCGAGCAACCCGGGTCCCTGACCTTTGTTCAGGGTTAACACGGGTAGGGGAGATCAATCTTTCATTTCCCCTTTCTCACTAAAACCTGAGTTGTTTTGCAGTGGGGACAGCAGGGTGTGGGGAGGAGGTTGTCTCTAGATATTTGAAGTGAAGGCACAGAGAAGAAACTGGAAAATTAGTAAGCTAATGATGCCACCTTATATATCACTTTTATAACTAGTGTGTATCTGTGTGTGATATACGTGTGTATGGGTTTGTATGTGTCTGTGAGCTTTTGCGTATGTGCTTCTGTATGTCCGTGTATGTGTATCTCTGTGTGTGTCTCTCTCTGTGTCTATCTGTGTATATGTGTGTGTTTATGTGTGTATGGGTATACATGTGTATGTCTGTGTTTTTTATGTGTGCTTGTATGTCTGTGTGTATGTTTTTGTGTCTCTATGTGTATGTGTCTGTATGTATATATGCCTGTGTGTCTGTTTCTATGTCTCTATGTGTATCTGTGTGTGTCTCTATGTCTGTCTGTCTGCGAGTGTGTATATGTGTATGTATTTTTGTTTGTCTCTGTATGTATGGGTGATTCTGTGTGTGTATGCATATGTATGTATATATTATTTTCCCTCTTTTTATTTGTATTTTGAGACAGGGTCTCATTCTGGTCCAGACAGGTCTCAAACTCATGATGCTCTCTTAGCCTCCTGAGTGCTAGGTTTACAGGTGTGGGCAACCAACTTGTTCTGTGCCACACACCTGCTGCTTCAGGCAGACTGAACTCCGAATCAATGAGTATTAGCATCACACACAATGAATAATAGCATCAATAGCATGACAGACATTCCTTGAACTCCATACCTATGTATAAACAGCAGCTTTCTTAACTACACCCTGGGTTGTGCTAAATGATTCTGTAATTCGTTATTATTTTTCAGTTTTGTGGAGACAAACAGTGGGGAGACTGGCGGCCCCACTTGGCTGTGATCCTGTCAAATCAGGCTGGAGACACAGAGTTGTATCAACGAGCAATTGTCAGCATGGGGGATACACTGGGTAAGCAGAAATCAGCTTACTTCTTCCCTAGGGCAACCTTCCGTGCCTGGCATTAGTTTAGTGTTTCCTAGTGTTTCTCAACTTTCCTAATGCTGGGACCTCTGATACAGTTCCTCATGCTGTGGTGACCCCCACCCCCACCATAAAGTTATTTAGTTGTTACTTTATAACTGTAATCTTGCCGCTGTTAGCCTCCTGGTTAGGAAACTCCAGGCAAAGGCACCAGAGTTGCCTTTGCTGTGTGTGTTTTTCCATATCTGTTTCCCAGAACCCCCCACGGGGAGCTTTGCCTTTCCATTGCTATATAGCTTCCTCTTCACTTTCTACTTACAGGTGAGGTGCCTTTACCTCGAGCTGACACGGGGCATGCCACTTCCTGTTGCCTCGGGGACTTCAGATGGGAACTGCTGCTTCTGCCTAAACCACCGTGGTGGCTCTCTGTCCTTACTTCTTTTCTCTGTCTGTGAACAGGGCCTTACGAGAACATAACGTCTGTAGGATATCCAGAACTCTGCTTCACAAACTTGGTCTAACTTGTACAAATCATGGTGTTCTTTGTGCAATGCTGTGAACAACTGCTCTTCTGTGACCCAGCTTCCTGCTTGAAAGGGGACCCATGTCTACTGGGTACCAGACTCTGTACTTCAGCCGCTGTTAGCTACTTTCCCACTGCTGTGACAACCAACTTAAGCAAGGGGGTTTCTCTGGCTCACAGTTCTAGGAAACACAGTCTGTCACGGCAGGCGGGTGAGATGTGGACTAGAGGCCTGGTGTTCACGGTCAGGAAGCAGAGATGCGTAATGGGGCTCCTTCCCTCTCTTTCTATTCACGCCCAGAGGATAGTGCCTCCTACACTCCAAATGAGTCTTCCCGATTCAGTTAAACCTTTCTGGAAGCACCCTGAAGGTCACACCCAGAGGTATTTCCTAAGATAGTCTATTCAAGTTGACAATGAAGATTGACTGTCACACCCGCTTAATTCACGTGTAAGGTAGTGGAAAATGTTCAGAGAACATTTAAAAAAAATCAGGAACAATTTGGTAATTGATGTGATTTTTATGAGCACAGGAGAAGTCTTTATCCGACTTCAGTAGAGGAAGCAGCCACACCCCACAAGGATATTTAAAATCCATTTCTGATGTCCCACTTTACTTAGGTATAGGCATCTTGTCTCCATTCTCAGCCCCAGGAACGAGCGTGACTTTTAGAAAATTCCCAATGAAAAACTCATCAGGGGGATGTAAAACAGTACACAGCATCCTGGTTGTGGCTGATGAGAACTGAAATGCAGAATCCGAGGTCAGAAATGCTCATGCACAGGGGAAGGAGATGGAGATATCACAAGAACTCCCTGGTTTATTCACATCAGGTTTCCGCTCTGACCCTGGGGTCCACTATTTACCTCTCTGTTCTACTCAGACAGTGGTTCCCACAGGGTGTGCCTCACGCCTGGGCTCTTGTTTTCTCCCCCTGCAGCTGGAAAAGGGCTTGTGGAGGCATCTCACTTCTGCTATCTCATGGCTCATGTGCCCTTTGGTCACTATACGGTGAAGACAGACCATCTGGCTTTGGTGGGCAGTAGCCACAGGTATGTGACTTTTGCAAAGATGATTTGCACAGGATGTTTTAGCCCTTGCTGGGTTTCATGGCTACACTACTCATTTTCTTGTGTAAACTTCTGCGACTGCCTGCTCCTCCTCTCTATCTTCTGCATTCATCTAGGCAAGGTGACCAGAGGGTGCCACATCACACCACCAGAGGGCCTTTGGTGCTGTTAATGCTTTTGGTGTGTATTGAACTCTTATGGCCACTGGGTGGCAGCCTAGCTCCACAACCAGAGATAAAATAGAAAAATGAAAAGTTTACAAGTAGTATATTTTGGGCAGCCCTGGGCCTATTTTAGGAGCCTACTTTTGGGGGCCTCCATACTAATTCAATATATTAACTTGGAGCACAAACTCTTTGGAACTTTCCACATCAGTCACTTGTTTTCTGGTAGCCACATATCAGGACTTCTTTTTTTCTCCCCTGAAGAGCCCCAAAGCCCTGGAGAAAGAGTGAGTTGAAGCAGATAATCTTACCCTGGGTGGTCCTCACTGTTCTGGATCTTTCTACCCATTTCTCCTTAATAGCTGTGACTTCTGAGCAGTCATGATATTGTGCCCCTAGAATTCTAGCAGTCAAGAGGCATAGACAGGAGGATTATAGCAAGATCAGTGCTAACCAGGGCGGTACAATGAGTTCTGGGCCAGCCAGCCAGCCAGGGCTGCGGACCTGTCTCAGAGGAGAGAAAGAAGACATTTCTGAGATGCCCAGCTATCAGTGTCATTGCAATGTTTGCTTTGTTACAGATTTACCTTATATAAAGGTAACGGCACCAGGGGAAGCAAGGTATAGAGGGATTGAAAGCCTTGTCTAAGTTAGTCTCCTGGGTGCACCACCAGGATGAACTTGGGAGTCTTGGCAGTAAGGTTGCAGGAGCCACAGTTGTAGCTGATGCCCCTCGCTCTCTACCACTGTAGCAATATGTGCTTCTCACGGACTCTTCTCTTGAGAGCCTGGGCTCAGGCAGCAGAGCCCTCTTCCCAAGGAAGCCTGTCTGGGCTAAGCCCATGAAGGTACCTAGGTGCCTATAGCCCATGCTAATGAATCCGGGGGAATTTCTGGAGATACGTAGGCTTCTGGAATTATTCTGGTGACTGGGATATAGGGCACCTGGCAAGCTGTAGAGGGGAGATGGCAAGTGTGTGTGTGTGTGTGTGTGTGTGTAAATCACACTCACCTGGTTTTCTTTCCTCACTGACCGTATGAACTTCCTGTGCAAGATCTGTCGTTTCTCTCTGTCTCAGTTGTCCTCCCCATTCTCTGCCAGGCCATCTGTGGTGCTCCTGGACACCACCGCTTCCTCTTTTGCACTTGGCAAGCTCAGCCTGCTCTGTCTTTCCTGGGGCATGCTAGGCTGGAGGGCTGAGGACTGAGGGCTGAGGGCTGAGGGCTGAGGGCTGAGGGCTGAGGGCTGAGGGCTGAGGGCTGAGGGCTGAGGGACGTTGAAGTGGGAGATGTTGAAGGGGGATGTTAAGGGAGGTGCAGAGCCTCCTCCTCACAAGCAGGCTCTTCTAGAAGCGCTGGCACTTCCACTTATTGCCCAAACCTAGAGATGGAGGATGAGGAGGAAGTGCGTCTATCTTGAGCCCACAGGCTCTTTCCTCTTGTAGACCTGCCTGAGAGCAGCATCCTCCCCCTCCACCTCTGTTCTTGTTATTCCCTGCTTTTAGTCAAGAGTTTATGAAATTTGCAACAATTGAGGCTATCCAGCGGACGGAAATCTTCGAGTACTGTCAGATGCTGGGCCGCCCCAAATCCTTCATCCCTTCTTTCCAGGTAACTGAACCCGGAGGTGGGGGGTGGGGTGGGGGCGGCAGGGACCACCAGCGATGCTGTGTCTAGGTTGTGGGCAGCCAGGTTCTTAGCCTTGCTGTTTGGCACCTGGTACCACCGGCCAAGTCATCTCCTGCATTTGTCCTCTTTAGCGGGAGTGTGGGAAGAATTAGGGTTTCTTTTTATGTTCCCGGAAGGTCAGAATTTTACAGCATGAAAGCAAATGGTTCAGAAGTCTTTGCTGGAGGCATACAAGCCGAAATCTTGCTGCAGTTCTGCCCCTCTCTCCCTTCCTGTCCTTCTGCTGCCCTGGGCTCTTCTCTCCCAGCACTTCCGCTCAGCTCCTCCTCAGCTCCCACAGTCCTCTGGTCCCACTGACTGCTCACCTTCTGACCACTCCCCTTTTCTCAGGAGCTTCCCTCCTGCTCTGGCCTTGGTTCATTCTTTCCTCTCAGGGTTTCAGTTGTGTAGGTGGCAACCACACTGCCAGGCTCTTTTCTCTCCCCTCAGCCCCTCTGTTTGGCATCTCGTTGCTACTGTATGTTCATAGTGTCTGATGCTGGTATCACGTCATCCTCCAGTCCGATCCCCTATGTATTTTGAGACCTGGTACCCAGTGGCCTTTTCTCTTGTCTCTTGCTGGTGTGGAGTGTGAAGTTCAGTGGAGCCTTGCAGCAAACTGGCATAAAACTGAGGTAGTTTGTTTCTGGATATAGGACTATCTCAGCCACAGCACTGGCTCCAAGGTCCCCATCTTCCAGTCACTCGACACTGCTCTGTATTTTCTTTCCTTTTTATGGGCAGGCACCTTTGTTCTCTGCCTTAAGTATCTTCTTCAGGCCTGAGACCTTGTCTAAATGGGTGTCCTTCAAGGTCCGCTGTTGAGAATGTACTCAGCTACAATAGCAGTGCACACTCAACACAGAACACACGCAACCTTGGGAATGAGTCCCTGTATTGTAAATACACAACCCATTTAGCCTCTCCTCTCTGAGAGTTTTTCCTTGCCTAGCTGCTCCTCCACAGGGCTCCAGCATAGGCACTTTGGTTGCTTTTCTTTCCCTTCCTTATTCAACCCGCCCACATGTTTTGTTGACGCTGTTCTGGGCTGGTAGTCTTAGCATAGCTATTCTTACCGGCTGTTTCACACACTCAGCATTGTGCTGCCGTGCGTCTTGAATATCACTTCTCATCCTGTGGGGTTTTCCCTTTCACAGAAGATGGAACCGAGGCTCGAAGGGCTGGTTATATGTCACCAGCTCACTTGTGCATACCATTTGTTCTAAGTACTTTGTGTGAATCCCCTAATTTTTATCTTTATAGTTTCTAGCGGACTAGGTGGCATCGTCCATGCTCTAACAGGGAAGCTGAGGCACAGAGAGACAAAGGGGCTAGCCCAAATGTCCCCCAGCTAGCATGAGTTTGGATTGGATTGACTTTGACACCAGAGCCGACAAGTTTGATCTCACACTGTAGCTCCTGCTATGGAGACTCCTCTTCCCTACACCCGCATTGGCCTGCACTCCCTTCTGGGCTTCACAGCCTCTGCTAAGGGTGTAGTTTTGTATCTTCATGTGAGTCCTTGTGCCGGGAGCTGTCCTTCCTATGCCCAGGCTCCCTGTGGTGTAGGCTGCTGGATAAAAGGGTTGTCCTGCTGCCTTTCCAGTGGAGACCCAAGGCTGGGAAGACGAGTTGACGTGATCCCTGAATCCTCTTCTCCATAACGCAGGGACTGTATGTAGGCTGGATTTGGAGTTGTGCCCATATGCAGATAAATTGCCCCAAATGGCACAGGGCCCTTGCTATTTGGATGCCAGAGTGAGCGGAAGCTGGCAGTCAGCTGACTTCCAAGAAGTCTTATCTACATTTCTCTGCCTCTCTCCTGCCCGGTTGGACTCATCCCTGGCCCTGTTCCTCTTCACAGGTGTATAAGCTCCTTTATGCTTCCCGTCTGGCAGATTATGGCCTGGCATCCCAGGCCTTGCATTACTGTGAAGCCATTGGTGCAGCTGTCTTGAGCCAGGAAGGGAGCAGTCACCCTGTGCTATTAGCGGAGCTCATCAAGGTGAGCGTCTCAAAGGGATCTCTGTAGGTGTTTTATCTTCAGTGTTCAGAGAAGCCATTGTAGAGAGGCTTAAACTACACATTTCATCTTCTTTGAACGCACTGCAAAATTGGAGCCCACGGCTGTCTTTGACCATGTATGCATGCCCTGATGTGATAAGCAGAGGTCCTGTTTGCACAAAGAACAACTGGCTGGGCAGGGGGCAGAGGGGTTGGGGGACTGCAAAGCAGGCGTGCTCTGCTTGAGAAGTTCTGCGCATCTGCTTTTCTGGTACAGTTAAACTGCAAGCTACGGTGAGCCGTCCTAATTACAAGAGCGAGCCTTTGAAAATAGATTTTAGTGATTAAAACAGGAAATGATCCTTATTAAAATACTTTTAAATGCATGGAATATTTTATCACGTGTGGGACACATTTAAAAAAGAAAACCAAAACCATACCAACCCTTAGTTTCTTAGGAAGAAATAACAATCAGGAAAATAGTTGTTTCAATTAATTGAAGGAAAAAAAACCCAACCCCACTCCATTAGCTACAGAGAAAAAGTCGGGGTGCTCTTCAGTATCTGTACTGTTTTACCTGAGGCCCAAGTGCCGGATCCTATAACCAAGAAAATCTGTGCTGTTTGAGCCCCTGCCCATACTGCTAGTGGGTTGATGGCCCAGGATGAGTTATTAGCGTTTCCAGGTACAGGACATAATGACACCTTGAGGCAGAAAGCAGCATCAGGTTGTGAGCAATGTAGATCTGAGTCCCATCCAGACAAGAAGCAGAATTAGCATTAACAAGGGCCCTGAGTTTTCCGGAATTTCTATTCTAGAAGCTTCTCGCAGAGAAGGCAGCTTTGCAGGGACACAAAGCTGGAGAGCTAATTTTTTTCCCCCTCTCATATTTTGGGGGAAATAATGCCAAAATGGGTTGCTTATTTATTTATGCTGCAATTTTGGGAGGAGATCTGCTGAATTTGTTATTTCTCAATTATTCTTTGTTATGTGATGTTTGAGTGAATTATGGCTCCTCTTCCCTTCTTCTTATTGCCTCTCTCCCCTGTTATCTTTCCACTCGTCCCATTTCTCTCTCTTGTCCATCTCACTTTCTGCCCCTGACCTGCCTGGAAACTTGGCTCAGCTCGCAGAGAAACTGAAGCTGTCAGATCCTCTGGTTTTAGAAAGACGCCGTGGGGACAGGGACCTGGAACCAGACTGGCTTGTGCAATTGCGGAGGAGGCACAAGGACCTGGAGGTAAGAAGGGTGACACCAGGGTCAATGGGTATCCTGTGTTCCCCTTTCCATTTCCAGACATAGACTAGACATAGAGATGCTAATTCCCCACCCTGGGCATCTCCTATTGCCTTTGAGGCATGGTCTGTGTCCTTGAATGTTGGGATTTGGAACATTTTGTTCTTTGCTTCTTTGCTGTGTGCAAACATTTTCCTGTGCTTGCCTAGTGCCACAGGGGGGCGCTCTTCCCAGCCACGCTCCCTCCACCCCTTTCTCTGAGGACCCAGAGAATGTTTCATGAGCATCAAAGCTCCCCCATCTCTGTTAGGAACAATGGATCACAGTGGATCCGTGTCACTTTCATGTAATGTAGGGCAATTGCTTAAAGGACTTCCAGGCCTTTCCTTTTTTGTTCTGACAATTGCGAAAGCTGCTGGTCATAATCAGAAGAGTAATTGGAGCAGGGCCTCCCCCATTTTCTTTCTTCTACTCTGCTGTGAAGGCTGGACAAAGTGACTCTTTAAATGCACACTGCCTTTTCTCCATCCCTGGAGAGCAAACCCTGAGGCCCATAGCTTAGTTCCTTCCTTTGGCCTTCACTTTGGGGAGGATGGTGACCCTCACTTCGGGGAGGATGGCGACCCTGGCTCTGAAGAGAGCTGAAAGACCCAACAGTGTCTCATCTGCATGATTCTGGGCACTGGGCATTCAGTGGAGGTCCCTTTGTCTGATCATTCCCCTGGGACACTTTTTATTGACTTAACTTTTTCACTACCTTGTCTTCTGCCCTTATTTTCCTTTATACTGTTTAAAAGGATTTTACTTTATTTTAAACAGCAAAATAGAACAGGAGCCCTGAGAGATCCCGATTCGACTCCTTCAGATATTTATGGAGCTGGAGGAACAACAGGTACCTGACATGAGATCTGACTACCATAATCTGGTTGAAATATCTTTAGCTATGCCCACACTTCCTTTTCTTTGGTGCTTCTTCTTCTGGAAATTAGACCTGTCAATCCAGGCTGCCTCTTTTGATAGGCCTTTGCTGGTCTCATAGACCCTGGACACATCCAAATTCCTGTAGCATGAGGGTTCCTGCCCTGGAGGCCAGGTTTTCCAAATACTTGATTCTCTCTCTCTCTCTCTCTCTCTCTCTCTCTCTCTCTCTCTCTCTCTCTCTCTCGATCAGTTNTCTCTCTCTCTCTCTCTCTCTCTCTCTCTCTCTCTCTCTCTCTCTCTCTCTCTTAGCTAATTGTTTCACCTGTGTGCATACTTGCTCCTAGCTAGTTGTATTTCTTGAGACCAGAAATCACACACCATTAGCATCTTTAGTAGTGTTCTAGACATTGGAAGTGTGAAGATGTTGAGCTATCAATTGGTGTCATGTCACTGAAATCAGTTTCAAAGTGTTTGCTCAGTCTCCCCCCTCGGAATGCCCCCGAGTGTCTGGTCAGCAGGAATCATATTCCAAATTAACTCCATACATCATTTCATCAAAGCCATCCCCCGGGTGGTGACGTCCCCCCCCCCCCCCCCGCGCCTTCCAGCCTTTAGTACTTGCTTCCTGGATGGGCAGAATGTAGGGAGGCTTTGGCTTCTGTTCCTTGGCTTTGTGCGAGCCTGGCTGGGCATCTCTACATGATAATGTTCTTACAGCCCCGGCAGGAAGGCTGGCAGCTCACAGCATTCCTGTGTCCTGGGGCCAAGCACTTCACACACCCCACACCATAGTGGCTGTATCAGCCAGGCCCCCTCCAGGGCAAATGAGTCCAGATTCTTCACAAGTGAAGCCATCATCTCTAAAGTGTCATTTGAGTTTTTTAAACTGTAAGCTTTTAAAGTCTAACGAAGTCCCCTTAAAGGAGAATATTAAAAGGTATAGAGTTCAGTTGGATGTTATTTCTGTCCTCTCTCCACACAGGAGTAGGGCTCAGAGATTATCCAGGAAGTGAGAGCGTTAATTCTGAAGACGGCAGAGAGAGGTGTTACTGTTAGTCAGTGCTTTGCCTGTTATCAAATTAATGGAAGCCACGTGGAACAGGCAGCCCATGGATTGCTTTCTAGAGAAGACAAGAGTGGCAGTGTCTAATGATTTGTCTAACTGCTGCTTCTTCTTCCTTAGACACTCCCTACCCTGCTCTCTTCGGCCATCAAAACTACTCAGAAGACGCTCAGTACAGCTCCACCTTGTGGCCAACACCTGAGCAGACAAACCTGACCCATCCCATCGCACAGCAGTCTTTCCCCCTGCAGCGAGATATCTACTCAGAGAGAGACGGTTCAGGACACATGGGAACCCCAGTGCCTCTCTACTCAGTTCCTGCAACCCACTTGGCAACGACGAGTGGAGCCAGTGGTAGCAGTGTGGCAGTGACGGGGGCTCCTGGGGGAATGGTTGGAGAGGAAATGCTGCGGACACCTCCTGCCTTTGGTGAGACCCGCCAGCCAGCCTGGGTACCTTGGTGGGTGGAGTCTAAGTGGTAGAGAAGCAGGTGAGGGAGGTACTAGGACCTGGTGGAGGAAATGGGCTCCGGACTGATAAAGGCACACAGAGAATACACTGGTGGCCTGCTCTTGTTAGCCTGAAGGAGCATGTTCTTTCCTAGCCCTCTCTACCGGGACAAGCAGAGCGGGACAGAGCACAGGGATGGGAGAATCCCTGAGGTCTAGCTCCACACTGCCGTAATTTCCTACACACCTAAGGAACAACCTTGGTGTTTAGCAGGCAGAGCTGGATAGATCAGTGTGTTACAAGGTGCCATAGATGGAGTAGAACGGAGCAAGTGGACTTTGCATTTGCTGTGACCTGACTGTGGTATAAACTCTGGCCACTTGAGTCACTGCCCCCCACGCCCACCCCTGCTTCCTTTCTGCAAGATGGGTAGAAAGGGCCCAAGTTGCGACTCTTGTCTCCATTTCTCTTTGGTGCTTCAGGAGAGAACACAATGCCTCAGGAACTCCTGCAAGATCCTGATGGTCTAGAAGTCATTTCCAGTCCTCAGGTGAGCAGAGGCGCTAGGAGAAACCTGGGACTACTCCAACCCGGCTGCGTTTTGCTCTTTGCTCCTGGGGCCTAAGTCACACACGGGCTCCTCTCCGGCACTGGCAGCTCTTTCCTTGTGCAAGCCACTCCTCGTTTCTTTCCGTGTAAAACCCTGAGAGTCAGAAAGGAGACTGTGTTCCCAGTCAGCTTAGTCCTACCTGTCCCTTCACCCGCGTTACTGAGGGACAGTGTGGTGGAGCTGGCACGTGGATGGGTCTCTCTTTTTTTGCTTTTTCTTGTACATTGAAGAAGAGCATTGGTGTTTGTTTTAGCATTTGTCTTGGTTTACGTCAGATCTCTATGGCAGTAGTAAAAGTGTGGGCTTACGTCTTTTCTCTTTAGCTTTTCTCCTAGCTGTCTGGTCATTCCACCTAGTTGCTGACAGACTACACAGCACTTAACTTTGATGCCAAACAGGAGGTTCTGCAGCTCTGCTTTGGTTAAATGACTGCATCGTGCAGTTTTCTCAAGTAGTAATAGCTATATAGGTCTTTTGTTTTTTAATTTAGATTTAGTTTTATGTGTCGTGTGTTTTGCTTGCCTGCGTGTCTCTGTTCCAATGTGTGTGCCTGGTGCCTGCAGAGGCCGGAAGAAAAGAACCAGATCTTCTGGAACTGGAGTTATGGATAATTGTGTCACCATGTGGGAGCTGACAATCAAACCCAGGTCTTTTGGGGGAGGAGCCAGCACTCTTAACCACTGAGCCATCCCTCCATCCCCAGGACCACAGAGCTTTAAAAAAAATGTACTTTTCTTTTGCAGAAAAAATAGTATATTATTGTTATAGAAAAATTAAAATGAAGAGCCAAATAAATACTATTCTCTCATTATTTTTTCTGGATATATATATATATATATATATTCTTTTTTAAATAATTAAAACAGGTATATTTATTTCCTATTTGTTATTTAATGCCATACAAGATTTTTTTTCTGGCATTTATAATTATTTTCTCAGAAGTGTGCGACAGTACCCTTTCCTTCCCGAGGGTCTGTGGAACTCCTACAGTGTGCCAGGCGCTGTAGAGGAGCTGAGTGTGCATCCAGGCCAGTTGGGGGTGACTAGAGGGGAACAGCCTTGTGCACTGGGCAGAGATGGCTCAGGGCCGTGTCTCTGTGGAGGTCTTGGAGCAGAGATCAGAGTGTTACATGGAGATGAACCAGGTGACAAGGGCACAGGTGTCAGCGTAGAGGGAACCCTGAGTGGACACATTTGGGTTAATGGAGGGAGATTCCTGTGTTAGACAGCAGGGTGCACAGGAGAGGGGACTTAAAAGCAGGCCGATTCTTCTCTGCCTTCTCTTTTCCAATCTCCCTCTTTTTCTCCGGTGTGTCTTCCACCTTTCTTTCACTGGTATAAAACACAGACGATGATCATTCTAGAACACAGGCTTGTGCCTATGTCTTGACTTACTAAATCCGAAGAAATGCTTAGGTGGAATGCTGGCTAAGAATCCCTTCTCTGCATTTACTAGCTGAACGTATTTGGGTCTTGCTACACATTTTTTTTTTCATATTTAAAACTAGATGGTAATAATAGTATATTTCTCACTGTGCTGCTGCAAGGATTCAGTGGATCATGATATGGAAAGCTCTTAGAACAGTGCCTGGTACACTGTAGATATTATACCCATACCAAAGGGGGAAAAAAGAAAAAGGAAAAAGAGAGAAAAAAAAAAAAGAGAAAAGACAGACAGACAGACAGACAGACAGAAAAAAAGATTAGAGTCCCTGTATGCTGAGTTCTCTGGCACTGCAGTGTGAGAATCTCTCAGAGGTTGCTTTCTGAACTTCATCTCCAGCAACAGCTTCCATATACCCTTCTCCAGATCTTGGCTTAGTTCTGAGACTATGGCCTAGAGAGGTTAAATGGCTGACAAACCCCGCTAATGTTAGTGAGAAGATGGACAGCGGGTAGGTCCTGGTTTGTCCCCTCTCCTGTGACCAACATTTTCTTTTCTTTTCTTTTTAATTGGATATTTTCTTTATTTAAATTTCAAATGTTATCCCCTTTCCTGGTTTACACTCCAGAAATCCCATATCCCATCCCCCTCCCCCTGCTTCTATGAGGGTGCTCCCCTATCCACCCGCTCACTCCTGCCTCCCCGCCCTGGCATTCCCCTACACTGGGGCATCGAGCCTTCACACGACCAAGGTCCTCTCTTCCCATTGATGCCCCACAAGGCCATCCTCTGCTACATATGCAGCTGGAGTCATGGGTCCCTCCATGTGTACTCTTTGGTTGGTGGTTTAGTCCCTGGGAGCTCTGAGGGTACTGGTTAGTTCATATTGTTGTTCCCCCTATGGGACTGCAAACCCTTTCAGCTCCTTGGGTCCTTTCTCTAGCTCCTTCATTGGGAACCCTATGCTCAGTCCAATGGTTGGCTGTGAGCATCCACTTCTGTACTTGTCAGGCTCTGGCAGAGCCTCTCAGGAGACAGCTATATCAGTCTCCTGTCAGCAAACACTTCTTGGCATCCACAATAGCATCTAGGTTTGGTGACTGTATGTGGGATGGATCTCCTGGTGGGGCAGTCTTTGGATGGCCTGTCCTTCAGCTTCTACTCCACACTTTGTCTCCATATTTCCTCCTGTGAGTATTTTGTTCCCCTCTTTAAGAAGGACCTAAGCATCCACACTTTGGTCTTCCTTCTTCTTGACCTTCATGTGGTGACCAACATTTTCATGGGTAAACCTGCCTCCCTCCCCAGTAGAGTAAGCTCTTCTGAGGTTAGCCCTGGGTTCTGGATTAGCTGTCATATAGAAATGTGCTCTACAACCTGTTAAAGACCATGCGAATCTCTGTTGTTTTGTTTTACCTTAGATACCACCGGCTCCCAGGGCTCGAAGTTTTTCCAAGGATTCTGCTGCTTCAGCCAAGGAGGATGAGGAGGGGTCTTCTGATGGAGCAGACAAACCATCTCACCCCAATGCATCACAGAAAGGAAAGCTGGGAGATGGGAAGAATACAAAGGTGGAGAACTTGTTCTTCTTCATGTGTTCCCCCCTTTCATCCCTGCTTCAAACAGCAGTGCAGTCCAAAGCCCTGGTCCCTCCTCACTTACCTCATGCCTAGCTGGTAGCTCTCACAGCGGGTGAGAGAAACAAGTCCACTGGCCTTAACAGCTCCCCTTTCCCCTCAGAGCTCGGGATTCGGCTGGTTCAGCTGGTTTCGATCAAAGCCTGCCAGCAGTGTGTCCACCTCCGGAGATGAAGACTCTGCGGACAGTTCTGACTCAGAGGTAACCTCTGCAGATGGACTGGCAACCCTTCCCTGTGGACCCCAGAGGGAATCCAGTCACAGCACAGGCCTGGCATCATGCTCTATCTTGGCCTGAAGGAAAGGGAAGCTCTGTGCTGGGTGAGCGCAGGAAATAAGTCTTTTTGTAAAGGCAAAGGCAGAGGGAGACTGGCCTTGGAGGCCAGACATGGTGGCTCACATGCCTGTAATCACAGCCTTTGGGATGCTGAGGCAGGAGGATTGCTGTGAGTTCTAGGCCAGCTTGGGCTACACGATTTGACTTCATTAAAAACAAAACAAAACAAAATAGCAGCTATATCTACACGAGAGAGAGAGAGAGAGAGAGAGAGAGAGAGAGAGAGAGAGAGAGAGAGAGAGAGAGAGAGAATGGTGTTTGTGGGGAGAGTTGCCTTCATGGAGAGTACTATTGTGGATGCTAGAAAGCATGTAGGTTGGCGTGAATTTGCTGAGCACTGATGTCACCTTTCCTGCCTCCTTCTCACCAAGCAGGAGTCTCCCAGAGCATCTCCTCCTCACCATGCCAACCCGGGCCTCTCACCAACACCTCCTCTCACATCCCCATCCCTGCCGGGTACCAGCACCTTCTCAGGAGGCACAGGTACTGCCAGCCTCCCGCCTTTTGGATGCTGTTGGTACTCTTAGCTAGGGAGTACCCTCTTGGAGGTGGGAACTCCTCAGTTCTGAGCATGTGAAGCAGCTTGGATTCCTTCCTTGCCTTCTAGGTGGGAGCAGTCTCCAAGGCTCCTCAAACAGTAGTGGAGTTGCTGAAGGCGTGGGGATTGGAGGGTTCTCGGGGCCACAGGTGAGCAGGCTATGGGCTTGGGCCTGGGACTCCAGACGATACCTGTGTGTGTGTGAGGACTGGGTGTCTTCTGTGGGCTGGAGAAGCATCCCTGCAAAGGAGACTTCAGGATAGAGAAAACTTCTGCATGGCTTTGCTCCAACTGCCTACATAGTACCTCAACCTGGAGGACCAGTGGAGGGTAATCTCTCACAAGTCTGGGGCACAAACGTGCATGGCCACAGTGCTGGTTTTTTTCTGAGGGTTTCCTCTTGAGTTTGCCACTGGCTGCCTTGCCCCATGTGTCTTTATCATGCCTTTCCTCTGTATGTGTCTACGTTAACATTCTTCCTTTTGTAAGGGTAACATACATGTTGCGTGGAGTCTTAGAAAGCTTCCTTGAGGATTATACTTCATGCAGGGATACTGGGGCTTTGTCAGATGCATTTTGGAGAATCACACTTCAGCCTGTATAGCTTAGGTGCAGTCCAAGGAACGGCCTCTTCTCCAGTTTTAGTAGGTAGTGGAGTTCACTCATGTGCACTTGGCTGGGCCTATCATAAATTCTTCACAAATTGTCTATATAGCTAGGGATTTCCCGACTATTGCTAGGGAAATGTTTCCATTTCTTGAAGCCTGTTTGGAGTACTCTCGTAGTCACTGAGGTTTTCTGAAGAGCTTGATAGTGATTTTTGTGATCCGATATCATTTCTTGTGACTTTTCCTTCCTCCCTTCTTTGGGTGTAAGAGCTTCTGCTTCGGCATAGCCATCCCTGCTCCTGGCACTGGCGGTGCCTATCTGAGGTTTTTAAGAAGCCCTTTTGTTGGCCAACACTGATTCTTGTGGAAGGGTTTAACATACCAGGAAGTGGCCAAGCGTCAGATTCTCTGTTGTTTGTGTCTACAGGGTGTTTCTTCTGAGTTCTACTCCCAACCTGGTGCCCTGCCTCCTCCACCTACCTTGCAAGGTGCTGTTCCTCTCTACAATCCATCTCAGGTCCCTCAGGTAAGGACCAGCTTTACAGGGAGGAGCTGGAAGGTCAGGTTGTAGATTAAGGAAAGCAGTGTACAGTTCTAATCTCCCACTCACTGAATGCAAGTTTCTGAGCAATTATTGAGCCCCTCTTAAGTCTCTGTTTAGAAGCTTACAGCAGCTATCTATCTGTCTGTCTGTCTGTCTATCTATCTATCTATCTGTCTGTCTGTCTGTCTGTCTGTCCGTCCGTCCGTCCGTCCGTCC
>NC_034594.1:130484512-130533368 GCF_900095145.1 Mus pahari
TATCTATCTATCATCTATCTATCTATCTATCTATCTATCATCTATCTATCTATCTATCTATCTATCTATCTATCTATCTATCTATCTATCTACTAAATATCATACCCCACAAACATCACTCTTGACCTGTAATTGACCCTGAGATATAAACAACACAGTGCTGATGGTTTAGTGTGGGTACCTTCTCTCGTTTTGGGGTGAGGGAGTTCCTACAAGCTAGGTCTCCGATCCTCAGTGACCTGGAGATGACTCTGCAGGTGTACCCTTTGACCTTGGTTCCTTATAAAATCAAACTTCCTTTCACAATCTTTCAGAGGTGAAGGCTGGCTATTAGAATACAGCGTTGGAAGACACCCACAGCTGAAATGGCTGCCCTTGCTCATCCCACTAGTCCCCAAAGAAGAGCCATGTTTGGAGCTGTACTCCAGTGTAGTGTCTCTTCTTCTTTTCCAGCTTCCCACTGCTAGTAGCCTGAACCGGCCAAACCGCCTAGCCCAGCGCCGCTACCCAACCCAACCATGCTGAGAGTGACCAACTGTCCCGGGTCCATGAGGATGACCATCTCCCCATCCTGGGGTCATCTTCTGGAGCACAACTTCCTGTTGCTTTCTACCTCTCAGTGTCCATCTTGTGCCATATCCATGGCCTTGTTGTGAGCCTGCTGCATAGGGGGTGCTTGGACAGGATCTCCCCAGACAACAGCTTGGTCCAGTCTTCAGCTTAGCTTGGAGTGATGGGAATCATCTTGTCAGATGGAGGAACAGAGCCAGTGTCCATGGTAGAGTGTCATGGCAGCAGACTTGAGGTAGGAGCTTGAGAACCTCAGGAAAGTGAGGGCCCCTAGAATCCCATCGTGAAAACGGAAGACGATACCACCAGGCTATGCAGCAGGAACAGAGCAACATCCCAGAATAACTTGGACTCCCTCCTTAGACTTGCTTAAAGACCAGTTTATGGCTCTTGTTAGTGAAGGTTTTACATTGAATTTGATTATCACTGCCCTTCAGTGATTCCCTTTTCAATGACATTTCAGCAATTTTCCTCCCGGTCCTAGTTTTGTGCACATTTTCTATGTGGTTCAGACTAATTATATTTCTCTCACTTTCTTAGCGGGTCCTATTTTTTTCACATTCTGACATCTGGCTATCAAGTTAGATTGCTGTAGGCATCATATTGTCATGGTAACTACTGAACCTAATGATGCAGATGGATGGAACATCAGTATAATAAATAATGGAAAGTGTTTCCTAAAACGTCATCCTTTCCATAAGAGGGGAGGAATGAATGCCTCATATTGCTAATACCTGCCTTCCTACCTCAGGCCTTTGCAAATTGATGCTCTGTGAGGGTCACCGGGGCCCCACGGAGGAGGGAGATGTCTTGGAAATTTCCATTTTTTCCTTTCAAAACCTCAAATAGAAATGATTCTCGCTGTTTGTCAGATTTGCTTAAAATTGCTCCTCACAAAGACCATTTTTGTATGTGTAATTGTACATAAAAGTTTTGTACTTTAATGTACTATGGTTCTGATGTTGATAGCGATTAAATCCAGATAATTTTATAGCAAATGCTTGTCTCTGGCTGGTTTCTGCAGAGGGAGAAAATACATTGATGGTCTCTTCCCTGAAGTCTTTCTAGTAACGGTTCCATTGTGTGATCCGGTGTGAATAGCTAGAAAGAGCCCTTTGTTGATGGAGAATCAAAGACTGGTCTTCACTCCCAGGTCTACTTTAATACTGTCTTTTTTTTTTTTTTTTTTTTTTTTTTCAATTTAAGAAATACGGACAAAGCTCCCCTAGCCAAGTAGTCAGCTCACTGGATGAATGGGGCATATTCTGTTTCCTATTCTTCTGGGCTTAGACGACATTAGAAACTATGTACATAAGTGTTTAGTACCTAGAAAGCCCCCACTATGTGCAGTTGCCCTTCCTAAGATGGCTGTTTCTTAGGCTTGGTATGCTGACACCTACCTGTAGCACCCTAGTAGCTGCCTGCGAGTATTCTAGGCACCACACTGTCCAAACTCATGCTCTGTTCTTGCCCAGTTCACCTTACAACCTTAGGCAAGGTCGCTTGGTTGTTCTGGAGGCCAATTTTCCCCTTTTATAAAACAATAGCAATGATAATAGTACCTCCCTTACAGGGACAGTGCTAGAATTAAAAGAAAGAAGGTCCTTGAAATATGGATAGCTTGTGCTAAGAACTGTGTTTCAAGCTATTAGTGTATAGCTAATAAGCAAATCACTGGACTTCAGCCTATGTCTGCCTGACTCCTTGTGTCCCTTTTGATATATGTATCTGGTGGGAATGATAATTCTAAATACTTCTCAAGATGTGTCTTAATTATAAAACCAGTTTCCCTGGGCATTCAATCTGCCACCTTGTTACGCCAGAGGCAGAGTTCCCCTAGGAGCAACAACACAAGGAATGTCCTATCCAACGAAAGAGAGCAGGTCAGTGGAGCAGCCTGCAGACTAAAGAAGAGGGCCAAGAACCCCTATGCCCAAGTCCTTACTTTTCTGTTCAGGCATTCACAGAAAAGCAATGACTACAGTGCTCAAGGAAGCAAGCACCAAGCTCCCTTAAGTCCCTAGCAGAAAAGCACACAGCTCTGACTGTGTCTTCCCAGGAGGGACTGACAGGATGTTTTATGCACCAGAGAAGGAGGAGGCTCACAATATGTTGGCTAATTCATGATTGAAAGTATTCACTGTGGCAGAGTCAGACTGCATCCATCAGTCTGTATAGCCCTGATTAGAACAAATCCATTGCTCATTGATCAGGAAAGGTAGGTTCAGTAAAGGTCTGAAGAACTGGGGTCACTCAAAGTTCTTCATTGTTTATCAGCTTTGGATGTGCGGCAGTGGCTGTGTTGCTGAAGGTCATAGTCATTTAACAGCTTCAGATGGTAGAAACCAGTTGTGGTGAAGGACAGAATGCAGCTGTAACAGGAAAAGAGTTCTCCCCTCCTTTTACAAGCTGGGAGGGTAGAATGGGAATGGGAAAGCAATGGTGTTGGAGATCTTTTCCTCTTCCACAGCCCAGGAGGGCCTGCAAGACTGGCTTGGTACTGTGCCCAGTGTGTTGGGGCCATTGTGGCTTGATCCTGGGGATGGCCAGGTCTGTAATGGGAGGCAGAGCTCCCTGCAGAAGGGAATAATCTAGAAGGAAGCAATTGCACTGTGTCCCAAAAGGCCAGAGGGGACCAGTAGTATTCAAAAGACCATAGGTCAGGTTTAGACAGGCATAGAGAAAAACACAAGAGTCTGGGTCACAGACCTTCTTTTGCATCACCCCAGGCCATCTGAGGAGAGAGACTACAAATAGAGCTCTATGTTTAAACAAAATAATGGCCAAAAGACACCATTTAAAAGGAAGCGCTTGAGACAGTATTAACTGGCAGGTTTGTTTTTTCCCCTGTTCTTCAATGGGGTGCAAGCTTAGAGGGAGGATGAATTAGTGAAGGAAAATAAAGCCATGTTTTCCTTGTGAAACTGAGTCATAAGTGCAAATTTGAGATTCATATATATATATATATATATATATATATATATATATATATATAAAATTTATATATATTCATATATATATAAAATTTAATACTTATGTGATAACATTTAAACTTAATGTTCAGTAATTTGAAAGAGAACAAACCGTTAAGTTCCATTTATGAGTCTTTATCACATCTTGCCATCCTTCTACCCCTCTGTCGAATCCTCTTAATGTGGCTCTGAGCTGTGAAGGAGCCCGCCACCTCTGTCACCTGCATATGCTCCCCTTCTAACACCATGCGGGCTTCAGACTGACCAGGGCCAAAGCCTCTGTTAGAATCTTATTTCTCCAAGATAGTTTCACTTTGGAGGGAGAGGGTTTCTATTCTGATCAACCAAAAAAGGAGGGGGAAAAGACACGACCAAAATCAGAGTGTTTTCTACCTCAAGGGGATGTGCACACACCTGTTCTTACCTGAAAAGGAACGAGAACAATGAGATTTTGTTCTCACTATTCCTAGAATGTTTTCTAACCCTTCCACCCAGAGAGAGCTGGGGAAGTCATTTTCTACCTCATCTGCCTTTTGTCTTCAGTTGGACCCTGCCCAAGCAGCAGCATGAGTCTGAAGCAATAGCGGTAGGCTGTAGGTGCTTGACTGAGCTTGCCCCTAAGTGTGCTCTCAATGCTCACCCATGCTCCTGATGCACTTACACCTGCCCATCACTCACTCAGGTCCTCCAGAAATGGCTTCTTAATGAGAGTGAATGTTATTTTGAATGAAGATTAATAGCACGGTAGGATGTTTCATCACAGTCCCACTAAGTGGAAGAATCTGCTTCCCACACTTTCTTCCTTTCCAGCCATCCCCATTCTCCAGGTAACAGCACTTCTTTGGATCAAGATAACAGCAGTTTAAGTCAACTTTATTGACCTGTGAAAACTGTTACTATAACATGAGATGTTCCCCTGACTTCTGCCCCTTGTAGACAGGGCCT
Source organism: Mus pahari (assembly GCF_900095145.1). Classification (NCBI taxonomy): domain Eukaryota; kingdom Metazoa; phylum Chordata; class Mammalia; order Rodentia; family Muridae; genus Mus; species Mus pahari. The sequence goes on from NC_034594.1 coordinate 130,489,000, forward strand.
ATCCCATTTAAAAAGAACCTTAAGGGGAATTCCATAGCTTCCAGTCATGTTTCATTGAGCTTTGAGTATGAAATGTCCCCCATAGGTTTGTGTGCTTGGACATTCAGCCCCTAGCTTGCGGCGCTGTTCTGGAAGGTTGCAGGATCTTTAAAAGGTGGATCCTTGCTGGAGGAAGTGGACCACTGCAGGGAAAGCCTTGAGGTTTTATAACCCTGCCCCATGTCCTGTCTGTTCTTGTCCTCCCGACTGTAGACTCAATGTGACCGGAAAGTTGCCTTGTGCTCAAGCTGCCCCGCCTTCCTCACCACAACTGACTGTATCCTTCTCCAAACTGGAAGCCTTCTTTCCTTAGGTCAATTCTTGTCAGATCTTTGGTCACAATAAAGAGAGAAGTAACTAACACAGGAGACAGACACCCACTCAGGCTGGGAACTCTTTTCCATGCTAAATGGCCATAGGTCACACTCCTGCTTGTGAAAGGAAATCTTACAAAATGAGATTTTCTTCACAGTGGTGAGGATCAAATTCCAAGGACTCCAAGATTCTTGGATCTTTTGGTGGAAACTATGGTGGTCAGGTATTCTGAATTTCAACAATAAATACACTAACATTTATTGAAGCTATCATACAAGATGTGGAGAATCAAAAGCTGAGGGTGCCATCATGTCTAAGTTGATGCTGCAGGTAAGGGTGGATCTAGAATTAGAGCCCAGGTAGTGTGACAGGAGTCTGTTGCCTCTGGGAGAACGCACATTTCCCACATAGTCATCAAATGATGATGTCGTTAGTGAAGTTAGACCCATGGTGTGTCAAGCATTCCATGGCTTTCTCAGTGCAGATAGCTTTGACAACCTGATACAGACTTGCTCAGCTGCTATCACGGACTCTGTTCTTGTTTCCCTCTGTCAGAATTTAGAGGTCATGAGTTCTGCTGTAGAGTTCCTCTTCAGGGATGGGCTAATATTAGCAGTGAGTTTTGGGTCTATGCAGATTTGTGGGCACCATCTTTTTAATTAAGTTTCACTCTTACGATACATTAGCCTCTATCCGAAGCATCTTCCACGTGTCTGCTATTATGGAGATGTCTGTATTTCTTTGTTTTCTATTTCTGTAATAAACTAACTGAAGATAGATAACACACAGAGACAAGAAAAGGTCAGGTGGCCTCTAACAAGGCTCTTCTTTAATCACTGGGTGGCAGATGGGTTTGGGCTATAGAGTTTGGACCATGGCGGGAGGACGTGGGGAGAAATGGCATGGCAGCTGGAAGAGGGGCCAGTATTACTCTCTTACAAGTGTTTTTAATAAAACTTATTTTATTTCACGTATTCATTTATGCTTGAGGCAGGATCTCATTATTTAGTCCAGTTGTTCTTGAATTTGCTATGTTGTTCAGGCTCGATTTAAATTCAATATTTTCTGGCCTCCACACCTGTGGGGCAGTGGACCATGCCACCAGATGGAAGAACTGGTAAGGTAGCAGCAAAGTTTAGAATCCCGATAAAACTCATTATTGAGGATGGCAGGAGTTTGGACTAGCTCCCCACCAGATTTCTGTCCTGGAGTACGGGACCACTCCACTCCACTAAGAAGACCATGACAACCAGGCACGTAGCATAGAACTTCAAGATCTCCATGCTAATGAGATATCTAGATAAGCCTAAGTGATTAGCCAATGAGCATCTTTCCTTTGTATCCTTTCCTACAAAAGGTATTCAAATTCTGGTTCAACCCGAATAAGTTGTCTGCATCCTCATCTGCCATGAATGAAGCAGTTTGGACAAACAAGGACCGTCTCCTTCATCAAGAACTGCCCATGGGGAATGCCTTCATCATACAGAGCCATGGCTAAGTCTCCAGCAGAAGGCTCCTCCACACTCTTGGCACTCACCCTGAGCTAAGCTGGATCCCCACCCCCATCCTCAGCTCATCACAGGCCCAGGGCCAATTCCCAACTCCTCTTGGTCCCCAGTGGCAACAGGGTACACAGGAGGGTGGAAGTCTCTGTTCTCAACTCTTTGTGGTTCTCAGAGGTGTCTGGGTACCCAGGAGTTTGAGAACCATAGTCCCATCCCACAACCTCCATCCCAGCCTGCACTGTTTCTCACCTGGAGAAACATGAGCTGGGGATCCTTATCTTAGACTATGTTTCACCTCCCTGTAGTGGCATGTTGGCATCCCATGGCACCCCAGTGGGGAGGTGAAAAAACACAGACCCATACACACTTGGCTCTTATCTATCTATCTATCTATCTATCTATCTATCTATCTATCTATCTATCTATCTATCTATCTCTATCATCTTTCTATCTACATCTCTTACTTCTTGTGGAAACTAACCAAGTCCCAGTCCCATGCAAACTACCTTAATCTCTTCTGAAGGCAGTACCCACAAGGACATAACCAATGCCACTAATGATTCCATCACTTCCTGTCTCACCACACTGAAGACTAAGCTTATGTATGAACTCCTGCGGGACATCCTCAAATCACATTTACGCCATAGCAATTATCTTACCAGAATAGGATATAACAAATCCTGTGTCAAGGATTCTAATTTTAGTCAACAAATATTAGTTAATTTTTCATGTTTTTCAAACTGCTTTTTTGAATATCAAAGGCCTTGGCTTTTAAAACCTGTCTGTGGGTTTTAGGAACTGTTTTTGGATGTAAGAGACAATCACGACTGTTTGCATTTTCTTTGTTTCCTACAGTCAAGACTTTGGGTCACAAGAAAACATCATTGTCCTAGAGTGGAAATAATTTGAGTTTGGTGCCTCAGGATTTCATTCCTACTTTTTAAGATATTTGAATAAATGCCCATGATATGAGAGCAATTGGAGCATTATTGGTCCTAAGCTCTCTCAATACATTTCCAAATTTGAATAACATCAAGCTACCCCTAAGCTTCCAATATAATGGCGGTGAGAGTTATCATGATAACATACAGAAATGGAGAACCTGAGCTGGAACCTAGGCAGGTTTTCTTGTGTCATTCAAATCAAATTAATTTCTAAGTGCACTGGAATAGCTTGCAGCGTGAAGGTAATTGACATTAGATCTCTAAAAGAAAGCATTGCTTGCATTCCGGTTTCAGCTCTTTCCAGAAGTTGACTTTCTAGTCCCGAGGAAGGACTTCCAGATTTGGAGAGTTAATTGAATCTCAGAAAAATTCTATTCAATGAGCGTATAATGGGACACCTTATACGCTGAGACATAAACCTTGCTTTCACAGAACTCACAGTCAAACTGGAGACTAAGTGACCAGGTTCCAACCAAGGCGTGTTGCTCCAGGGACTGTGTGTCATGGGCACTCCTGACTCTACCTGTCAGGCATGAGTTTATCAGGAAGGTTCTGGGAGATGCAATTTTATTGATGGAAAAAACCCCATGGCCTAGAGATGTTAATCAATTTTCCTAAATCTTCTTAATTAAGGATTTGATTTTGTAACTGATAGCTTTTTCCCTGTGAATGTGAGAACATCATTTGGATTGTCTTACTGTGCTACTGAGGGGAATATTTGTGATAATAAAACATCAATATTAATAACTAAGATATTACACTACACTGCTGGGTATTACACGGGACTTTTTTTTTTTTAACATGTGTCTATTCATTAAATTCTCTTAAGGATGGGATAAGGTGAGTATTTTGAAGAAGCTAGGGCATGTAGTTCAGATAATTTGCCCAACATGTCACAGCTCACATTGGAGCTGGGCAGGCATGCTTGGGGCTCCATAGATGCCTCTTCCTTGGTCCTAAAGACAGCTCAGTGTTGGAGCTTCACTTTTTAGACTAGGAGCTAGAGGCACAGGCTCAGAGAGCTTCAGGATCTTCTCCAAGATCACACAGTGAGTGGAAGACTTAGCTTATGTAGCCCACCAGCACAGCCCATACCTTCCCTCCTGTTTTGAGGTACATGTATCTGTTCTGTATATCCAAGCAGGACCATTGATCCCAGTTTTGTTCTGTCTCGGGTGAAGTGATTCCCTACACCCTTCTTTTTATTTGACTGATGAGGGTTGCTGCTCTTATCTCAAGTGTTTACGTGGATTTCCCCCTTGGGACTTCTCAGGGATAAGGGCATACAACAAATGCAGCACCTTGGACAGCTCCTGTGTCTACTACCAGCTCAAGTACTCAAGACAGTCAAGAATGAATGGTTTCCCCAAACTAGAACCTTATGAATGTTTGTAAGAAAACAGCTACAACTTATGTCTAGTTTGGAGATGATCTTGTGGGATGGTCCTGTGACTACGTTTTCACTCTTCTCTGAATCTTTGGAAGATGAAACAAGTCTGCCACAAAATACAAGAATAAATGAAGGGGTGATATTGTAAGAGGCCAGGACCACAGACTCAAGGGCTGCTGCAGTTTCTCAGGAATAATCCTTGAATGAGATGAGAGTGGTCTTGGGATGTGGGTGCCCTGGGCAGGTTTTTTTTTCTTTTTTGTCCCCAGCTGACAGCTTCTATGGCAGGTGATGGAAGTGTCCCATTTAAGGTCAAGGCAAACTATGTCCTGCACTTATAGCTCCTCATTTGACCCTCCAGGGCACTTATTTCTGGCAGAAGCATTTCTTGGTTTTAAAAGGTACTTTACCCCTTTACAACCCATGTAATTGCTATTGGAATGCTTTGCTCATAGTGTCTTAATTAGGTCAAATTTTATACCAAGGGCTCTAACTTGATGCTATATTGGCAATTCTAAGACCCCATACCCTGGTGATGCCTGGAAACAGTCACATTTTCAGGAGATGGAGACACAGACCCAGAGTTTGTTCGGTCATTCTTCTAGGGGATAGGGTGAGATCAGAGCAGTGGTTTTAGGCCCAAGGAGGACTATCCATAGGAGAATTGCCTAAACGTGTATACAAGGAAACTCGTGTCTCTAAGCCACCCTTTCAAAGCATTGTTTGGATAATTGTAGGCTCTAAGGCTCTTCACATTTAGTTAAATTATACAGTTTTGGATTTTATTTGTTAAAAAGAATCCCCACTTTTCTGCCCTACCTGCCTCTAATTTAGCAGAACGTGCCCCTGGAGTTACACCTTCCCTTCTTCCGGTGCAACCCCAATAATAAGCCATCTGCCAACAAAACAAACATAATATAAAAATTACACAAATACATAATCCTCAACCCAGAAGGAAGGGAGCAGCTGCCACCTGGTGCCAAACAGAAAACAGTTTAATATTTATCTAGTAGAGAGGGCTCTCCGATGGGCTATAATTCCTCAGGGGGGAGGGGTCAAGGGAAGGTCAGTAATGAAAATCACCTCCATGCTGGCTTAAACAGGGACCCAGTGGAAATCAATTTTGTGAGCTCAATGTTGCTGTCCCCTGTTGTGGATCGCACCTAGGAGGCACCTGAGGAGGCCATCAATCTGTCATCAGAAAGGAGGGAGTCTGAGGAGAAGGGAGGTCATTAGAATTCAGCTTCCATGGGGCTTTCCCTCCTGTAGCTGGAGAACGGCAAAGCAGAGACATCCCCAGGTAAGGGAAATTGGGACTTTTGCTTTTGTGATTGGGGACCTGAGCCTGCCAGGTTTGAATACCTGTCCTGGCTGCAGCATTCTGTACAAATCTCTTTTGTAACTCCAGGTCTGGCCTTGGGTTAGGATAAGATTTAACTCCCTTTGCGTAAGGCAATGTCCTTTCCTGTCACTTCAGTCAACTTGCTGTGATTTATACACAGCTCATGGCTAATTTCTTAATCAAATATCCTTTGAATGAGGAGAAGTTTACTTATTAGAGCTTGTGGGGTGCGTGGAGGCTAGTCAGTCTTCTGTTTTATTGAGAGATTGGAATGTTGGAGACATTGTGCCGGTCGTCATGACGGTTCTAAGAAAGAGGCAGTTTACAGAACTGTGTAAATCAGAAGTGTCCTTAAACTGTGTTTGGGGAGACATGATATGGCAAAATGTCTACCAATAAACTGGAACATTACAGCAAATTACTCCGTTTATACATGCAGGCTAAGCTTCGCCTCTTATGCCATGTTGGAGATCCAATAAAGCTTGCGAATGTGACGGGAGTCACTATTTCTGCCTCTGTGCAGCTGTTTATCAGCAGCTTTTTAACACATTTTCCCATATTAATGAGGTGGCATAGCAGCTCCAGAATTAGAACAGTGGGATGGAGCATTGTCTGCCTTATCCCAAGATATGCCGGCTGTCAGCATTGCTACCAGGGGATATACAATGAAAGATGAGCGTTTTGGTGGGCGCAGCCTGTGCACACTTCCAGCCTTCCCTTACCTCCCCCAGACACCTCCCACCCCCATGCTCACTCCCTGTCCAGTGATGTTGTCACTATCATTTTCATGTCTTCCTGAAACTTGGTTCTTTGTTTAATACTTTGTACATCAGTGGAGCTTGCTTCTGAATTCTTTGTGTTTTCATTTTCTTTTAGAGTCTCTGGTACTGAGCAGGTACTTCTCAATGCTGAGTGAGTGAGTGAATAGAGAGGGAGATGGGTGGAATGTTCCCTCAGACACAATTAGTGTGACCTCAAGGAGCAGAGCAGGTGTGTCACCTAGCTTTCCCTGAATCTGTGAATGCAGGTTAGATGGAGGGCCAGATGTGGTGCATAGATTGCTGGTGAGATGGTAGGAATCATGTGGTCCAGAGGATACACGTGCAGGCCTGCTGGTGATGTCAGAATGTATTGAAGGGTTCACTCTCTGCGGTAATAGGATAAGAGTAAGAACAGGATGTGACTTTTATGTAGAGTTGAGCACACTCTTGTCTTGTGGGCAGTGGGAGTGGCCACAAGAACCAAGATGGTGCCCTGGCTCATTGCCAAGGCCCGAGATCCCTTCTTACCAAGAACCTGAGCCTGCACACTTGTACGATCCTGTGCTGTCTGCCTGATGAGTCACTGGCCTATCACTGCGCACCCTGCCTACATGCACGGCTCATGTTCAGAGCATGCTGAAGGCTGATTGGATCCAGGAGAGGGGGGGGGAATTAGATCAGAGGACAGATGGAAAAAAACTGGATAATCCCTGAGATAAAGAGGAAGCTGCTTGAAACATACCATGGCATTCGTGTTGGTTTTTCCCCATCTCTCCTGGTCGGAGTTTGGTGTTGTGGCATCTGGTGGCTCATATGGGGAGGAAATGGATTGAAATGGATTGAAAAGTAGAACAGAGCCACGAGGGCACAAAGGAAAAAGGAAGAGATGAACAGAATAAGAACATTAGTTGATAATGCTTACAGTTGTGACCCAAGGATAAAAACATTTAAGGAAGAAGAAAAGGCCAAGAAAGAAGCAGAAAAGAAAGCAAAAATAGAAGCCAGGCAGAAGGAACAGGAAGCCAAAGAAAAGCAAAGACAAGCTGCATTAGAAACTGTTCAATTGGCTAAGGAGAAACAAGAGGAAGAAGTTAGACAGCAAGCATTGTTGGCCAAGAAGGAAAAAGATATCTAGAAGAAAGCCATTAAAAAGGAAAGGCAGAAACTTCAGAACTTGTGCAAGAGCTGGAATCACTTCTTGGACAATGAGGCAGATCGTGTTAAATACTGGCTTCATCTGTGACGAGACAAAGGAGCTATGGGGGAGTTCCGTGGTAAGTAAGAGTAATCTAGCGCTAGGAAAAGGCTCCCCGGTAGAGGGACAAAGCTAGGCTCCTGGTAGAGGGAAGAAGTTAGGTTCCTGGTAGAGGGAAGAAGCTAGGCTCCTGGTATAGGGACGAAGCTAGGCTCCCGTTATAGGGATGAAGCTAGGCCCCCGGTATAGGGACAGAGTTAGGTTCCCGGTGTAGGGACGGAGTTAGGCTCCCAGGATTAAGGGCTAAAAGTCTAGCCTCCAAAAGGGATGGAAAACCTCAGACCCAAAGGCAAAAGAGACTCTAGACTAGGTCGAGACTTGCAGGCAGTGGATTCAACTAGCAGTTCAACAAATCCAAGAGTAGTTCTCAGAGTAGCACTTCATAGTTGCCTTAAATTTGCTTGTCAAAAGTTAACCAATGAAGAAACTCACAACAAATAACAAGGTCATTGAAAAACAAAAGGAACAGATAGGAGATCTAGAAACCCAGATTGAAAGTTTGATGAGTGAGAAAGAACATGGGAAGAAACAGAGAAAGGAAGAAGTAGAGCAGCTCACTGGCATGATTGAGAAACTGCAGCAGGAGTTGGTCAACATTGAACAACAGAGAGAGGATGCCAGGACCCTCCTAGAAGATGAGGAGAGCTTTAAACATCAGCTGGACATGGTGACTGTTGAAAAGCTGGTTTTAGAACAAGTAGAAACTATCAACCAGGTAATGAATAAAGAATGTGCCAGCAATGAAGAACTTCCAAGTGTACCTAAGGAAAGTGTCCACATGACTGTGCATGAGCTGGGCAGTGACAATCTGCAACCAGAAGAAAATCAGACCTCCCTTATGTGTCTTCAGGAAAGTACTAAAGCTTCTAGAACACTAGAAATAAAGTCACTGGAGAGCTCTGTTAGTACCAAAGACTTTGAGCTTACCCAGTATCATGAACAAACAGAAACCATACAAGAGCAAGCCCAGTCTGCAATAGAGAGTGTGCAATTACACCAAGAAAAGCAGACGGTCTCATCAGCACCTGGAAGGACACATACACAGAATGCAAATGGTCTGACAGAAGCCAGCATGGAGTCAGACATCCTCACAGTGACCGTGAGGCTGGCAGAGGTGGACAGCCATGTAAAAACATGTGGGAATTGTGAGGGGAAATGCTTCAGAGCAGTTTGAGACATCAGTTAAAGTGAATTGTAGTACTAAGGATAATTTGAATTGTATGTGTGGTACCTCTCTTTTTCTGTTTAGTTAGTAATAGGACTAGTTCTTTTGATCACATGCTTTTTGTCTCAATGCTGGAATGCTACTAGATTCCCCCTGTTGATGGTGACCAGAATACCCACAGCCATGGGCTGTGGCCTCTGGAGGTGTAGGCCATCATTACATCAGTGATTGGCGATGATCCAGGGGACCTTGGGATTTTTGCAGTGTGCTGTATGTGTTGGTATGCTGTGGTGGATGGTACGCATGCACAGGCGGGCCAGGCCGACCAACAACTGCTGATTCAAGCTATGGCAACTATAGAGTTAGGTAATTCGCCCAATGTTTGGCTCAGTATGATGGATCATTAATCCATGACGGGTAAGACTCTCACATGTGCATACCAACCTAAGATAGGTTGGTGAAAATGAGTTCACCACACCAATGATGGGTAAGGATGTAACATAGTTGAGGGAAACCTAAGACAGATGCAATTCCAGAGCCAAGTTAATTAAAAAGGAGGAGATGTGGGGAGTGGGAGTGGCCGAAAGAGCCAAGATGGCGCCCTGGCTCATTGCCAAGGCCCGTGATCCCTTCTTACCAAGAACCTGAGCCTGCACACTTGTATGATCCTGTGCTGTCCGCCTGATGAGTCACTGGCCTATCACCACGCACCCTGCCTGCATGCAAGGCTCATGTTCAGAGCATGCTGAACGCTGATTGGATCCAGGAGAGGGGGGAGGGATGAGATCAGAGGACAGATGGAAAAAAAAGCTGGATAATCCCCGAGATAAAGGAGGAAGCTGTTTGAAACCTACCTTGGTGTTCATGTCGTTTTTTTTCCCCGTCTCTGCTGGTCAGAGTTCGGGGTTTCGGCACTGTCAGAATTCTGAGATCAGGTCTTGCTATTTGAATACCTTCCTTTTAAAGAACTGGGGGTAACCTCAGACAGAAGCTTGCCTTTTCTGTCCTCAAGCACCTTCACTTAGTAAAACAACACCTTCCTAGAATCTTGTTGATTCCCTGAACCCTTCTCCCCTGCTTTAGGAGGTAGGAGACTCTTCAGTGGTCCCTGAATCCCAAAGTCTGGACCACTGAATTAACTTGTGTCTATCTTTCTGGAAAATGTCACTGAAATCACAGGTTGGCCCAAATTGAGTCACTGGAATGCTTAAATGGATTCACCTGCTTCAGTAAATAAGATACTCCAAGGCTAACAAGTGCTTGGCAGTGTTGTTTATGGACAGCAGGGATCCAGGCTGGGTCGTAGGCTTGTAGTAGTGCCTAGAACGTTCTGAAATTCAGGTCAGTCACAGTACCAGAGAAGCCCACCAATTTGCCACTACGTAATGTGCTCTGTTCTGCTGAGCATAGCATAGTTATAGTCTGTCTTTAGGTAGACCACATATGTGTTCTGACTGTGTATTCTAGAGTACATTTCCAGTCTATGAGAGCCTAGGTCAGTGTGAAATCTGGAAAGAAACAACCCTTCCCCATCTCTAAATCCCCACAAGGCTCTGCTTAGACATGACTCCCCTCCTGTTCCCGAAGCACTTGCTGTCACTGTGGTACAGACCAGCATTCTGCTCTCGAATTGTCTTCTGTGCCCCGTTTATCAGTCACAATCTTATCTTGAATTAAGAACTGGAGTACCCCCGTCTGAACTCTGTTACCAATCGATAAACCTTGCTAGTCTTTTGCACAGGGCATTGGTCTATCCTGGTTCTACATACATGTGTGAAAAGATCTTAGATTCCATCCATCCATCTACCCTGCTCTCAGAGTTGGCTCTGTAACTACTGCTGCATCTTGCAGCCCCTGGATCCCTGTTGCCTAGGAGAGAATAATAGTATTGACCTGCATTGGCAAGAGAGAATCACATGCATTAACTGTCTAATGATACTAACAATGCTCCTTGAGAATATAAATGTGAAACATTATCATTACGGTTAATACCAGTCTTCACTTTAATATTATTTTCCTTCCTCCAAGAAGAGAGGCAGAAAGATTATTTAAAGAAGTAGTGAATAGAGGGCTACGGTTTATTCTTAATTCATGACCGGCTTTGATCAGACCAGAGTAAGCAGCGGGGTGCAGTCTTTAAGTCCTGAAGGTAATTATTTTGACTCAAGGGCATGAAGTTGTTTTCTCCTTCTCCTCCTCCCACTGGAGGAAAGAAAGAAAGTTAATGCTCTTAAAAAAGAAAGAAGGAAAGAAAGAAAGAAAGAAAGAAAGAAAGAAAGAAAGAAAGAAAGAAAGAAAAACCAAGATGATTTTTGTATGTCAGGGCTGAAAATAGTATCTCCTAAAGCAGCTGTTACAAAGACGACCCATGGAGTAGCGTAGAGTATCTTAGCCTTGTCTCCTGCTGCTGTGCTGTGGGAGAAACCAAGTGTTTCTAGTTGGGTGGGGGCTGCAAGGACTTTTAAAACAATTTGATAATTTCATGCATGCATATCCTGATTTTTAAAAAGCCATCCCTGCCCCTGCTTTGCTTGCTGGAACCTTAAGAGTAAAGGGATGCAGGGAAGTGCAGGGTTCACTTTGGCTCCGTGAGACCTTGTAGCTGTATGAGTTTCTATTCCCTGCGGAAACAAGTGACCATAAACTTTGTAACTTCAAAGCACACATTTGTTATCTCACAGTTCCAATCGTGGGGAGCTAGAATCAAAGTATTGCTGGGGAGGGTCTTGCTAGAGGCCTCAGGAGAGTTGGTTCCCTGCCTTGCTCACCAGCAGTGGGCCTTTGGACTGTAGCTCCAGTCTCTGCTTTCTGACTCTGTTGTCTTCTTCTTTATCAAATCTCCCTTTACCTTCCCCTTGTAAGCACCCCTAAAGAAATTTTTTATTACATAGATTCATCTGGGTAATTCAAGACAATCTTTCATCATAACTCTAAATTTGTTTTAATTAATTAATTAATTAATCAATCGACTACTTCATTGTTTTGAGGGAGAGTTTCCTGTAGCACGTTGACTCAAGCTTGCTGTGAAGCTCACGATTGCCTTGAGTTTCTGATTTTCCTGCTTCCATCTCCCAAGAGCTGGGATGACAGGCCGCTGGCACTATGCAAGGTTTTATGTGGTATTAAGATCCAGCCCAGGGCCCTGCTCATTCTAGGCAAGCTTTCTACCAAGTACATCCAAGCCCATTATCATTAATTTAGACATTTCTGTATACTTATGTTTGCCATCTAAGATTATGTTTCTAAGTTCCAGGAATTAAGAGTCGCACATTTCAGGCTGGCGAGATGGCTCAGTGGGTAAGAGCACTGACTGCTCTTGTCAAGGTCCTGAGTTCAAATCCCAGCAACCACACGGTGGCTCCCAACCACCTGTAATGAGATCTGACACCCTCTTCTGGTGTGTCTGAAGCCAGCTGCAGTGTAGTATGTATAATAATAAATAAATCTTTGGGCCTGAGCGAGCAGAGTTGACCAGAGAGAGTGGGGCCTACCAGAGTGAGCAGAGGTCCTAAAAATTCAATTCTCAACAACCACATGAAGGCTCACAACCATCTGTATAGCTACAGAGTACTCACATAATAAAGTAAATAAATAAATCTTTAAAAAATAAGAATTGTACATCTCAGAATTAAAAAATACTATTTTATCTGTCTGTCTGTCTGTCTGTCTGTCTGTCTGTCTGTCTGTCTGTCTGTCTGTCTGTCTAATTATCTGAGACAGGGTCTCACTGTGTAGCCCTGGCTGTCCTGAATTGTCCATGTAGACCAGTCTGGCCTTGAACTCACAGAATTAAAGGTGTGGGCTACCATGGCAAGTTTATTACTTTTAATTATTTGCAGATGTGTGTGTCTGTCCATGAGGCAGGAGACATCAGATCTCCATGTATCCCTGTGGAGTATGAGTTATAGGAGACAGTGAACTACCTGATGTGGATGACAGGGGCCACACCTTTCGGGACTCTTCTCTTATTGAGCTTCCTACAATAGACAAGAGCATCTCTTCCCCCCCTTTCCCTTAAAAAAACAAAACAAAACAAAAACGCAAATCCAAGCAAAACAATTTTATTTAGGTACCCAAGGCTCTGGCTCTCCTCCTCCTGCCAGGTACTGACTAGAAATGGGCACGGGATCCAGCTCTGCCAATGGTACATAAGAAGAAACCTGCTCTATGATCTTTGTGAAGCTAGCTTTACATGTGAACTGGAAAGATGGAAGAGAAACCTGTCCCTTGATGTCATTGTTGGATTATTGATCTAACCATCCCTACAGCCTTTGTGTCTGTGCTTGCTACAAAGATGGAGCTCCATAAAAGCTCTGGCCCTTTCAATCTGGGGACTCTGTGACTTGAAGACATCACCTGTCACACATTCTTGTAACACAAGAGTGTGTTTGGCTAGGATCTGACCTTGCTGTGGACCCTCTTAGTGTTGTCTTGAACCATTATAATAAGCACCTCTCTGGTGGTGTTTGGTGGGGAGTGCTAACTGGAGAACTCACCTAGTTAATCTAGACATTGAATGATGATGATGATGGTAATGATAATAATAATAAAAATTAAAAAGTACAGCGTGTACTCCAAACTTGCTACCTCAGGAGTCATCTGTGAGTAAAACAGACCAAGTTTTTACTGTCGTGGAACAGTAGTCTGGTAGAAGAAAGTGGCTATATGATCAAGCAAAGAAATAAGACATAATAAATCAGGCAATAAAATGATAAGAAACATGGGATTGCTGTTCTTAAGAAGGTCATCAGACAGCGTTGCTGACCAGGAGATGAGTACAGACCTGAGGAGAACTACAGGCACGTCATGAGGGTTTATGGACAGAAACAAATCAGGCCAAGAAACCCACCAGTGTAGTGTCTGGAGGTCAAGTGTTACGCTGGTGCTAGAGCAGAGGGAGCAGGCAGCAGAGGAGAACACAGAGCTCAGGTCAAGGGAAGGAATCGGCTTTTATTCCCAGCGAGAGGGAAACTATTTAGAGGCTTTCCGTAGAAGACTGTCCAAGCTTACAATTTTCAAGGTCACTCTGACTCCTGGGTTGGACTGTACTTGGCGGTAAGGGTCTCTCAATAATCCAGCATGTAAAAGATCATCTAGTATATGAGGTTGCCGTGGAAATGGTGGTGCCAAGCGGCTGAATTCTGGATGTGTTTTTATATTACAGCTATTAGAATTTGCTCATGACTGTGAGACGTGAGAGAATGAAGGAAGTCAAACTTGACTGACAGGTGACTGGCTCCAGCAGCAAAAGGTGAGCAAGGCAGATGTGAGAAAAATCAAGACACACCAATTTGGCTTGGATGTATCAGGCTGCAGATGTGTGTGTGTGTGTGTGTGTGTGTGTGTGTGTGTGTGTGTGTGTATGTGTGTATGTACTGATAACAAGTTTAGATATGGCAAACCCATATAGTTTGGTTTACTAGTCCAGGATTCAAGGGAAGATAAGGGCAGAAGAAATGCTTGTAACCTGAATACTCACTTTTCTGTTAAGAGACAAGGCTAAGGCCATTTAGTACACAAAAGGTTTTCTATGGCCCATTTTCTGCCTCGCCTCTCTCTAGGCCTCTCCCATGCTCACACTTCAATCACATCATCTTCCTCATCTCTGCTTGTGGTGCTTCCTTGACTTGGAATGCGTTTCCTTCCTGTGCTGTTAGGTTCTGCCCCTCCTCCAAGGCATGCCGAACCTCTTCTGATTAAAAACAATTATTTTAGTATAAGAAACACAAGTCTTCATTATATCTTCACAGGTATTTATATATATATATATATAAATTTCCCTCTGCCTACCTTTTCTGGTTTCTTTTAGTTGAATGCTATCATGAGGTCTCCGTGACTTCAGAGCACAGCCCGCCTTCTTCCTGACTACTGTACATGTCTGTCTCTCCTAGACTGCAGAAATAGGACCATATTTCATTGGTCCTCATATCCCTAAAATGGACATAGATATGACCAGGGTACTATAAACTAGACCCCCTTCTCCCCCAGCCACAGTTCATATTCCTTGTTTGGATGCAGAAATACATCAGGGCAAGACGAGACATGAGCACACTTTTATTTTTATTTATTTTTTTAACCACAGGGTGCTGGACTCCCTCTTCCCGTATACCCCATAGTCTAAGTGAACTGGTTTCACTATGCAGGAGGCACAGTATCTTCATGTTTCGAAGACTAGATTGCAATCCAGCTTCTTTGGTTTCTTTCTCTGAGGGCTACATCTAGCTATTGGTCTCTGGTGGTGAAAGTTTGAGTGAGGGCAATGGAATCAGGCAGCAAGCCAGTCTAGGGGACCATCAGAGAATAGATGGGTCATGTCCTTCTTCTTAGACTGTGACTACAGGGCTTAGCAGGAAGCCAAGGGCTTAGTTTACCACACTAGCCAGATATAAGGGACATAATCAAGAAATGAAATCAGGCAAGGTGATGAAGCAAGAAGAGAGTTGCTCAAGGGGGCACGGGAGTTACTCTTTCACTGCACTGAACCAACACCCTCCTCAGCCATGTGCCTGAGGAGTTTCTCAGCCTTTGTTCCATAGGTACTTCCTCCTTGGAGTGAAATACCATAAGTCCTGACCCCCTCCTCCAGACGGCTCTTCCCTCTCTCTGTCCCCTCCCCTCTCGCCTGACTTCCACTTATCCTGGGCTGAATCTACCTCTCATTTGCTTGTGTGAATTGTATAAATCCTTAGGACCCCACATAGCTCCCCAGTGTGAAGACTGAGGGGTTGTTCTGCATCAGCGGCAGCAACAGAGCAAGAAAAAAACAAGAAACAAAATAAACCAGAATCCAGGAGTTGCATGTAAGCTTGAGGGTGTTCCACAGTCATTGACCTTGGGCGATTTAACCTCCTAGGGCCCTGGTTTCTTCATCTGAAATATAAAAGTGATTCTATCCCTTGCCTGAAAGAATTTTCATTTTGTCTTCATGAAATGAGTCAGTCTTCCAAATGCCCCGAATAGTATTGGGTGAATAAGATGATTTTGGGTAAATTCTAGCTACTTGGCAAACGTGAGAGGACAACAGAATGGCAGAGAGAGGCCGCGCCTGAGGACATTTCTAGGACTCTGTAGCCATGAAAGTTTGAAATTCCCAAGGAAGAAATATATAGCTTTAATAATATCCTTAGCCTCTTTTGTCTGACTATTTCTTCCCGCCTTGTAGTCTGTTCCCTGGCAGTGTAGATGACCCTTGGCCACCAGAGGGAAACTCTTACTGGAGCTGGTTGTGGGGCTTGTTATTTAGGCAGCTGGTTTTTTGGCGTGATTCCCAAAAGAAATATTGGAGCTGGCTTTATCCTCCAGGCTCAGAAGTCACCTGGCTAGTGGGGACTTCCACGGTTCTGGGATGCACAGCTGGAATTTCTGGCTCCTGTCATGCTAGGCAGGTGGCTTGGGAACCAAAGGGCACGGCATTTGGCAAGGATGGTTGTTGGAAGGTTACCAGGCCCGAGAACGTTCTCATCAGTTACAAGTGTGTGGTCTTTCCAGATAAGGTAGAAAGCTCTTCCTAGGATCCTTGGAGGCAGGAATTTCTTCCTAACTCACCTGGTGCTCCTGTCTGTTTTGCTTTGGTAGCCAAGGGTCATTTCAATGTAGTCTCTTGCTCTTTTCTGGACTCTGAGACCAGTTGTCATTCTGAACTGAAAGTACTGGATATCTTTCTGATAGTGTCTTTTAAACTTTTTTAAATGGATGTTTTCAGCAATATCCACTGCCGCCCCACCCCCAATTCCTATAAGGAACATCTCTGAGAAGGGAAGTCACTCTATCCCAACAGGTTTTTGGCTCAGGCAGAGAGGCTTTTCGGCAAACAAAGATTTCTGGTTTAACACCTGATTAATTCAATGTCTTCTCCCATATTCCAGTGTCAACAGCCCCTATCTCTTTCTGAATTCCAAGAGGGAGATTTGCTCTTGGAATTAGGAGAAATATATATGCCTAAAGCCTTCTCTTCTTTGAACCCTATTTAGTTGGATCAGCTATAATCTTCTATTTCCCACGATGGATTTTGCATAAGAATATTCATTCAACAAATATTTACTAAGTGTGTATTGTGGACAAGGCTCAGTGCTAGGTATTAGATGGAAATTTGACAATATATCTCTAGGCTGTATGAGCTCATAAAATACCATACCAAAGAGACCTGATTTCTGAAAGAGAACTCAATAGCAACATCTACTGTCGCTGTCTTCAGGCACACCAGAAGAGGGCGTCAGATTCCACGATAGATGGCTATGAGCCACCATGTGGTTGCTGGGAATTGAACTCAGAACCTCTGAAAGAGCAGTCAGTGTTCTTAACCTCTGAGCCATCTCTCCAGCTCCAATAGCAACATCTACCAAGACCTTGTGGTGCCACAGAATCGATAAAGCCTGAAGGTTTTGAGGTAGGAGAACTTATTTGGAATTGAATGGGCGTGAGAATTGAAAGCTTCCTGGAAGAAGTGGGATGTTTTACTGATGCTAGGGTATAAGCCTTCTTGCAGCTTCTTGGATACATTATTATTATTATTATTATTATTATTATTATTATTATTATTATTAATTATTAGAAACTCCACACAAGCTGCTTTGGGTATTGTCTAAATAATACTTCAGATGCCTGTGTGTGGCCTGCCAGAGTGGAATTCAGTGTGTTGGTCTTTATTTGCATGATGAAATCTCTGCCTGGCTCTCTCTGGGTCAGATCTCTCAATCAGCATCTTTTGCTGAAACATTCCAGGGTTGAAGTGGACCAACATTCTGGGAAGGGTACCAGGATGCTTGGCTTCTTGTTCCCTTGTCATTATGAGGTTATTATGACCCTGGTCAAGTGATCTTCTTCTGCATGTCAGTTTCTTCTTTGTGAAATGGTCAGGTTTCTTAGAAGCGATCAAAGACACCCCTCCACCAAGACCTCCCCCAGTACCCTGGAGCTGTCAAACACCAGCATGGGCTTGGCATGCACGCGGGGATGGGCACATGGGCTTGGCATGCACGCAGGGATGGGCACATTGGGCCAGCTCTCCTGGGGGTTTTGTGCTCCTCAGTGTGTGTTGCAGACACCTATCTGGAAGTGCAGGTTCTGGGGGATTGGAATGGGTTCTGGCCCAACTCCTGTTGGATCCTTCAGCCTGGCAGATCCAATGTCTTCTATTCATCTCTCTCTCAGCTTTCAGAGACTCCCTACTTCACTAAGCCGTTCCTCTTCAATTTCAGGAAGGAGAATGTGTGCGAGATGCTGCAGCCTGAGGCTGGGGCTTGTTTCCAGAGCCTGTTGAAAGAGGCGCAGAATGGCAGCTCTGACTTGCTTAGAGGGCAGATTCTCCATAGGAACAGAAATCAGTCTGGGGTTATTTATTCACCAAGCATGGTCTCTCTCTCTCTCTCTCTCTCTCTCTCTCTCTCTCTCTCTCTCTCTCTTTGTCTCTCTCTGTGACTCTCTCACTATATAAAGGGTATGTGTTATATATCATATGTATTATATATTATGCGTGGCATTAAACTTTCACAGTTTTTACAGAAGAACATGTCTAAGAGACTGCTTTGCAGGAGTCACAGGAGAGGACATGCAGAAGTCACTGCTCTAGGGACACAGGACTTTTGCTGTTTGTCACCATGGTGCTATCTTTCCCCTCTGCACTGGAAGGACATGATTCTCGTGCTATAGAATGCCCATGGTGTCATTCCTCCCCTAGTGTGTCATTCAAAGCTTGTGTCCCACAACAAGGCTGATGCCAGGGGTCATCACCTGTGGTATCCTTTAGGATGGGTTTCATGGCTGCCCACAGGGCCTGGTGGTGAGGGGACAGCTGACATGGGATAGGCCCAGATTCCAGTTCCAGCTCTTCCATCCACTGTGTGCTTTCAGGTAAGCTACTTAATGTCTTTGTGCCCTGATGTCCTCACTGGCCGAACAGATAGTGACACCTATTTCGTGTTATAAACATTAGCATAGCACCACAGATATATCGTACATAGGACGTAGAAGATGTGCAGTCAGTGCAAATCACTCTGTTTTGATGTGAAGGTTTACTCTCCGCTCTCTCCTACCCTCCTCTTTCCTCAGACACGAGGAGAAGTGCTCCAGCTATCTCCAATAATCCTTGTGAGTTCCAGACACGTCCACCATTAACATTAGCCAGAACTTGAGTAGCGTTGCCAAATCTTAAACTCCTTCTGCTGCCACACGGGCCACATGGAGGGACTTTGAGCATACTAGGTGATGCTTATTGCCATCTGATCTGAAGCCAGAGTTGCTTTCTTTTGTTTAATAATTTATGTCTTCTCTGAGAATGCTGAGCTAGAGTTTAAAATTACAGAAAGAGGTGATTGATGTAAATGCCAACAGAGCTAACCTGCAGTAAAATCACCCCAACTTCCTCTGTGGGCTGCCACTCAGTTGTACCCACAGACACAGGGGTGAGGGGGGCATGAGGGAGTGTGCACTGGAGAGGAGAGCTGAGTCAACTCTCTGAGATGTCAGGGCTCTGTGGGGGTCCCTAGCTCCTGCTGGGTGACATGGAAATGAGCCCAGGAGAAGGCCTTTGCTGAGCCTCAGCATATGCTCCTGGACAGTAGTTTCCATTTCTTCTCTCATCAAGCATTTATTGAATAGTTACTATGTGCCAGGTTCTCCACTGGGCACTGTGTATATTTCAGAAGGCTGGAGGTCGCTGAAGTCACACCGTTCTCAGCATGTGTGGAAAAATACATTAATAATCAATTATAACTTTCTTCCCCCTTACTATTCATTCTTCCCATGTAGTAATGACAACAGCCCCTTCCAGCATCTTCTGTCCTTTGTGGGACTTCGGAAAGTTGGGAGGGCGAGGGAACAAGATTGGAATAACAGGCTAGTAATGCCTCCTGTACCCTGCAAACACAGTGCAAACGCTATAGCTGCTTCCAGCATGACAGTGCAGGGCGAGGTACTCACTTCCATTGTCTTGCTGGTGTATGTAAGAGGGAAAGAGGTCAACGTGTAGAAATAGACCTTGGGTGTCCTTTTTGAGCATGCGGAAGCCCATTCTCACCCTGCATATACACCCAAGATAAGTGAGGACCATTGTTATTTTGTTGTGTTTTGATTTTGTGGGAGAATCCATTTTCTAAGCTGATCTTGGGAGGAAGGACCCCCCCCCCCCCATTTCAGAGAGATGGTGATGTACCTGCGGGGTAGAGTCAAAACAAGTGAGTCTTCACACTTCTGCTCCCACACACTGGAAGACCCTTCCCTACAGCCTTGTGGCCACCTGGGTCAACCCTCCATGCTCTCTGCAGGTGTCCCCTCTCAGGCAGGCCTTTCCTTATTACTCCACAAGTCAAGGTCCCTATTCCCTGTCTCTTAATCTAGCTCAACAATACCTCTTGCTTTTTAATTAGTTTATTCTCTTATTGTCTTCTTTCCCCCAACACTCATAGAAGGTAATCTTCAGAAGGTCTGAGATTCTATTTACCTTTCCAGATCTCCTGTGTTTGTTCACACTTTCACACTCTGCAGAACACTTCTGTAAATAGGTGTGTAGCCTCTCTGGGCCTACTTCCTCAGCTACAAAATGAACAGAAGGTAAAAGCTCACTTTGTCGTGAAAATCGAGAGTTGGTGCCCGTGAATGTGCTTTGAACCTCATCTGCTAAGGTGTGCTGCCACCCTTGGGGATGCAGATTTCATTTCTTACTTAAACCATCAAATTATTAATTCATTCAACACATAGTGGCCATGTGGTCCAAGACAGGTGCTATTCTGAAATCTGAGAGTACGTGCATAAGAAGTGTAATGATCAAATGTAATGATTAACGTAATTAGCATTTCTATCACCTCAAATGTTTATCCCTTCTTTGTGGTGGGAACGCTAAAAATCCTCTTTTCTGGCTATTTTGGAATATACAGGAAATTGCTAATGGGATCCTGCTACTGTGCTGTGGGCAGGAGAACTTCTTTCCTATTGAACTGAATTTTGCTAACTATTATCAACTTGATAACTATTATCTTTTCTCTTTTTATAGCTTCTCTCTCTTGGCCTTCCTAGCTGCTGACCTCTGACACGTCTCTTTTATATGATCAATATGTTTATTCTCCACACACCACCGAGATCATGTAGCACTCAACTTTATGAGCCTGGCTTATTTCTCTTATCACTACGTCCCCCAGTGTCACCCATCATTCATGCAGCCACATATGACAGGATTTTTTTAATGACTGAATGGTATTCCATTGAGTATACACACTACATTTTCATTATTCCCATCTGTTGATAGACATTCTATAACTTGACTGTTGTCAATATTGCTTCAATTGGCACGGAAGTATAGATATTTTATTGACATGCTGAGTTCATTTCCTTTGGATATATTCCCAGTGGTGGGATTATGGAATCATATGGTTGCCCTATTTTTAACGGTCTGAGGAAACCCTGTGCTGTTTTCCATAGTGGCTGTACTGATTTGCACTCTCATGGCTAGTGTGCCAAGGTTCTTTCTCTGCTTCCTTGTCAGCATTTGTTACATTTTTGTCTTCATGATGACAACTATCCTAACTAGATTCCCTGCTATTTTGTTCCCAAATCTAAAGACTCCTTCTGTGTTATACTGCCAAGCAGGGAGGCTCAGCTCAGAGTCCCCAAGTCCCTACTCTGTACTCTCAAAGCTGTGTTCTCAGACACGGCCTTTGTGTCCTGCTGTCCCTCTCAGAGGAAAGAGACTGTCAACAGCACCAGATCCCATCACCGCTCTCTTTGCAGAGGCCTACAAACGTCTACATTTGATGAAAAGGATCTTTTGTGCATCTCTAGAAGGAGAACGTTTACTGCCTGTGACCGGCTCACCTTGTCTGTTCCTCTTTCAGCTACTCTGGGACTGAAGTGACCACGCTTTTTGCTTCAAAACCCTAGGAGGTCCCTTGTCTTCCTCACCTAATGATGTGTTACAGAAAACAAGCTTCCTTTACTTGCAGAAAGTGTGACGGGAACATGAATATTAATAACTCCCACGGGTTCTCTGCAAACATCCATCAGCGCAGCTTAGAAGGCTTGTTCTGACTTGCTTGGCATGGGGGTAACTGCTCAGCAGAACAATAATACAGCATTCATGAAGCCAGCTTAGGCGGAGCTCTGCCTGGGGCTTTGAACTTCAGTGCTCCTGCAGGGCTGAGGTAGGAATGTGCTTTTCTTCCACCTGGGTGGAAACAGGGAGATGCTTAACTTTCAGATTAAGACAGCAGAGGGCCTGGGAGATGTGCAAGGATTAGACCCCAAGAGGAGAAACAGTATCCCCAGTCAATGGGAAGGCTGGAAGTAGACTCTGAAAACTTTGGGGCAAAGGGCATGAAGACCATGCTGCTTTTGCCCTTTATTCAGAGTGTCCTCACTGACATCAGCTCTTGATTTTCTCCTAGCCATCTCCCATCAAATGGCATTTACTGCTTGCTGGTCTCAGGATATCACAGTGTTGACCCAGGCTGTGATAGAGATTGGAACCTCACAGGATGCTCAGCAGAGCTATTATAAAATTGTTTCTCTCTCTCTCTCTCTCTCTCTCTCTCTCTCTCTCTCTCTCTCTCTCTCTCTGTGTGTGTGTGTGTGTGCATGGGTGTACCTCAGAAGGCATCAGATTCCCCTAGAAGGTGGAGTTATAGGTGGTTGGCAGCCATTTGATGTGGGTACTGGGATCTGAATGCTGGTCCTCTGGAAAAACAGCACATTCTTGTAATCACCAAGCAATCTCTCCAGCCCCCCGCAGAGCTGTTTGAGCAGATGCTCCTGGGGCTGAAGAGCATCACTGATAGGGCTGCAGAATAGAACAAATACCCAGGATGGAGAACTCTGTATCTTGGGTTATTTTGCTGTGGTCTTCTGGGGACTGAGATCTCATTTGATTTTCACCTTCCTAGCTGAAAAGTCACAGTTGAAACCTACTTTAGCAGACAACATGCCATGTATATTTTTTTTTCTTTAAGATTAAAAAAATATTCATACCTGTAGCTCACAAGAAAATAAAACAACAACAACAACAACAACAACAAAAATCTTTTGGATTTTTCTGGAGAAAAATGAGCAGTTAGGCATCGCATTGTGATCGAGGTAGCAGTCAGTTCTGCAGCTACATCTTAGGCCACTCATTAAAGCTACAGTAGGTAATGAAAATGCTCATTTTCTCGGGCAGCTTCATGCAAAACTCCTCTGCCATGCAATTAGTGGTGGTGGGGAAATCTTTACCATTCGTTTTAGCTGTCAACTTCTCTTATACTGTAGTTGGAACTCCCAAGTCTTGCAGTCGACCAGGCCATGCAGATAATGCTGCTGAAATCTTCATGGTTTTCTCCCTGGAAGACTCTATTTCCCATGGAGCAGCAGAATCTAACGGAAGATGCTCCAGCCAGTTCTGCATGGTGAGCTTTGGCACGCAAAGTTGCTAGCTGTGTGATTCCTCTCCCCTTTAAGCTTCAGTTTTCCCATCTGTAAAATGAAAATTAAAAACAATAATTCATCTTTCCACCATAAGGGATCATCCTGGGGGAGGTTATAAAGCCCTTTATGAGAACTTCTTTTAAAGACACTGCGTGCATGGCTAAGGGTTGGTGTTTTATTTGAGTATTGTATGGTGATAGTCAAACTTTTTCTAAGGGCATCCAAAATATTGTTTGAAAAGCATTCTCTGTAAATAGCCTCTTAAGTTACTGGTTACAGAGCATGCGCAATAGGAAAGTATCAGAGCTCTTTCTAGTCAAAAAAGAAAAACAACTGACAGTACTGATTTTAAAAGATAAATTTGGTTGTCTGTTAAACTGCCCCTGCCCCTGTCACCCCTTTCTTCTGCTTTATGAAAGAATTATGACTTTTTTTTCCCCTTAAGAGTCAGCCCAGGCCAGGCGATGGTAGTGCATGACTTTAATCCCAGCACTCGGGAGGCAGAGGCAGGTGGATTTCTGAGTTCGAGGCCAGCCTGGTCTACAAAGTGAGTTCCAGGACAGGTGGGGCTATACAGAGAAACCCTGTCTCGGGGAAAAAAAATAAGAGTCAGCCCTGACTGTGTCTTGCAGGAGAATGAAGCTTTAAATAAAAAACAGGCTTTGGCTGGTCTAAGCCAGTGGTTCCCCACTTTTTAAAAAAAATTAATTATTTTATTTACTGACTTAGGCGCTCCACTTCTAATGCTCATAACAAAGTCATCTTCAGCCACCAGCTGATGAATCCTACTTCTGAAGTTTCTGGTTTCATAGGTGTGCAATGAGTTAAGAGAATATGCATTTCCCGTTGTGTACGTGATGCTGTTTCTCTGAGGACTACTCTTTAAATACCACTTCTCTAAGCCAATCATGGCGATTCCCTTCTCCTTGCCTATTAGGTAGAGACACAACTTTGAGGGCTTATGGGGAAGGGTTTCTCCTGCTTCAGAAGACATGTGGGGTGGGGGTGGAGCACAGATTCAAACAATAAGAACACCTTACCCCAAACATCAAAAGAACCGGGCTTGAGAAGTTCTGTTAGCGTATCCAAGCCACAACTTCACTGTGCAGTCAAACATAAAAGTTACCGACCTGATTACTTCAAGTCTGCTTCCAGTCTAAATCTCAACTCTGGTGGTTCTTCTACAGTTATAGTGTGTCTCAGCTTAGACTAGCCATGTTTAAGCTGCTCAATTGTCATCCGTGGCTCGAGCTGCTGTAGTAGATACCAATGTGTACAGAGTGCACAGTCAAAGTCTTGCATACTTAAAGTCATGGAAGTTTATTGGGGCTATCACGTACTTTCTGGGGAGAACAAATATGTTGCGATATACTCATCTTACCCTTTAAAGAGGCACGTGCTGAGGAATGGAACGTAAAGACTGCCTGGAGCCTTTGTGATTATGAAACAGGAATACGGATTAATTTAAAATTGTGTAGGTCTATGCATCTTTTGCATCCTTTCCCCGAAAACTGCTGTCAAGAGGTTGTGCTTTCTTATCCCCTGGAGGCAAAGGTCAACACAGCCAGTTGGGAAGATTATGAGAAAGAACTTCGATGCTACTCAGAAGGAGGATTCAGATATTGATGGCTGAAGCTTTCATGTAGTCAAAACAAACAACGAAGCATTGCCCTTTGCCTCCTCTAAAACACTCTGATAGTTCCTTTTTCTTTTCTTTTCTTTTCTTTTTTTTTTTTTTAAAGAAAAGTAAAGGGGTTTCAGGTTAAAGAGAAGGTGATCACGCACTAATCAGCTTTAGAACAATCTAAACTGACCTTGGTGAGACATGCGGCAGTTTGTAATCCCCAATTCGAAGGCTTCACAGCATCTCATTAGTTCGGAGTTTCAGTACGGATAATTCTGTATCGAGTGAGTAATTAAATGTGACATAGAAGCAGGCGAATGGATTAATGTCATACCCAGGGGTCTCTGTGCGGGGGCCTTTCCTGTCTCTGCCCATGAGAAAAAGTAGTCGAGACGCTTAGCAGAGCTCCCGAGAGGCCAGATGCTGGTGCAAAAGCCAGGCAAGATGGCACAGATTTTTTGGTTCTGACAGTGTGTCAGTTGGTATGGAGATAGGGGCCTTACTGAGAGACCCTTATGGAGGCTGGACCTGTCTAGCAAGCAATAGGGTTTCATTTGAGGTGCCATTAATCCTTCCTGCCAACACTGAGCCTCTGTCCTCAGGGCTCCACACCTAGGTGCTTCTTGTAGTCACAATGAGAGGAAGATAGTCTGTGTTGACTTATGTCAGAGTGGGCATTGGCACCTTACTTCAGAGCCTTCTAGAACATGATTATACCTGGCAGGGCCAGGCTTTGTCTGTGAGCAAGGAAGACAAAAGGAATATTTTCTTTTCAGTGTCAACAAGATACTTATTTTCAGATTTGGAGGCTTGGGTAGTGTCTTAGTCAGGGTTTCTATTCCTGCATAACATCATGACCAAGAAGCAAGTTGGGGAGGAAAGGGTTTATTCGGCTTACATTTACATACTGCTGTTGATCACCAAAGGATGCAGGACTGGAACTCAAACAGGTCAGAAAGCAGGAGCTGATGCAGAAGCCATGGAGGGATGTTCTTTACTGGCTTGCCTCCCCTGGCTTGCTCAGCCTGCTTTCTTATAGAATCCAAGACTACCAGCCCAGAGATGGTCCCACCCACAAGGGGCCTCTCCCCCTTGATCACTAATTGAGGAAATGCCCCACAGCTGGATCTCATGGGGGCATTTCCCCAACTAAAGCTCCTTTCTCTGTGATAACTCCAGCTGTGTCAAGTTGACACAAAGCTAGCCAATACAGGTAGGGACACACAGAGTTTACTGTTTGCAGAAAGGCTCCCACTCAGATTTCCACACACCCGGTGTCTCAGTTAGGGTTTTCATTGCTGTGAAGAGACGCCACATCAAGGCCGGAGTGTGGCAGCGCACATGCAGATGTGGGGCTGGAGGAGCCTAGAGTTCTACATCAAGATCCAAAGGCAGACAGGAGAAGACTGGTTTCCAGGAAGCTAGGAGGAAGGTCTCTCAAAACTCACCCCACAGTGACATACTTCCTCCAACAAAAGGCCACACCTACTCCAACAAGGCCCCACCTCCAAATAGTGTCATTCACTTGGCCACGCCTATTCAAACCACCATGCCTAGAAAGCTACCTTTTGTTTTTAAAAATCTCTCTCCTTTTCTGACTGGAACCATGGAGGCTGTTCCAGAGAAGCAAAAGAAGGTTGCGGTTGTGCCAGAAACCCTTAAGAAAAAGGTTTCTGCTGTGCCAAAAACTCTGAAGAAAAAGGTTTCTGCTGTGCCAGAAACCCTTAAGAAAGAGCGAAGGATTTTTCGCAGAGTTGAAGGAGAAGCACCTGAGGAAGAAGTTTGCCCTGAAGACACTACTACAGGCAAGGAGGAAGCTCATCTATGAGAAGGCAAAGCACTATCACAAGGAGTACAGGCCGATGGCCCGGACTGAGATTCGGATGGCCAGGACGCCAAGGGAAGCTGGGAACTTCTATGTGCCCGCAGAACCAAAATTGGAGTTTGTCATCAGAATCCGAGGTATCAATGGAATAAGCCCAAAGATCCGTAAGGTATTGCAGCTTCTTCATCTTCGACAGATCTTCAATGGTACCTTTGATAAGCTCAGCAAGGCTTCAGTTACCATGCTGTGGATCGTGGAACCATACACTGCATGGGGGCACCCCAACCTGAAGTCAGTAAATGAGCCCACCTACAAGCAAGGGTATGGCAAAATCAACAAGAAGCCGATCGCCTTGACAGGTAATTAATTCCTTGATTGCTTGACCTCTTGGTAAATTTGGCATCGTCTGCATGGAGGATCTTGGTCATGTGATCTATACAGTTGGGAAGCACTTCAAGGAAGCAAATGACTTCCTGTGGCCCTTCGAATTACCTTCCCCACGAGGGGAATGAAGAAAAACACAACTCACTTTGTGGAAAGTGGAGATGCTGGCAACAGGGAGGACCAGTTAAACAGGCTTATTAGACAGATGAACTAAGGTGTCACCCATGGTATGTTTGTAATCTGGTCAGTTAATAAAGAGTCACAGATAGGAAAAAAAAATCTACTAGGTATAGAATCATAAAATATTTTTGGACATAAATTTAATTTCTTGTCATCTCTTAATTGACTCCCGCTATCTCCCCCTCCCTCTCTCTCTCTTTCTTTCCTTCCTTCCTTTTATTTGGAGACAGGGTTTCTCTGTGTAGCCCTGGTTATTCTGGAACTCACTCCGTAGACCTGGCTGGCCTTGAACTCACAGAGCTCCCCCTGCCTCTGCCTCCCGAGTGCTGGGATTAAAGGCGAGCACCAGCATCAGTCAACATTTCTTGAGCCTCAGCTCTGCAGGAGGAATTCAGAACCCAGAGCGTGGAGGAAGGAAGATGTGTCTTTTTCCTTTCAGGAACTGGTGAAAAGACAGCAGCCGACAAGTGTCACATGGGCAGAGAGCCGAGGAAGCTGCGTTGGGAGCGAGAAGAAAGGTTTAGTGTGGTTGGAGAAATCAAATTGCTCTTTTGAAGTGAGTTGGAAGGGAAATCTGGAGCCACGCAGTCCTGCATCATGCCTTTTCTTCTTCTATAACTGAATTATTTCAGCACAATGCAAGGCATCACAGCTACAGAGATAAAGCAGGCGTGGTCCTTGTGTCTGGACTATACAAACTCACTGTAGACTAATACGAAACTTATTCTTCCCTAAAGATGTGGCTCGTAGCTCATTCATCACTCATTAAACAAACATTTAGTGAGCACCTGCTATAGGATGATTGGGGTATTGATGGGGAGAAAGACAGATAAAGTCTTGTTGTTCTAAAGTTTATGGTCTAGAGGGGTAGGAGACAATAGGTGTAGTTTTACGAGTGTGGTAAGAGCTATGAAAAGGGATCAAGGGGATACTAAGGGGAGGGGTATTGCCAGATGTGCAGACTGCTGTAGGGGAGAAGATCCATCCCTTCAGAAGTGATGGTTAAGCTAATACTTGAATGTAAGAACCCTGGAGGTCAGGGGGCCTGGTAAGGAGAGACAAGAATATTCCTGCTGGAATGAAGAGACTGTGGAAGGGTCCCAAGCAGTTGGTACATTTACTTTGGGAAATGTCTATGAAATCTGCAGGAGAGATGGAAATGAACCCAAGGGGCCAGGCCTTTGATGAGCTGGATATTAACATGTGACCCCTGGACGTGATATCAAACAAATCAAAGATAAAGGAAATGTCTTTCCCATTGCTAGGTGCGGGAGAGGAGGCCTTTTTCTTGCCCAGTGCAGATAAGGTGTGAAGATGGAGGTGATATCTCAGCTCAGGACTAACAGATGCTCTGCTCCAGCAGTCCCAGGGGATCAGGAAAGTTCCACCAGACTGTGGGCAACTGAAGGGTAGGAACCTGTAGGCATAGTGTTTTTGTGTCCTGTGTAAATGTTATCCTTGTGTTATTCAAATGCTGACTTCTCTGCTCTCATATCTTGTTTCAATCTGAACATAACATTGTAATGCTTGTGTCAAGAACTCCCTGTCTCAAGTATGTGTAAACAATCCTTACCATATAGTCAATCTCTGGCTTGTCAATAAAAGCTGAGTACCCAGTGGCTGGACAGAAGAGAGAATAGGGTGGGACTTCCACTGGATAGGGGAAGGTGGAGGTGGGGGTAGGGGTGGAGAGAGGGTGGGGATGGGAAGGGAGAAGGGGGTTGATTGATTGAGCTATGAGACAGAAGGAGGAAGGAGGAAGAAGGAAGGGATTCACAGAGTTCAGGTGGAGAATGGAAAGCCCTAAATGTCAGTATTATGGGGACTTTGTCTAGGAGGTAGCCAGATTAATTTAGGGAATTAAGATACTCTGTCCAAGTACTGAGGTGAAGCCTGAAAATAAGTCTTCGACTCTCTGTGTTGTTATTGAGGGGCTAGTTAGGATAAAGAAGTACAGCTGCCATATTAACTTACTACATTCATTTATATTAAAATTTACGTTCACAGAACCCACCTTCTTTGTTTGCTGTTCACCAGTTGCAGCACAGTACCCAGCACACAGGGTGCTCAGTGAGTATCTTTGTTGTGACCAGAGAGAGAGGCCTGGTGTTTAACCTTTTTCTTGCAGGTGGCTAAGCCCTGAATACCCAAGAAGTCTCCAAAAGGCTGTCTCCTAGAATGTGTTCTAGAATGTCTTCTAGAATGCCTCAGACTAGGCTGTTGACTTCATTTCCCTGTTTTAATATCCTAGTGAAAGCTGAGGTCGGAGGTCTGCCTACCCCTGGAGATTCCTATAACTCACTATAAAAATATGAACTGGTTGGATCAGAGAAAGCAGGGTGGGGTGTAGAGGGTGAGCGACATGGCCCCTGATCACACCCATTAAGCATTTTCAATACTTTAGCCTCCAAATTATCATTAGTATTTTGAAAATGTGAAAATCACGTTTCATTACTTCAAAGGAAGTGATGATTCTTATTATAATAATCTCATTTCTTTAAAAAGAATTTCTCTTTGTAGTTGCCAACAATCACTTCTCCTCTCTTCCAGTTGATGGATAGCTATTTTAGTATTTATTACAGTTTTATGTTATGAAATCTACGAGGTGAAAAGTGGTATTGTTTTAGTAGGTAGAATTGAGTCCACAGCCTTTAATTAGACACTTGAAAGCTTTTACCATTGCACTTTGAGATGGTTAACATTGATTGCAAACTTGACAGGATCTAGGGCAGTGGCTTTCAACCTTCCTAATACTGTGACCCTTGAATACAGTTCCTCATGGTGTGCTGACCCCCAACCATAAAATCATTTTGTTGCTATTTCCTAACTGTAATTTTGCTACTGTTATGGACCATAACATAAATATCTGATATTCAGGATATCTGACATATATGTCATAACCTACAGGTTGAGAAGTGCTGGTCTAGAGTCCCTGACAAACCTTTTCTGTGGTGGGAGAGATCATCTTCATCAGTTTTACTGAGGTGAGGAGGGTCACCCTAAATGTGGGTGGAACCATTTCCTGGTCTGGGTGCTTTGCAACACTGGGTTGATGTACTTAGCCTTTCTGAGTCTCAGAACTCTCATTTCCAAAGTGGGGATGATAAACCTATTTAATGGGATTGCTGTATCACATGAATGCTCTATGTGAAATGCTTATATGCAACATTGGCACATTTTCTGAGAAAAAAAAACCCACTTGATTTTTGTTATAATAACCGTTATACTATGGTTACTGTGGGAATAATCACTGTTATATTAAAAACCATTTTAACCCCCACATTTCTTTTATAATACTGTACAAATGTATTGCAAAGCAAATCCTGCAAGCAAAATCTGGATTCATTTTGCCACTAGCCTGCAGATGGCTTTTTTTGCCCTAGGATTTATTATTTCAGAGCATTCACAGGTGCCTGTAGGGAAGGGATTTCCTGTGCACGTCTCTTTTGTACCTGGAGATCCGGCAAATGCTGAACAGTCAGCCATTCATAGATATAAAAGTGTGCCATGCGTTTATATATATTTTAAGGGACAAAAGCTTGCTTTATTTTAACGACTGATCCATGTAAGGTCACAGACAGGCCACTATGTATAGACACAAGAGAAGCTTTATTTCTTGGTCTCTTCGTCTTTGGATGGAGTCTTGATGATCTCTTCCTTTTTGGCCTGGAGGCTCTCTTCCTCCTGGCTCTTCTGTGCTTCCTTGGTCTTTGACCGGCAAGCCTCAGGTCAGTCAGTCGCTTCTTCTGGGCCTTAGACAAGGTCTTCAGTTGGTGGATATGCTCCATGGGAATCGTCTTGTTTTTCTTTTTAACCTTCAAGTACAGGTTGTGATACCTATGGCGGTCAGTCTTCTTAGTTTCCCAGTATCTCCTGAGAAGCCCACGCAGGATCCTCACCCTTCTCATCCAGGTCACCTTTTCCAGCACCTGAGCGTTGGCAGTACCCTTCCTCTTCCCTATGCCCATATGCCTGCCCTTCCGTTCGGCCAAGGTGTTTTTCGGGCAGCAAGCCCGGGAATGGACAGTCACAGGCTTCCGGATGATCAGCCCATCTTTGGTCAGCTTCCTGATCTGCTGACGGGAGTTGGCCTTGGCGATTTCATTCGTCTCGTTGGGGTCCAGCCAGACCTTCTTCTTACCACAGTGGAGGATATTAGAGGCAAGCCTCTTCTGTAGCCTGAGCATACCCATGGTTGCAAATGTAGCCGCAAAAGGTTGAACAGTCATTTTAATGCGAGACCGGCAAGTAGGTATTGAGGACTTGGTGACTTGATCTAGGAGCAGATGCTGCATTTAACACCCATGTTCTTTCTTGAAATGGCCCCATGTTAATGGCACAGACTATATATTGAACACAAGCTGTTTTTGAACTCTTGCTTAACCCTCTCTGATGGGATAACAGGCACATGGCACACTTGTATCTTTTGTCTAGACAATGTACTGAGTCCCCTAGGTTGAGCATGGATCTTCCCTCACTCCATCCATGCCACTAAGGCTGTCAAGAGGAACTGGCTCACATGCCGTTAGGAAGAATTACCATGATCACTAATGGGTAGTTAGGGACAGTGTTCCAGTTTAAAGACTTTCATGGGCCATGAAAGCTAGTGAGTAAATAACCATTTATCGGTCAGTTACTTAGAGGACTCTGCAATTGAGTGACGTTCCAAGACTTCCAAACACATAGAAGTCATATATCATAATGAGACATAAAATTTACGTGTGAGTAGGCTGTAAAACTGAACAAGTGTTTACCTTAGTGAAGGTTTTATTTACATGCCCTCCAGCAGACAGTTAAACATTCTGCACACCGAGGCTGCTGCCCCTTACAACTTCAAGCACTGCTCTGCTAAGAGGCAATGCACCACCAAGTTGATGGAATAATTTCAGGGGTCTAGGGAAAGCCTCTCTGGCCTCCTCCAAAACTCAATTTGCCTGCTTGATGTTTAAATTTTTAACAAGAAACTAAAGCTGTAGCTCTATAATTACAATTTGAGTCGATAAATTTAGCATAGGATTCGCATAGAATACTGCTTAATGTACAAACAGCCACATTGAGAGCGCCATGGGATGCTTTCATCCGGGTAGGCTCTTTGCTTCTCAAATGCTCCAATCAGTCTTACGGCTGCCCTCAATTATGAAGAGGGACCTGTGACTTAGAAAAGTTAAATGAGTTGTTTGAGGGCACAGTCTGGTTATGCAGGGGCTGGAACCCTGGGTTTCAGATGAACATCCTTGACTGTAATCTTTCACTTAAGCTCACTCTTACATTTGTCGATCAGGCACTGGTTTGGAACAGGAGTAAATGTGTCCTGGAGAGTGGGCTCTTTGGCTCTGCCTATCCAGGATAGACCCTAGAGTTTCTGTTCTGCAGGATTTCCTGCCCACTCCTGGCTGAGAGTGCTCAGAGCGTCTGCGCACGGGAGAGTGCATACATATGTCCTCTAAGCTTGCTGAGTTGGCCTCTTCCAAAATTTGTATGTATTGCTGGGATTCCATTCCACCATCTCCAGGCTCCTGCTACTACAGGGAGCTGCCAGAGGTTTATTATTTCTTCATTCACTGAGAGCATTTGTTGTTGAGAACCTACTACGTACTATATACACAATCCAGGTGTTGTTTGACTGAGTCTTCTTAATGTCTTCTCTGCTATCATGGACTGACTGAAATCTCTCTGAACCTGTTAAGCCAGGACCTTTCCCCACTTAAGTTGTTTCTATTGGGCACTTTGGTTAGAACTACACAAAAACAATACATCGGGTTGATCTCCCTTGACTAGCAGTAACTCTGACAAAACATAAATCTGCCACATATTTATAGAAAGTGTACGTGGAAAAAAACCCTTGATGAAACCTAATTCTTTATATGTTAGTAAAAAGAATGTATACTTAGTGGTGTGCTCTGCCTGATGAGAGGTAGGGAAGTTCTGTATAGCTCCTACAACTGGTCGACCACAGGAACTATCTTAGTGAGAGTGTTACACAGAAGAGGCTAGAGGTGAAGGTGGGTTATGTCATGGACAGAACATGGGAATTTCTTAATATTACCGAGGTCTTACTGGCCCTGACTCTTGATAAGTCAATATGCCGGTGGCTTTTCTGAATGACAGCTCATAAACCAAAGAAGAAATGGAATAAGAAATGACCTTCACTGTCATTGTTTAATGACATTACCTCTAGTCGCTACAGTCCTTTCATTTTTACGTATTCCAGTAGTGTTACTTGAATGAGTTTTATCTGAATTTCTACTCTATTTATTTGCCTGCTGGCTTCATTTCTAAAAATCACCTTTTCTGAATGACAACTCAATCAATTCAATAACATGCAATTTCACACAGTGGGAACTTATTCCTGTTTCCCTCCTCGTGCTCGTAATTGTCAGCTGCTTTCCTCAACAGCCTCGTGTGTTTCAGAGTTATTTTCATCTTCAGGAGCCTGAGGTGGACTGGCACTATGAGAAGGCCACAGTTGAGTCTGAGCTGCTCTTCTCTTTCCCCTGTTCCTGCACCCAACTCTCCTCTGTCACGGAGCTGCCAGCCCATGCCCAATCTCCCATCAGTTCCCTGCTGTTAAGGAACCATCAGTTTAATCAGCTTTGTTTTACAAGCTTTCGGAAAAAGTTGGGATTTCCTCCCCCTCCCCCAACTTTGCTTCTTGGGCTTTTGGAATCCTGCCAAGGTAAACGAAGGAGTGATGAACGTGTCTATTTTGGCTTTGTTTTTCAGGGCTCAGTAAAATGATGGACAGGATTGTGTACTAGAGGAAGGAAAGGCGAGATGGGCTATGCATATTGGTTGATCCATAGAATCTGTGGGTAATGAACTGGAAAAAAAGACTCTCTGATTGAAAATTTGAATCATTAAAAGCCTCGCAACCAACGGCTTCTCTTAGAATTTCAATCTTCTCTGATTTGCTGTGAGTAGATAGTGGTCTGAGCCACAGGCTAAATTGTCACTCAAAATGAGCAGGGCTTGTTCATGGCCTCCGTTGTCTCAGAGATCATAGTAAACACTTTAAAAGGCTGCAGTAGCTCTTCCAGGGAACCAGAGTGGCCATCACACCAAGGTTCTCCCTGGACTTTCATTGATTTAGAATTTGCATTTCTCATTATTTGCAAATGACCCTCTGGGTCCAAAATTTGTATTATAATTTGTATTTTTACTGAAGCATGAATTAGAGTTATGCTTGCTGGCTGGGATGCTGGAGTTTAGCAGTGGGTTACATGATTAGTAAATGAATTGGATACTCTGCCCCCACATCCCTAGAGAAAAATTGTCCTCACTCATTATATATATATATATATATAATGATGTAGTGGCTATTTGTGAACTGGGGATTTGTCAAGGTCTTAGAAAGAATTACTCATAAGCATCAGACTGTACTCTCAGTGTTTCTTACTGTAATGAAATTCGATACCACAGTGCCTTTCTTATCTGAGAGTGACTTATCTGGCCATTAACAAATGACTGATTCTGTAATCAGTATAGACAGAAAAAGTGCTGCTGTTGAACACACAATATAGATATCCCTGTGTTTACCCACATAAAAGTCACGTGCTTAGCTCAGAACACCTCACTCTGTTATTTTTATTTTTATTTATTTATTCTTTTATATTTTGGCCTGGTTTGAACCTTAGCTGATACTGGAAATCATCATCTCAGCCCTACAAGTGCCTGCCTGCGCACTGCCACCCCCCCCCCCCGCTAGTTTATGTAGTGTTTCCCTTCTTATGCTTCATCTTGATGCCTGCTGAGTTCCTTGAAGTATCTTAAAAGACATGCGTTAGGAGTTTAGAACGTACTGTTTAAATAAATGAACACCATTTAAAAATCTTTTTTTCCCTTTCTTTTCTTTTCTTTTTTCTTTCTTTTTTTTTTTTTTTTTTTTACATTGATGGTATTCACTCAGCTTGGTTTTCTAGGATTCATCTATGTGGGTGAATGTTTATCTAATTCCATTGACTCATGTTCCAGAGTGTGCACCCACCGTGTTCTGCTTACCATTTCACTCATAGACACCACTGTTGACTTAATCTCCACACCATGCTGTGAGGAGCATTCTCTTCTGTGTTTCTCTGTAGTCCATGGTGTGTGTCTGAGGTGATAACTGTAGAATGGGATCACAGGCAGCAGGAGACCCGCCTGCCCCACTGCACACGCTACTGTTGCTCCCAAGAATTCTTTCAAATGCTCCATCTTCCTCTCTTGTGAGAAGTGTGTTAGTCTTCCTGTTTCCACATTCTCGTCCACACACTTTCCCAAACTGATCTAGATATATTTTGATGCTATTTAAAACATTTCTGGTTAATTCTGAGGTAAAGCATCTCTCATACATTCATTATTCATTTAGATTTCTGGTCCAGTACTCATCTGTTCATAGCTTTATCTATTTTGCTGTTGAGTTTCTTGACTTCTCATTAACTTATTGGAGTTCTGTATATTTTTAGAATTTCATTTACTTCATACAAGCATCTCCTATTCTTTTTTTGATGAGAAGAAAATCATTTATATGTGGCATGGCAAAATGTTTTAATTTAGAATAATTTGGATTTACAGAAAAGTTATAAAGAAATGACAGAGTAATCTTATTAGCTTCTCCAAGCTCTCGCTACTTGCTAACCTCCACATAAGTTGGCATGTTAATCAAAAAGCAAGGCAGTTATGGGTTTAACACTATTAACTAGACCACAGACATTCTGATTTCTCCAGTTTGTACATGAGTTTCCTTGGATTGTTCTAATGCACAATTCAGAACACTACAATGCATTCAGCTGCCACATCTCCTCAGTCTCTTTTATCTAAGGCAGTTTCTCAGTGTGTGTTCATGTGTTTAATAATCTTTGGAATTTTAAAGAGTACTGGTCAAACATGTTGTAGAATGTTCTCTGACTTGAGTTTGTCTGAGGTTTTCTTTTTTTTTTCTTTTCTTTTTTTGATTTTTCGAGATAGGGTTTCTCTGTGTAGCCCTGGCTGTCCTGGAACTCACACTGTAGACCAGACTGGCCTCGAACTCAGAAATCTGCCTGCTTTTGCCTCCCGAGTGCTGGGATTAAAGGTATATGCCACCACTGCCTGGGCAAATGTAGTTAATTTTATTTCTTTTGTATTATTTATTTATTCATATTAAACATGAACCATTAGATTCTGCCCACAGTTAAGGGAAGGTGAATCAAACTTTACTTTCCAGACATATATTGTTTGGAATTCTGTAAGGAAGAAGACATTTTTAACTTTATTGTAATAAAAGGTGCCAGCTTATAACCTTGTGGCTTTGGTCTTTTCTCCCATATAATTTCTATATTCACATCATCATTTCTTAATCTTTAGGGCTTTTAAATCTGCTTGTATTTTTTAGCTTGACATTATTTATGAAGTAAGGTCTGAGTTACAATGATGTCCACATAGTTTGTTTGTTTTTTTAATTTGTTTCCTAAACTGTTTCACTTGTTGCTTTAGCTGGTTTGTCATGTCAGTTGTGCTGGTTAGTTCTTGTCAACTTGACACAAACCTAGACCATATCTG
This sequence comes from Mus pahari, assembly GCF_900095145.1. NCBI lineage: Eukaryota > Metazoa > Chordata > Mammalia > Rodentia > Muridae > Mus > Mus pahari. Next base: position 130,525,633 of record NC_034594.1, read on the forward strand.
GAGAGGCAGAGTCTCAACCAAGAAACACCTTCCATCAGGGCGTGTCTGTGGGCATGCTATGGATTGCTGGTTTATGAGGGAGGGCCTGGAACACTGTGGGCGGTCCCATCCCCAGGGAAGGTAGGTATAAGAAAGTTTGAGCAAGCCAAAGGGAGCAAGTCAGTAAGCAGCATTCCTCCATGATCTCTCCTTCAGTTTTTCCTTAAGCTCCTGCTTTGGCTTCCCTTGATGATAAATATGGAAGCATAGACCGAAATAAAATCTCTCATCCTCAAGTTGTTCCTGAACAGTGTTCATTACAGCAATGGAAATCCAGGTATGCCATCAGTTATCACATAAGCTCAATTTCCAGTTTGGAACTCTTTCTGCATTTTATTTTGTTTTGTTGGACCTTTGGAATGGTTGCATAAGTATGACAGAACTAGAATGTGGGGTTCACACTATGTTTCATAGGTGTTAGAGACATGTACACATCCAGGTCCTTGGCTCCTGTAAACATTATTTTTCATAGGAAAGAGTCTTTATAGATGTAATTAAGCAAAGGGTCTTGTCCTGGATTAAATGGGTGAGTCCTAACTATAATGACAAGAACCTTTATGAGAGAGAAGAGGAGAAGACATGACCATACAGGAGAGGCAATGTGAAGATGGAGGCTGAACCTGGAGGGATGTAGCCACAAGTCAAGGAAAGCTAAGAAATATCAGCACTCCATAGATCCTGGGACAGTCAGGGTGCAAATTCTCCCACAGTGCTTCCAGATAGACTGTGGCCCTGCCAGCATCTTGAGTTTGGATGTAAAGTTTGCAGAACTTTGAGAGAATAAAAGCTTGTTGTTTTAGGCCATCTTGTTGAGACAATTTGTTACAGCAGCCCTAAATCGATTCTAATAGAGAACTGCTTCTGCTCTTTTATTTTTTTCTTCAAAATAATCTACATTACTCATGGTGTTTGTTTTCTCTCCTTATTTTAGAGTTAGTTTGATGAGATGTTAAAAATTCTGCTGAAATTTTGCTTGTAATTCCATTAAATTTATGTTAATTGGTTGGAGAGTTTATCTGCACAATACTAAATCACCCACAAGTATTGGGTTTTTAATCCATCATTTGAAATTTATGGCTTAATGGGTTTTAGTATGTTCTTTATGAAATTAGCCTTCATTGTTTGTTATTTGAAAACAACAACAGCTTTGATTTTTCTCTTGTAACCTTCATTTACCGTTGGCCAAAACATCGAGAACTATGTAAAGTGGTTTCAGAAATAGTGAACATCTTTGTCATATTTCTGTTGTAAGGGAATTCATTAAAATGTCTCTTTTGAGTCTTTTCAGTTGACCCTTTCATTGATTTAAGGTGTTTTCTTATTTCTGGTTTTCTGATGTATAAATTATAAATAGAACTGAACATTACCAATTAAGGCAATCAATATTTTTTTAATATATTTATGTCTGTTCTACTTTAAATTTTGACCCAGAGTCCTATAAGCAACTGTCTTAGGGTTTCCACTGCTGTGAAGAGACACCATGACCAAGGCAACTCTTATAAAGCACAGAATTTAACTGGGCTGACTTACAGGTTCAGAGGTTCAGCCCATTAACATCATGACAGGAAGCACAGCAGTGTCCAGGCAGGCATGGTGCTGGAGTTGGTGAGCGTTCTACATCTTCATACAAAGGAAGCCAGGAGCAGACTTTCCTTAGGCAGCTAGGAGGAGGGTCTCAAAGCTCATCCCTACAGTGACACAAGGCCACATCTACTCCAACAAGGCCACACCTCCTAATATGCCACTCCCTGGGCCAAGCGTATTCAAACCACCACAGTGATCTTATTTTGTTTTGTAGACACTGCAGCTTTCTCACATTCCACATAATTTCTCTGTGTTCTGGTAAAACTCCTGTTCTTTCTATTGCATCACGTGAAGAGGCGTGGGGTGCCAGTCCATCTCTTCACTGGGAACTTCATTGAGGTGGTATGTGCTTTTGCACTGTTTTTTATCATAAAGCTATGTGTTTTCTACCCTTTGAAATAAATAAATAAGTCATTTCCACCTCAAAGTCAAAGCTGTGGGATATTACTTTAAGACCATTAGCTATTCAACTTCTCACCCCCTTCTTTGAGCAATGGTTTTATTATAGACTAATGATCTTCACCTGAAGAATTCCATTATTAGCTGTGGATGGCGCTTATTTTCTTCTGCATTTGTTAGTTAGTATTGTTCTGAAAACAAGAGCCTTTTGTCTCCTTTTTAGTCTAATTGTGAACTCAAGGATCCTTTAAGCACATTCTTGACTTAATAGACTTTGGAAGGTACATTTAAAGTTTTTAACTGCATTTGCTGATTTCTTTGTTTCTGACCTTAGTTTTATTAGTCACTGCCTTATATTATCAGTGACATTTATATTTATAATTCTGGCATACATTGCGTCTCAGTTGCTTCATGTAAACTGGTGATAATAACATGATTGCTAGTAGCAGTGCTATCTCGCTGGCTTTTGATGAAGATTAAATGAGTTAGTAAGAGAAAAGATCTTAGGTTAGTGCTCACATGGTGCTTGGTAAGTGTTAATACTTAATTTTGGCAATTCTACTGTCATAGTTTTTGGCTCATTGTTTATTTTGCCAGTGTATGCTCTCTTTGGCTCTTGTGTCTTGTACACTGTTCTCGAACTCATCTGAGATGTATAATGCCACTCTGTGTCTCTTTATGCGTAATTGCCTGTTACATATATTTATCTAAAAACCTGCTTTTAGAAAACTGGTATGTAGTCCTTAAAATATGTCATTCCATGGTGATCGTGAAATGCACTCATTTTTCATACTATTGTTACATGAAAATTTATTTTTCACCATATTAGCCTGTGTTTCCTGTTTACTTTCATTTTTTTTTTTTTTGGTCATTTTTCTCTTCCTGTCTCACTTTGGACACCTACTAAGGTCTTTAATCACTCTTACATCCCATGGTACCTATCTGTACTAAAATCTTCTCTTTGGAATTAAGAAGTGTTTTTAGTTATGGGTTCCATGGAGTAAGTGTTCTGAAGTAGTATATGTCCATGAATATCTTTATTTGCTCATTCATTTTAATTTTATTCTTATTTTGCTTTCAAACACATAGACAATTTTATTAGTGCTTAAAAGAACAACCTCAGAGCAGACAAGCTGTAAATTTTAGCAGCTTCCTGGAAGAGGAGAATGGAGAAGAGAGAAAAAAAAAAAGAAGCCACATCATTTGAGATACGCTGGGATGAGGTCTGCTAGCCACGTGGAGGACAGACAGCCACATGGTGAGTGGGGCAGGGGCAGGGAGGGCTTTAGACAAAGTCCAAAGAACCAGGGAAAGGTTGCATATCATAGATCTATCAAAGGATGCATGCTTCTCTGAGTAATTCCAGAAAGTGTGAAACTACAGCTAGAGCTCTATAAGCTTCTGTGCCAAGGGTGGGAGAGAATTCTGGGAAGGAGAGTATATAATCCCATTAAAACAGTAACTACTCTTTTAAACATGGTTTAACGTAAACCTACCTTCCTAGGTATGGTCCCACCTTCCTCATGGGTAGTCTCTTAGCCATATCATTGACCTGCCCAACTGGAATGTTAGTTCTCTCATTTTCTTGACCAGAGCGAAGTAATATTTTTCCTAATGGGCCTTCACTGGCGATATTTCCTTCTTGCCTCTGAAGAGGTAACTCCAAAATCATTTAGGAGATGGGCTGAAGGTGGAATATATATATATATATATATATATCTCCACTGTTACCATGATAATCTAGAGATCCAGCTCCAAAGCTGTTCACTAGAGGGATTAATGCCTTGGTGGAGTTTTAATTCGCACCTTCATGTGTGGTTTCTAGGCAGAGGTTCTCATTTAGGACTCTGAGTTTTCTCAAAGAGTGTATGTAGTCCCTGACAAGTTGAATGCCACATCCAAGAATATTTGGGCAACACAAATTGGTATTGATGACCTTAAGAATAAAAGAAAGTTGGGTGGGTAGGGAAGAGCTGGATCTTAGAAAAGTTGCTCAATACTTACTGTATGAAAATTTCAAAGAACTAATAACCATCACCATCACCACCACCACCACCAAACAAGCCAACCAGCAAGTAAACTACTCACCCAGAACTCCTATCCTGGCCTCTTCTCTTCTCTTCTCTTCTCTTCTCTTCTCTTCTCTTCTCTTCTCTTCTCTTCTCTTCTCTTCTCTTCTCTTCTCTCCTTCCTCTCTTCTTCCCTCTCATCCTCCCTCCGTCCCTCTCTCCCTCCCCCCTTTTAAAGGTAGGGTTTCTTTACATAGTCCTGGCTGTCCTGGAATTCACTCTGTAGACCAGGCTGGCATTGACTAATATTCTCTCTCTCTCTCTCTCTCTCTCTCTCTCTCTCTCTCTCTCTCAGAGTTTTCTTCTTTTTTTTTTTAGTTTATTTATGTTTTTTTTTTTTTAAATGTAGGAGTCATGCTAGAATTGGGCATCAGATCCCTTTAGAGATGGTTATAATCCACCATGTAGTTGCTAGGAATTGAACACAGGACCTCTGGAAGAACAACCAGTGTTCTTAACCACTGAGCCATCTCACCAGCCCCCTGAGGGCATTTTTGAACCTGTTGTTTTCAGGGTCCCTGCACTGAGCTGTAAATTCCTATCACCTTTTTCTCATCATTCTCCCCTCTGATGAGGTAACCCAAATTGCCATTAGGGAACTGGGGCAAAAACAGATCTGGCTTCTTTGAGCTGAATGGAGGCACTGGCTATGACAGAGTATTCCTCCAAGAGGCCTATCTAAAGGGCCCCAAAAGTATATCAGTTGTTGTAACAGTCAGTTATGGAGTGGGTACAGGAAATCCTTGACTGGTGCCTGGATAGAGATTTGAGTGAAAAGTGAACACGAGAGTTATTAGCATCACAAACCCTAGGCAGAGAACAAGGGGAGTCCAGAACACAGGATTTTTTTTTGAAGTGCTTATATCTAAGTCTATGATGATCTCAGAAGACCAGCTATCTACATTTTTGGCCTTCATGGCAGAGTCTGCTTTCAAGCACCCTGATAGTTGCCGGGGTTGCTAGAATCATAGCATGAAATCCCATCCACATGAGTTCTAGAGAGGGAGAGAGAAGAAATATAACCACAACTTGAAGATGTTTATCTTAAAACTATAAAGGACCTGTTTCTCTCAACTTCAGGTAGGTGCTGCAGTGTTGAATTGAGCCAAAGTCATGATGTCTTATGTCTGGCTAGCATTTTCCTTATCAAGAAGAAAATGATTAGTGAGAGACAGTTGACATCTAAGTAACATCTCTTATGAATTTAAGTCTAACGGCTGGGCATTACAATCTCTTGAACTATTAAAATTACCAATTATTTTAGTCTTTGACTATGCTTTTCTGTTGGATGCCTAAGATCATGCAGGTGGCCAAACGTCCATTTAATTTTTCACTGTCAAAGACAGTAGAGGATCTGATCCTTATACCACTTGGGTTAGGAAGGAACTCTGACTCCTCTAGACTCTTTTATCAGTTGCTCCATCTTTTGGGAATAAGTCAAAAGCATTGCTTAACTGTGGATTTTCTTGGAAGCATTGAAGAAATGCCCTCTGTCTTTGTAGACTGGACATTGGCTAAAGTCCACCCAGTAGAGTGTCCATGGCTTCTTTGAGTAAGAGGACAGACAAGTCATCAAGGATAGAGGGCATTTTGAGAAACATCTCTGTAGTTCCTGGGGACTTAGTTTTAGAGGCCAAGGGGCAAGGGGCAAAATACTATCCTTTTCAGTCTCCTTGACCGCACTGTATAGGCAGGCCTTTAAGTATGGTATTGACCACCTAGGTTAGGCATAGCAGCCTGATTCTTTTAGTACTATGAAATATTTAGGAAAAGCTTGATCAAAACCCACACAGTTTAAGATATATCTTTATTAGATATAAAGGTTGTTCTTTCAAGTGAATACATGTAACTATTCCCAAGAAACAGCCAATAACTTAAGAGAACTCCATTGATTTAAGTAGAGGTTTAACTCCTCGTAAGGGTAAGCTTTATGCCCAGTGGTAGATGGACAACAGATAATTAACTTAAAGCATCTTTGGAGATTCCTTGTCTTGTAATATCATTTCAGGGCTCCTTACTTTAAAAATATTTATTTTATTATTTATAATTTGTATTTCATTTTATATACACATAAATATTTTCTTCTCTCTCTCTTTTTTAATTATATGGGTTGTTTGCATCTATAACTCCCTATTTAAGGGATTCCTGAGTATGTGAATGAATGGGTCTCTGTTTCTTGTGCCTTCTCCTGGGCTCTTTTTCTTCTGATTGTTTTGTTCAATTCTGATGTGTTAGTTTTTGTTTTATCTTAGTACATTTTATTATTTTCCCATAGAATCCTGTTTGTTTTCCTAGTGAGAGACAGAAACGGTGTGGCTCTAGATGCGAAGAGAGATGGGAAGGAACTTGGGGAAATAGAAAGAGGGGAAACCGTAATCAGAATATTTCATGTGAGAAAAATATCTATTTTCAATAAAAGACAAAAGTAGAGTTTTGATATTGACATATTCAGCATGGCCTTACAAATTTTAGGATCACATACATCGTTTCTAAGTCTCGTTTTACGTACTTCTGTAACTTACTCAGACCTTCATAACTTGCTAAGGCCCATTCTGCTTCCGTTTACAACTCTCTCATCCTTCTCATGGAGATCCTTCTTTACTAAAGGTTTCCATTTTACATCCTTTTAACATTTCCCTACTTACTGCTTCCCCTTTATTTTATTTCCATCTTAATACCACGAGACATAGTACATAACAAGTACAAATACCATCTTATTAAAAGAAGGTTGAGTCCAAACTCTATACATAGGGTAATATAATAAATAAAGGCTACCCATACAGACATTGTTAAATAATGAAGTTTTAGAGGCAATCTGCAGCTGGGGTGCAGACGCTAGAGCCGAGCGCCCATTGCCATGCCTCAGAAAATTGAGGAAGTCCAGGACTTTCTGCTCACAGCAGGCAGAAGGGTGCCAAATCTGTCAAGATCAAGAAGAACAATGTAAAGTTCAAGATTCGCTGTAGCAGGTACCTTTACATCCTGGTTATCACAGACAAGGAGAAGGCAGAGAAACTGAGACAGTCCCTACCTCCAGGTTTGGCAGTGAAGGAGCTGAAATGAACCAGATCTCTGCATATGACTATTAAAAACCCTGAAAAGTTAAAAAAAAAAAAAAAAAAAAAAACAAAAAAAAAACGAGGCCTTATAAGCTCAAAGGAAAACTCCATAGAAACACAAGAAAGTCAACCATCTTTTCCTGCTTTGTACACTCTACAGAATGATATAGTAGCTGTGCATTTGTGCTTGAGTGATTCTAAGTAGCAGATACATGGCAGCAGCAGATACAGAGCAAAAACATCATCAAATGCATGCTTACAACATCCCGGAGAAATTAACTGAAAGATCCCTGTTGAAATAATTATACTGGCGTTACAGATGGAGAGATCATTTAGACAGAAAGTCTTTCCTGTCCTCTCCATGGGAGAACATCCCAATAACGGCTTCTAGTACTGGCCTCCCATGTCACGAGGCAAATAATAGCTCTCTCTGTCGGAAATAGCTTGCCCATTTGTTGTTCTTAAGTTGTTTACTTTTAGGATATTTTGTTCTCTCTCTCTCTCTCTCTCTCTCTCTCTCTCTCTCTCTCTCTCTCTCTCTCTCTCTCTCTCGTCAGAAAGTGAGGGGGGTAGCTGAACCCAGGAC
>NC_034594.1:130533438-130569800 GCF_900095145.1 Mus pahari
TCTTCTTCTTCTTCTTCTTCTTCTTCTTCTTCTTCTTCTTCTTCTTCTTCTTCTTCTTCTTCTTCTTCTTCTTCTTCTTCTTCTTCTTCTCCTCAACCAACACCTTTTATTATAATTTTGTCATAGGAATGAACTCATTTATTGCAGGCCAGGGCTGCTCAAACGGTAGCGCTTCTACGGGTCTTTCATTTCCTTTGGTTTCCTGATGGCCGATTTGTCTATGACAATGGAAGTGGTGTTGGAAATCCAGGACCCATCAGCCACTGTTGCCGTGAAGGAACCACAGTGCTAGATGACAGTGGCCCCCATTATTATCTTGGTCTTACTACAGAGGATCCTGGTGTGCTGGTTGATTTCAATTTTTGTCACCAATTTCTGGAGAGAGGCACCACAATGATCCACACCTTGGTGCTTTTAGCCATGTCAGTGATTGACCTAGGCCTGATCTTGGAGAGCTGTTGCATTGGTGGCTGCTTTGGCATGTAACCTGGACTGTCCTGTTTGCACTTGCGCAGCTCGTCTATCCATCCACACCACACATCGTAGCCATGCTATTCTAAACTGATGATAAATCCAGCGCCAAGGCGGACAGGGTGCAAAGCTGGGATCTCGTACTGATCTCAGGATCCAAGATGGGGCCAGATCTCCCTTGTGGAAGAACCATGGCATTTCCTCCAAGGTGACTGTTAGATAAAGCAGTGCCTTCATGCTCTTCATCTGAGAAAGAAGCATTGGTCCAGAAATCAACAGGAAAGGGACTAAGACTAAAAGGGAAGCACCTTTCCCATCTTTTTAAATTTCCCTCACCCCCTTTTCTCTTCGCCTCCCCACACCGTCTCTGCTTCCATCAGCAGCTCGAGAATACCGCCTGGTGTATACTTCTAAACAAACATGCTTGAGTCTAAAGTGGGGAGGGCCAAATTTCATCTTCAGAGTCAGTTTTTCAGTGACCTTAACAGTACTTTATATTTTATGAATATAATATACACAAAAGGCATTTGCTCTTCTCCTCTGAAGAACTGAAGAATATAGCAAATGACTACTTTTTCTAAAGGATCAGAGAAGAGAGAAAAGGAACTCAGTGATATTTGCTGGAAGGAGACTTGCTGGGTTCAGTGATGCTGGACCCAAAGTGCTGTCTGCCTCATAACCTATACAGATTTGTCCGAACAAGGCATGTCATCAGTTGCAGATTTGTCCGAACAAGGCAGTGCATACAGAATGAGGATTGACAAGGGGCCATGAAACATGTTTTTTTCTCCTTTAGAGTGGTATCAGAGACAGAACCATTTGATTCTGAAAGGTCACCCTCTGAAATTTGAATTTTATAAGCTGAGTATCATCTAGCACCCACAACCAAGGATGATCAGGCCAACAGAAATATCTGCCTTTACTAGTTTCTAATCTAACACTTTTTCTGGCTGGACGTTGGGTGGCCAACTGTTTGAAAACCTATACCCATGCTTCAAAATGGAGACAAAACAAAACAAAACAAAACAAAACAAAAACGGAAAAAATGTGTTAAATACTCTCCCTTCTATAAAGGGATCAAATAGTAGGTTAATATGCTATTGATTGATATTTCCACTATAGGCTAGTTTTAAAGAATCAGCTAGTTTGACTTAGGCCACTTTGCTTGGAGTGTTGCTCACTTTAGCTACTTTGTGGGTTCTTCTTTTCCCCACCCTTTATTTGACTGGTCCCCAACCTATCATCATGAAATAGGAGAGAAAGAAAGGTGGAGGTAGAGAGATAGTGATCTCTGAATCTAACTTCTTTCTCCTTGTTTCTTCTTTGCTTGTCTTTGCCACTTTGTGGGTTCTTCTTTTTCCCACCTCCTATCCCCCTGGTTTCCCCCTTATCACTAGATAGGAGAGAAAGAAGGGTAGAGGGATAGAGATCCCTGAGTTTAATTTCTTTTTTCTTATTTCCCTTTGGGCACAACTTCCAACAAATTAACCCCTCTAAAGGACCAACAACCACACACCCTAATTACTGGGGCTCTGGAATTTATATACTCTGAAAAATTTCCAGAATTCCAAATATCACACAATTGCAGAAACTAACTGTAGCTGGCTAAACTATGCCTCTGCTAGAGCACGAGGCAAATCATAGTCAGCTGCTGTGGAGAGTCTGAAGCTGCCTCATAGCCTTACACCTGGGATGAAAATAAAAACATAGTCTTATGATATTTCTGTGCTTTTTAAAGACACCAAAATTCCAGAATTATCACCACACTGAAGTATGGAAAATCATCAAATATTTCTTTTTTCCAGGATTGTTATCAAACTAATATATTATTGCCTCTCTGTAAGACAAAAGAAACTTATATTGGAATGTCTTCCATGTATTCTTTGTATTCTTGACCTAGAATGTCCCCATTATCCTTCCTTCCTTCCTTCCTTCCTTCCTTCCTTCCTTCCTTCCTTCCTTCCTTCCTTCCTTCCTTCTTTCCTTCCTTCCTTCTTCATTAGTAACCATGAGGAAATGGGAGGTCTGTCAGACTAGTCATCCTTACTTCTGGAGACCTGAGATTCCTGTGTCGTCGTCCTTCATTAGTGATAGAGAGGGTGGAGAATTCACTTTCACCTATGTGATTCTTCATGACTCTGATTGCCTGTGAACTTGATGAAGTATTTTTCCTGGTTAGTCTTAGCATGCCTATGCAGGACCTACCATCCAAAAGAACCTTTGGAATAAATGTTGGCCCTTATGTACCAGGGAAATCAGTCAAATTCTAGTGGTTTTTTATGTCAAGAAGTTTGACTTCCTTCTGGGTTGAAACTCCAATATTCTCATTAAACATTGTTTCTGAGCCTTTTTTTCCCAAATGATAATCAGTCCACATTACATTCCTCAGTCTAGATAGGAGGCAAGCTCAATAGCACTTGGGATGAATTTTCTAATTAAGGAAAGCTATCAGTCAGCTGCCTGGATTAGGACAGCCATATTGTAATTTATCACATGTAACTGGATTTAGATCCCCATAATCTAGGGAATACTGAGCACGGAAAATAAACAACAGAGATGATAAAAAGAAAATCTAAAAAAGCTTGGTGGGAGACAATACCAGAATGTTCTTTTCCCTAAGCCTCTCTGTGCTACTAACCGCACAATGTGAGAACAAAAGCTGTGGTGTCGAGGGTATGACGGAGGCAGAAACAAAAGCAGACAACGAATGTGGCGCAAAGGAGCCTTGAGGAGGGAAAGAGCACTCTATCTCAGAGGAAAACAAGCCTGGATGCCAGACAGAATGAGCAGGCCTCATTAAGACCCAATAGATCTTGCATCTCTAGACTCTGGACCAAGTAGTCTGATCATGCCTTGACTGTAACAGTTGATGAGGAGTGGTGGCTTGTCTAGCAGTGGACACTATCTTTTGGGTCCTTGTAGGGATTGAAGGTTTCTCAAGATTTGACCCTGGGCTCCAGCAGCTTTCATGGGTGTCCAGGTTAAGCTGCCAGGTCCTTTTGTTAACTAGCCAGTGTGTGTGGGGGCATATGGCTGAGGAGACTCTAAGCCCCAACCTCATAACTTAAAAAGTATATCATGCAAAGCATTGAATCAAAGCACACACCATGGAGGCCTGGTATGACTTTCTTAATCTGGTATAGGAAATGCATTGACCTTATCTCATGGCAACAGTGCCCACCTGGGTCTTCCATTTTATGGTCCTATTAGGCATCTAGGAAGGTAAAGACCAAAAAGAGAAAATCCGAGAGAAGAGAATTGGGATACTTGTCTGCCTGGCTGACGGGCTGGAAATTCTAGGAGTATGGCGATGCCCTGAAGGCTCAGGGGTGTCAAGGAGTTTTAAGGGTGCTGCTAGTTTGGTTTATACCATGTGATTGCATTAATTAACAGGGTGACAAAGTCACATAGTTGCTGCCATCTCAATGATTAAACAATTAAACAAGATGGTGGACAAGTCACATGACTCTTGACACCATCAGATGGTACACCAAGATGGTAAGAGAGGCCCATGGTTATTTTCTGACTGTGGTGAGCTTAGGTCCATGATAAAATGAGTCTTGGACATACTCACAAAACCAGGACATGAATCCCCATGAGATTCATGTACCTTACTGATTAAATGTGAACAATTATCCCCCTTAATTAAAAAAAAAAATCCAAGTTATGCTAGCATATAGATAGCAGGAGATACTAGTGTTATGGGTATTCATCAGAGATTACTTGGACACAGGGTTAAGAAAATAGAAAGTCTTTATTAGTCAGCAAGTGACTATATTGGGTGTTCAGGATCCTAGTGTACGCCTGAGACCTCCCCTTTTTGGAGACAAGGTTTCTCTGCAGAGCCGTGGCTGTCCTAATTTTGCTCTGTAGAACAGGCTGAACTCCAACTCAGAGTGCTGCCTGCTTTTGCCACCTGAATGCTGAGATTAAAAGTGTGTGTCACCCCCAACCAGTCAGAGCCTTTCTTAGGGTGAGCTTTTATGCCCAAAACCACATTCTGGGTTGACATACTAGAACAGTTAGCCCAAAGCCCCAAAGCAAGGTTAGTACATTTAGAGACTTTCCCAGAACTGTGGGCTTTGATGAATTAGGTCTTCGTTTTCAATTTTGGCAGGTGGTGCTGTCTCTGTGCTGCATGTATGGCCCGATCGGTACTTCTGATGACGGTCTCAGTTGTGCTAAGGTTTGGAGGCTTATAGGGCCTGGGGGCTTGCTATGGTAGCTCTCAGGTAGGAGAAAGTACATTGAGGCACGTAGGCCCCAAACAGGAAGCAAAGAAGCAGAAGAGTAAGGAATCCCATGGTCTCATGCAGAAAGTGAAGTCTGTATCCAGTATGACTGGGAAGAGCAAGTGGGGTCTCTGGATCTCAGTCTCATCTCCCTTTGGCTCCTATGTACAAGCTGTTGGTAGGAAAAGAACTCCTGAAAGAAGGGGAGGAAATGTGGAGGTATGCCTGTTGTCAGTGACACTCTTCTCCTGAAGCATACGTAGAAACGGGAGGGAGAAAACGGCTTTGGTACTACCTTGTGCCACCCAAGTGTAGCCTGGTCAGTGGATTTGTGGTTCCCTGTTTTGTCCGAAATAAAAGTTCCTTAGGAACCAACTTGTTAAAAATAGTTAACCCTGACTTAAAATCTTAGCAGCTTTGGGTGGTGCCTTTCCTCAGAAAAGCAACTGCTTGAGTACCACATGATCAAAGACAGTGCAGTACCTGCTCTCCTGCCTGGGGATTGTGGGCCTAAGCCATCAAGCCACTCTGTCTGTTTTCCTTCTTCACCGGAACCTGAAAGAATCCTGTGCTCAAAGAGAGAAGACTGGGAGTTAAGCATATATTATTTACCTCCTACCACATGCCACCTGCCAGCCACAGAAGGATGGAAAACATCCTAGGGAAGAGGATGTTGCAAGAAAAACACTGAAGCTGTCTCTGGTTTTCTTCTCCCTGGGTACGGTTATTGGTTTTATCCTCTGAGAAGCTGCTGTAGCATCCATGTATGGGCCCGATACCAGGGAAATTTGTGTTCACTGTTCAGGGTCTCTGTTTATTAATAAAAGAATTTAAGCATGGATCCAAGTAGAAGCCTGAGGACGATTTTATTAGTTTGAAAGAAAAACCCCAGGACTGACAAGCTGTAAATATCAGCAGTTGTGCAGAGGAGGAGAATGGAGAGAAGAACAAGAGGAGGAGGAGGAGGAAGAAGAGGAAGAAGAAGAAAAAAGAAGAGAAGGAAGAGGAGGAAGGAGGAGGAGGAGGAGGAGGAGGAGGAGAAGAAGAAGAAGAAGAAGAAGAAGAAGAAGAAGAAGAAGAAGAAGAAGAAGAAGAAGAAGAAGAAGAAGAAGAAGAAGAAGAAGAAAGCAATGCCATTTGAGTTAAGCAGACTAAGAAGTCACTTAGTCACATGGTGACAAGTAACAGCCTGGTGGGGAGGGGAAAAGGTTTTATAGAAAGAGAAAGGAGGCCTAAAGTACCAGAGAATAGAGCTATGGTGAGAGAGAGAGAGAGAGAGAGAGAGAGAGAGAGAGAGAGAGAACTGCATATCTTTACTTATGTTTCATGTACATAGTAGTTTAGTTAGTTAAAACATTTATGGTTTTTTGAGATAGGGTTTCTCTGTGTAGTCCTGGCTGTCTTGGAACTCACTCTGTAGACTAGACTGGCCTCAAACTCAGAAATCTGTCTACTTCTGCCTCCCAAGTGCTGGGATTAAAGGCATGTGCCACCACTGCCAGGCTGATTTTTTTTCTAGAGTACATAAGACATCATTATTTATTGAATTATTGTGTCCAAAATTACTTTAAAAATTTCATTCTTCGTGAATTTCATATCATGCACCCTAGTCTTGCTCATTTCCCTGTGCCCTCATATCTGCCCCTCACCCTTGCAGACTTCCCCCCCCAAAATAAAACACACTCCATTACCACCACCACCACCACCACCACCACCACCACCACCACCACCACCAAAATAAAGCATGGAGAACACCTCACTATGGAAAGTGCAGTATGTCTCAGTGTGTCCCACAATATACCCCTCTGTCCATACATCTTGACTTGCAAATGTTCATTGCAGTGAGTCATTGGTCTGGTTCAAGGCCTCTCTCTGGCTTCTGTGACATCATCAATATTGGATCTTCATTGGGACTCCTTCTGGTTATCCCCATGGAGACTCCACAGCTTTGGATCAGCAGGACTAGTCCTGTCATTCACCCCAATTGTTCACAGATGACATAGACATTGGGGTGGACCATCTCAGGTCACCCTGGATCTGGGCCTGGGTGGTAGCTGAGCTGCTGAGCCTATCAGCTCTTCCTAATCTATACCACCAGGACAAGCTCTGTAGCACTGCTCCGGCGAGTCCACCCAAAGTTGCCATCAGCAGAAGGCAGGGTCACCCACAGCCTCATGACTCTCCCGTTCTCATGCCTTTAGGGCTGGCTCACCCACACCCAAGCCTCTAGAGTCAGCTCCACTGTGCTGCCCAGTCAAGGTGAAAGGTCCACTCTGCCAAGTGCTGCAGTCTGTGAGAGGCTGGGTTAGCTCTCCTGCTCTCACATCCTTGGGACTGGCTCACTGGTGTCTTTGCCATCAAAGCCAGCTCTACCGTGTCCCCAGGAGAGGTGCAGAGCCCACTCTCCAGAGCGCTACATCCAGTGAGACAGGGCTAGGTATCCCATGCTCAGAAACCCAGAGCTAACTCTCCTGGCTACTGCAGGTGGTAAGGGAGGGGGAGGGCATCATCCCTGTACCCACCACCTCACAGCATAGGACTATCAGGGCCAGCTCTCCCGTGCTCTCGCTCCCAGGGCTGGCTCACCTGTGTCTCAACCAGGGCCAGCTCTACTACACTGCTCAGGTGAGGTGCAGGGCCCGTTCTCCCAAGTGCTACAGCTAGCAAGGGACAGGGCTAGCTTGCCTACTCTTGTTACCTCATGGTCATTTCTCCAACAGCTGCAGGAAGTGAAGGGTGAGGGGTGGCATCATTCCTGTCCCCTGCAGTCCACCTCATGGCAGAGGAATGGTGGGGCCAATTTTCCCGTGCTCTCGATCTTTAGACTAGCTTACCTCCCAACCGCCAACCAGGGTCAGCTCTGTCGCTGTCTAGGCCAGGTGCAGGGCCAGCTCTCCCGAACTCATGACCCTGTGGGCAGCTTCCTGTCTGCTGGAGGTGTAGAGGGGCACGGGTGGAGTGCATCATTTCTGCACACGTGCCACCATATGGCAGATGAGTGACAGGGTCAACTCTCCAACATTCACACCCTTGGGTGGCTCACCCACACCCCTGTGCAACCAGGGCCAGCTTCACTGTGCTGCCTGATTGAGATGCAGGTCATGTTCTCCTGAGTGCTGCTGCTGCTGCCAGTGAAAGATGGGACCAGCTCTCTAGAGTGCTGCATCCAGTGAGGGGCAGGCCCAGTTATGCACATCCTTGTGGTCCCTGGCTGGGGACATCCCCGTGTTCTGTAGTAGTAATATGAGCCATGGAACTGACTCCAACCCCTGCCACAGAATAGCCACAGACTCAGCATGGCCCCCAGTGGCAGCTGGTGTTGGGACCTCACCATGGTCCCAGATGGTGGGACTGTCCACTCAGAACAGGCCACCCATCTCCACCCTTGAGTCTCCAGTTCCATCTCGCTTCATAATGCTCAAGATGCTCTACATCTCTTTCTCTCCCATCTGACCACCACACACTCACACACTGTGATGGCTCCCGCTGCAGGCTGGCCACATGGCTGGCAGGCCCTGGGTGCATCCTTCATCCATTGCTGTGTGATGTGTGGTAAGCTGTTGTCTATGGTCCACCTGGTGGGCAGTTCTGTGGGTGGCTTGGTGGTTTGTAGCTCTCGATCTTCTTCCTCCCATGCTACACTGCTTGGATTCAATTTGATTTGATTTTTATGTGTCCTAGGCATAAGATAACTTTGGCCACCAAGCCAAGCATCAAGCTAGGATGAACAAAGGACAGCCATCTGCTCTGCCCTTGACTGATACGACGACATAACCCACAAGGTGTCTCTGCCCGTTGCTGGGGTTGCAGTTGCTTTTAAGAAGCTGGGTGCTGATTCTTTTTCTTTTCTTTGATGGTTGTTTTCCTCTGAAAGATTTTTAAGTTTTCTCTTCGGCTTTATGATCACATAGTTTTACTATGATGAATTTATGTATTTTCTTATCTAATTTCCTTGATAATATATATGGCATTTAACTTAAGGGCATATAACTTTAATTCTTAGAAAATTGTGGTCATCATTTTTGAAATACCTTACTTCTTGGCTTATTTTTCCTCTGGTTTGAATTTTCTAGTGATATAGATTCCAGTAGGATCGATATTAATGTTTATTTTTCATATTGCTTAGATAAATATGAAATGTGTATATAGTATTAGACATATAAACACACACAATTTATAGTTGTAACTATATAGTCATAACTCTGTAGTGATATATACATTTATGTGGCTTATTTACTCTATAAGTCATGAGTCAATCAGTTTATTTTATTTTATAATTTTTACATCTTGTTATTTTTATCTAAAGCTTATTTACTCTAGAGGTTATTATCTAGCTCAGCGGCTAACATGTTTGCAGGGGAAAGACATAAGTCTTCGTTACTTCTTTATGTATGCATTGCCTCAGGGTAGAATATTTTGGTGTTAGAGTCACTTAGAATTTCTTTAATTTGGAATAATTTAAAATAATAAATATGTTTCTATGGTTAAAGGGGTTTGCAGCTATACTAGATTGAAAGAGAAAAAGAAAAGCATCTAGAGATGAGCTTATATCCCAGAAGTAAGAAATGGTAGATATATCTTAAAGGAGGATAAATGGGCCGCAGCAATGTATGTATGCTTTTCAGTACAGACAGAAAAATGGTCTGGGCCCATCTAACATTGAGACAGTTGTCCAATGTATTTCAATACTCCCAGAGGAGCAGTACTTTTGGATAGCATATTTATTAATAACACCATTAAGGAAAAGCTAAGGACAGAATTCAAGTATTATGCTAATGTAGGTAGCATAGATATTTGCATAATGGAGTTTAGAAAGATTACCATAGAAATAGTTACATTAAATAAGAGATTTCATACTTTAAGAGGAAACCATCAATTATCTGAAAAGTTTGTCACCCACTCTAGCTTATTCTTTCATGATTCTGGATAAATGTATTGAAAAAATTGTAGGTTGTTGAACATTATCTAAACATTTTAAATTAAGATGGTTTTCTATTAAGTTTGAACATGGTTAAAAAGATCCCTTTAGAGTTTTCATTGTCTAAATGATGCCAAGTAACAAACCATCTCTAAACCCAGACCTTGAAACAATAGCCATGAGACTGTGGGTAGCTGGTTGCTATACTCACCCGGAGTAGGCTTGGTGATCTTAGTAGACTGGCTTCTATGCCTGGCATCAGCTGTTGGATCAACCAGGCATTGGTTGGTCTTGACTGCCTCCTCCATAAATGTTTGCTGGTTGACTATTGCTGTTTAATTGTGAAGACAGACAAGGTCAGGTGAATCTCATCATTTAGTAGTGAATTAAGCATGTTTTTACCAGGTTCTTGCATGAAAAAATGTTCCCACTGGAATTCATAAAAATACTGAGTTTTGTTAGATGTGATGACATGGCTCTTTAATCCCAGCACTTGGTAGGAAGGACAGGAAAATCACAAGTTTGAGACAACCTGGGCTACTTAGTAAGGCCAGTGGGGCTCCAAAGTGGGACCAACTAACCAGACAACTGGCTGCCTGCCCACTCACTCGCCCACCCACCCAACCAGTCAACCAAAACTTAATATAACAAACAAATAATGACCAACCAAACAAAAATACCTCACTCCAGTTCCTATAAGGCCTAGACCTGGAACTGCCACATGGTCATATCTGACCTACTTTACTGGTCAAAATAAGTTATTGTACTAGCTGGTTTTGTGTCAATTTGACACAAGCTAGAGTCATCATAGAGGAAGGAGCCTCAGTTGAGGAACTGCTTCTATGAGATCCGGCTGTAAAGCATTTTATCAATCAGTGATTGGTGGGGGAGGGACCAAGCTATTGTGGGTGGTGCGATCCCTGGGCTGGTGGTCCTGGGTTCTATAAGAAAGCAGCTGAGCAAGCCATAGGGAGCAAGCCAGTGAGTAACATCCCTCCATAGCCTCTGCATCAGGACTGGCTTGCAGGTTTCTGACCTCATTGCTTTTGATGACGAACTGTTATATGGAACTGTTCATGAAACAAATCCTCCCCTCCCCAAGTTGCTTTCAGTCATGGTATTTCATCATAACAAGAGAAAACCCAAAATAAGACAATGTGTTTTTCAAAGAGTAAACTTTGGATGAAGGTGACAGATCCTAATAAGTACTTCCTTGTATACTGTAGAACTGAAACCCCAACCTGGTCACCAATCTATCAGCAAATATTTGCTAAGTAGTTATCATAGGCCAGATGGCTTCATTGTGATTGGAGTAGTACAGAGACTAAGGCTGAATTCCCTCAAGACAGTCTATTAGTAATATATGATATTCCACAAAAGAGGCCAGTGATAACAGTAACAAGAGGTAACAAACATTTTTTTTTTTAATAAAGCAGGACACTGCACACAAACAGGGCTGGAGAGATGGCGCAGCACTTCAGAGCACTTGCTGCTCTTCCAGGAGACCATTTTCCAGACACCCATGTTGGGTGTCTCACACTGCCTGTAATTCTAGCTCCAGGGAGATCTGACTTCTTGTGGCTTCCATGGGAACCTGTATTCATGTGGTGTGGACATACGCATGCATGTGTGAGCACACACACACACACACACACACACACACACACACACACACACACACACACACACACACACACACACACACACACACACACACACACACACACATGCACACACCCCCAAATCCTTAAAAAATATTTGCCCTAAAATATCCAGTTATGTAAGATGCTTAAAAATGTGAATATAGCTATAATAATACATTGGAAACTAATGAAGGACATTCACTTTTTGTAACTTGGTCATCAAAGTATTTAAACTCTCAAAGGAAAGGGGTATTTTATATTAGAACTGAGTTGCAAGTGGTCCCTAAATGAGTCTCGCAGAGGTTTGAAAGAATTATTATGACTTCTAAACTAGCCTCTCCAAATCTGTGTGAGCTAAATGTAAGCGACACAGACAGTTTCCCACATCTTCAGGGCTTGAGTCTTTCCACTTGCTCACTGATAATAACAACAGTAACTCAATTGATGTGTTGACAGGAGAACCAGCTAATAGAAACCATTGCCAAGTACCGTGGAAGTCCTAAGAGCTATGGAACTAGGTCAATAATGGACCTTGGCTTTCTCCCAGTTGCTCCTGAAAGGGAGAAGGAGTTTGATGACAGTAGAGTGACCATTTAACCTGCTAATCAGGCATTGGCAGGATGCCTGGTGATAAATAGAAGGGGAAAATTTGTAGGAGACAAAGATAGAAGAAACAAAACAGATGAGATTCTCTGGTTTTAGAGAGGGATGCTGGTGGCATTTCGGGCAGGAGGAGTCCTCACTGTACAGGACTGTTCACTGTTTTCAGGGTACTTAGCATCACAGATGCTTTCGGAACTCCATTTCCTCCAGACTCTGAAAACAGCAAGGGCCCCAATGACAAATGCTGACTAATTCCAAACTCAATGCCTCCTGTAGTTGAAAACTCACTGAAATGAGAGCTAAGAGCCCTTAGCAAGCAGTATTACCAGAGGCTTAGAGGGGCAGAGTTTAACGATGCAGGGATGTGTTGACGTGCAAGATCTAATTAGAATGGCAGCGATGTTTTCCTACTTGAGTGGATTTCAGCCAAGTCAATGAATTTTGCACAGGGCTGTTGTCATCTTACTCCTCCAAACGTTTGCTGTCATCTCACCCTGGCTCCACCTAAAAGGCTCCAGTAACTGCTTATTGCTTCTAACTGCAAGCCACATTTGTTGGCTTGATACTTCCTTTCTCTCCATAACTCATTTCTGAGCCCTCAGCTTCTATTTTCTTTTATGGACATTTCTGGTTCCAGTTAGTAGAAACCGACAAAAGAACTTTGAATGTTCCAGAATGACCAAGATGGGAAATGAACTAATGTTGACCTGCTCACAGTTGAAAACTGCAACAGCGTCACATGGGATCAACTCCAAGGCACGGTCCTTTATGACTCTAATAGTGTGGTATTTATTAGTAGAAGCCCCAGTGTCCCAGTGACTGCTTCCTCTTTGTGGTTGCCTGACTCAGAATCACCTGTCCAATGGTTTTCTAACCACTGGCTCTTATCTGAACTGCAGGCCTTTGTCCTGTACCCAAGTCTTTGCTTTACATGTTTTCCCTTCTACCTGGTCCTCTTAGTATAGTTTGTGATTTCTAGATCTACTGAACTACTGTAATAGATCTATACATTCAGTGAAGATTTATTGCTATATGAAATTTGTCTATTTGAGGTCTCAAGGAGGGTTTTTTTTAAGTCCATATTATTTTACCATTATCTTAAAATGAAAAATATTTGTAATATCATGTATAAAAAGCATTATCTAAAGCCAAGTGTTCTTAGGATTTTTAACTCAGAAATTGAGACTTGGCTTTCCATTCATATGACAGAAAACTTGGATTTATCCATCTCTGCTCCCTTTCCCTCCACTCCCTAACTTCTCTAACTCATCCTCATATCTTGATGATCTAACCTTCTAAGTAATTCTGAAATGTCTTCATTTCTCTTAACCCTACTGACAGGTCCTTAGTTCAGGTTCTTATAAACTTTCACTTGGATTATTACAAATCCACATGATCACTGCTTGATCTCCATTATTTTTCTACACCAGAAATCCTCTTAATGATACTTGAACTCAGAAGTTATCATCTTGCTCCCCTACTTAGAACCATCTACTCTTTCTTCTCCCAAGGTGAAACCGAAAGTATACAACAAAGTCCAAAGTCTTTTCGTGGTCCAGCACCTGCTCATCTTCTTATTTCCTACATTCTCTCCTAACTCTGTACCTGTATTGTCAATAGTGAAGGCTCTAGGGAATGAGTCTTCTTTTGCCCCAATTCTTGCTATGATGCATGTGTGGGTTCATGAACACAGGGTGCATATGGCGGGCAGCCACATGGTGCACATGATAGACAGGCAGGGTGTTTTGAAGAAGAAGACTGTGTCATAGGGAGTCGGTTCATCAGCTACTGATTGAAATGTCAGAGGCAGATGTTGGGAGACTTCAGTCATTAATATTCCAGCTAATATCACCGACCACTTGCTATATGCCACACAGAATTATAACTGTTCCCTGAGGGGTAACTCATTTAAACTTTACTGCTTTCATCGTATAGATCAAGACACAAGGCACCGAGAAGTTAAGCTACATGAACAAGACCATCTTACTAAGAAATGGCTAGGTCAGGTGCAATTGTCAGCAGTCTGACTCCAGAGTTCAGGTAAAGACTAACTTGCTTTTGGCAGCCATCAGTCTTGTCTATTTGCTATGAGCTGTCATGGTTCAGAGTGAGTGTTGCTCACTCGTTTGAAGTCCCTGATGGCAGCTGGTGACAAGGAAAGATCAAGGATATTGTGCTTAGAGGAGAACCAAGGCCTTCTACCTGTTGGAGCTGCAGGGACCTGGACAGTTGAACAGCCAGAGGAATATAACCTTGATGGGGAACACCAAATAGCTGTGCTCTGCAGTAAGCCAGAATTACTGGCTTGATGTCAGGCTGCCATTATACTTTCTCGTCTCAGACACCATCAGAACAGGATCTCAGGAGGCTGACAGAGAGACTTGTCAATCAGAAGAGGATGGACCAATTCAGTGAAAATCCTTAGAGTGGAATGACACAGACTGTGTTGGTACTGAATTCCAGTAGAGGTGGCTATGACTGAGCCTAAATACTAGGGACTGTCTATCTCATTTTATTGATGAGGAAATGGTCTTAGAAGTGTTAGTATGCCCATGTCACAGCATTAGTAAATCTCTGATCTGGGCTATGAATCCATTTCAAATTGATTCCAAAGTCTGTTTTAACCTGCTACCTCTGCTGTATAAGACCTGCTAATTTCGGAGTATACACATTTTATGTGAATATGTGCAATAGAACTTCTGTTGGAATCGCTGAGTGAGAAGAGGGTAAGATGGGGTCTATCTAGTGGGTGGCATAATAGAAACATTTTGCAAGAATTTATGGGGGAAATCAGAATCAAGCACACTCTAACAAAAAAACTCCCACAAAGAGGCAGTGCACATTTTCTTTTACCCTGCACACCTAAGTGTCCATACTAGGAACTCACCTCAAATTTTATCTTATTTCACTTGCAAGCATTTACTCATTCATACAGAGTTCCAGTGGGCAGAAACTGAGAGTACAGGGCCCGGTGCACCCTCTGTTTGTCTGGAATGAAGATCTGGGGCAGCAGTTGGATGCACAGTCAGTTGCTGGCATAGGGCCAGAGAGCAGATCTCTCCAATGCCACCAAGACCAGGGATTGTCCCGCAGGCCAAAGGACACTTGCAGAGAGCATTGTGGAGCCAGAGAATGATGCAAGGGAAGCATACTCTAGGTGCATTGTTTTGGGGGTAGTGCCATGGTGGGTGAGGCATGGGGGGATTGCAAGATGGAGTCCTGAAAGAATAGAGATATTTAACTTGGGGTTGAGATAAGGTAAAGGAGTGAGGATGGGCTGAGGATGGGCTCAAGGGACAGAGTAAAGTATTAATAGACAGAAAGGGAATATAAAGAGCTGTTTGGGTATGGGGAGTGATCCTTTGGATGAGAAGAGCAAAAGCATTGCAGGTAAATCTGGGAATTGGAAGTAGGAACTCATTTTGGGTGAAAAGTATTTCAATTTTTAAATAGATCTATAATATCGTATTGGATTTGGAAGAGTAGTTTCAAAAGAACCGGTTGGGAATATTTACATGGCAGAGATTTCCACATCCCTTGCCTTTTAGAGATGCCATCATTTGGACCCGTCCCCCCAGGACTTCCCAAACCAGAGATGAGCCTTCTGTTTCCAGTGATCTCACTACTTAGGATGATGGCAACCTCAAGATAATAAATCAGATAATTATCTCCATCCTTGCAATGACATTAATGGTGTTGAGGCTGGCAAAAATTCATCAGAGGCTGCTTCGCAAGTCCCCAGGGAGACTCGGGATAAAGGATACGATTGTCAGAATCTGTCTTCACATCATCAAGTTAGGGCTCTGTAATGACGGCTGAGGGCCACAACTGTCCCTCTAGAGGAAATAACTGTGGAGATGAAAAGGACAGAGGCACCTCCATCCTAGCATGGTACCCCACCAAGCTTGTGTGGATAATCTGGCTCAGTAATTAGAAACACAGTGCAATAAATATTGAAAGAAGCCACTGTAAACATTTGAGAGGACAATAAAATTAGAAAATAATAAGCAGATGGGTTTTTATTCAAAGCAAATCATGCCAGATGGACTCAGTACCTCTACCTCTTCTTCTTCTTCTTCTTTTTTTTTTTTTTTTGATAAAAGTACAAAGTTGGTAGATGAAGGGAAAATGGCATGCTTGATGTCGTATGTTTGAAGATTGTTGAAACACTGGAGTTGTCCAAGAAGTCTGAACCGCAGAATTGGCTCAGAATGCCAGGAATCGAAGCATATACCTGGCAAAAATGTTGGATAAATGCTGTTAATTGGGCGATAAAATGTTCCAGAGCTCTGGGTTGTCTCCCAGCCTCAGGAAGGGGTTCTTTCAAGAGAATATAGAACATTGAGACCCAAGGGACATTAGAGCTTATAAGTTGCTGCCCTTACATTTAAGGATGAGAAAACTCCATCAGAAGAAGAAAGTGATTTCCTCAAGCTAGGGCTAGGACAAGGGTGACTGACAATTAGCCCTGCAGAGAGTGCGCTCTATCTCCTCTCTACACATCTTTCTATTCCCTAGAGAATAATGTGGTCAAGTCCTATGTGAAAGGATGCTTGAGAGAGAAGTACAGTAACAAAGCCCAGGCACAGAGTGTAGTCCTCAGAAAGCTTTGCTACAGTCTGTATTTCTGAGGTCTCTGTGCTGGGTCTGAGCTATGTCTAATGGTATTAGCTCATTTTTGCTGTGATGCACATATGGTTCCTTTGCAGGTGAGAGAACATGAGAAACCCAGGCAGACTCAGTGACTTGTCTGTTTGAACCATAGAGTCAGCATTCTGACAGAGCTGAGATGCAAGCACAGGCCTTCTATATCCAGTCAGTCTCTACCTTACCCAAATTTTGATTTTGCTGAAAGTATGGTGTACAGTTAGATGGCCTTGTACAGAAGGCTTTATCTCCATGGGCTGGCTCCCTACAGGGTCTCCCATACTAACATTTAATTCTGTTCTCTGAGAAACACTTATAATCTCATTTGTTCTTGAAAACATGATCATTTACCCATTGTACTATGTGCCATGAACCTTAATACTTAGGAATCAGAGGCAAGAGAATCAGGAGTCTAAGGTAATTCTCAATTTCACATATAGTTCAAAGTCAGCCTGAGCTATATGAGACCCTCCCTCAAAACCAAACCAAACCAAACCAAACCAAACCAAACCAAACCAAACCAAACCAAACCAATAAAACAAATTAAACCAAAAGCAAAGGTTCTTTTCTCTCTCTCTCTCTCTCTTTTTGTACACAAATAACCTTAGCATTTATTAAAGACCAAAAGCAACTTTATACTCTATTGAGATGTATGTGCTTATTTGTCTAACACAATATATTACAGAGTTTGACTATTTTGATAATTACATACTCAGAAATGATGTTAAGAAAATCCTAAAAGTCAATTTTTTCCATATTGAAGCCATTATATTATTATAGGAACAGAAAACTTTGTAATTGAGTAAAACATATTATACCTCTTATCACTCAGTACTACTGAATTTCAGCCAAAGCACCAGGCACCACTGTTGGCCATACATAGTGTGACCACATGCACACTATGGAGTATGCATGTCACACATTCAGAACCAAGGCTACAGTGAAGCCACACAACGCAACAAGGATCAGCACTGGCGGAAACATCTCAGACACATTGTGGGTTAGATCTTAAATTATTTTTGATTGTTTATCATTAAGAAAACTTTTGGTGTTACCAAATTCTCATCACCTCACATTCATTTACAGGAAAGGTACAGCCCACAGGTTGAGGAACTTTGCTGCAGTCAACAGTGGGTACATATGCCATAATAACTCCAGATACAGAGGATCTGTACTTTTTAAAAGGCATAAAGGCTGCTATGTTAAACTCAGCATCAACATAGGAACTGACACAATACATCCAATCAAACGTCATTTTACTCACATTCTGTCTTAGCAATGCATGAGAGGTTAATTTACTCTCAGGCCCATTTAAGTAGATTTATGTACTAAAGTGTAAAATAAACTTTATTTTATTTACTATAATCAAGTTACCTAATACCACTGAACTGTTTTCCCATCTGTAAATGGAGTTTTCAGGGGAAGTTGAATTGCTGAAGTCTGGGGAAACACATTTGAGTTCTAGAGAGTATTTTGCAAGTAGAGTTGGGCTTTGGTAATTTGGTAATTGCTGAATTTTTAATTTTTTCCCAATAACACATGAAAATATCACAGCATAGGATTCCAGGGGATCCTCCACATTCCCAATCTAAGTTTTTCCTTTCACCTTTTGTGCCTATAAATTACTAATGATTTTTCTAATATTCAAGCCCTTCCTCCTTAGACTCATACTAACCAGTGTTTCTGAAAAACCACCAGATTGATTTCCAAAGTGGTTGTACAAGTTTGCACTCCCACCAACAATGGAGGAGTGTTCCCCTTGCTCCAATCTTCACCAGCATGTGCTGTCACCTGAGTTAAGATGGCCTCTCAGAGTTTTGATTTGCATTTCCTTGATGACTATGGATACTAAGCATTTCTTTAAGTGCTCTTCAGCCACTCGAGATTCCTCTACTGATAATTCTCTGTTTAGCTCTATACCCCATTTTAAAAAGTGAGTTATTTGGTTGGTTGGTACCTAATTTTTTGAGTTTTTTAAAAAATATATTTTGGATATATCTGACTCTCTTTTGGATGTAGGGTTGGTGAAGATCTCTTCCCATTCTGTCCTATGGAAAGATCTTCCTTGCTCATGGACTGGCAAGACTAACATAGTAAAACTGGTCATCTTACCCAAAGCAATCTGCAGATTCAATGCAATTCCCATCAAGATTCCAGCATAAGTCTTTACAGACCTTGAAAGAGCAATTCTTAACTTCATATGTAAAAATAAAAAGCTAGGATAGTGAAAACAATCCTGTACAATAAAAGAACTTCTGGAGGAATCACCATCCCAGACCTCAAACTATACTATAGAGCAATAGTAATAAGAACTGCATGTTATTTGCCTAAAAACAGATGGGTTCATCAGTGGAATTGAACTGAAGACCCAGAAATAAACTCACACTGACGGATACTTGATTTTTGACAAAGAAACAAAAACCATACAGTGGAAAAAAGAAAGAATCTTTAACAACTGGTGCTGGTCTAACTGGATGTCTCCATGTAGAAGCATGAAAGTAGATCCATATTTATCACCCCGCACAAAACTCATACTAGGGTGCTCTCCCAGGATCTGCCTGTCTCCAGTGGTGGGCATTGTGCCTTGAGGGATTCAGACTCAGGTCCTAATGCTTGCACACAAATGGCTTTATTCAGTGATCCATCTCCATTTTTTATTTTTTAATATGTGTGTACTTACATATGTACAAATATATATATATATATATATATATATATATATATATATATATATATGTATATATATTTGTATCATGTGGGTGTTATTTGAATAGATGTTTTTCCTATATATATGAATATATACCACATGCATGTCTGGAGCTCATGGAGGACAGAAGAGGGTATCAGTTCTCCTGAAATAGGAGTTGTGGATGGTTGTGAGCCACCATGTAGGTACTAGGAACTGACTTTTCATTGTTTACAAATGAAAAGTTACTCTTTGAGCCAACTCTCCAGCTGGAAAGAGGTAACCCAATCACAAAGAAGTTACATGATATGCACTCACTGATAAGCGGATATTAGACCAGAAACTTAGAATACCCAAGATACAATCTCCAAAACACATGAAATTCAAGAAGAAGGAAGACCCAAGTGTGAATACTTCATTCCTCCTTAGAATGGGGAACAAAATACTGATGGAGGGACAAAGTTTGGAGCTGAGATGGAAGGAAGGACCATCCAGAGATTGCCCTACCCTGGGATCCATCCCATAAACAGCGCCCAAACCCAGACACTATTGCACATGCGAGCAAGATTTTGCTGACAGGACCATGATATAGCGGCCTCTTGTGAGGCTATGCCAGTGCCTGGCAAAACAGAAGTGGATGCTCACAGTCAGCTATTGGATGGAACACAGGGCCCCCAATGGAGGAGCTAGAGAAAGTACCCAAGGAGCTGAAGGGGTCTGCAACTCTACAGGAGGAACAATAATGTGAATTAACCAGTACCCCAAGAGCTTGTGTCACTAGCTGCATATGTAGCAGAGGATGGCCTAGTCAGCCATCATTGGGAGGAGAGGCCCTTGGTCTTGCAAAGATTATATGCCCCAGTACAGCGGAATGCCAATGCCAGGGCCAGGAAGCAGGAGTGGGTGGGGTGGGATGGGGAGCAGGGGGAGGGGAGAGTATAGGGGACTTTCGGGATAGCATTTGAAATGTAAATGAAGAAAATATCTAATAAAAAAGAAAAGAAAAAAGAAAAAAAAGAAAAAAAGAAAAGTTACTCTTTGAGCCAACCCTCCAGTCACTTTCAATTTGGTGAGACAAGATGTCTCACTGGCCTGAAACTCAACACTTAAGGTAGACACACAGGCCAGTGAGACTCAAGAGTTGGCCACTGCCTTCCCAGTGCTGAGACTTCAGCACGTGCCAGATGCACTCAGATTTTTTTTAATTTATTTATTTTTTATGTGTATTCTGGGGATCAGACTTAGGTCTCTATGCTTATAAGACACGCAGTTACCAGTGGCAGCATTCCCTCAGCACCCCATTTCATGCAGGATTTTTTCTTTTTCTTTTCTATTTTTTTGAGATGATAATTTAAGTATAACATTTCTGTCTTCCCTTTCCTCTCTTATACCTCTCATATACCCCTACCTACTTTCCTTCAAATTCATGACCTCCCTTTTTTTTTTTAACCCTTTTATAATTACATCCATCTGTGTATATGTATTTCTAAATAGAGCCCGTTCAGTCTGTATCATGTTACATGCATATGTTTTCAGGGCTGATCACTTGGCACTGGATAGCCAGCTGCTGAGGTCTTTCCTGGGGAAGGCTGCCTCTCCTGCTCCCAGCCTCCCCCAGTTGTCTATAGCTCTTTGTGTAGGGTTGATGCCCTTTGGGTTTCTCCTCATCCAGTTTGGCATGTCCGTTGATGTCATCCTTGCTCAGCTCGCATTTGGGTGGTCATGTTTTGGGTGGTCATGTTGGGGAGACTTTATGTGTGTAGCTTCTATTGTTAGTAGGAAACATGTTCTCACAGGAAACTCCCTGATCTTCTGACGTTTTACAATCTTTCTGCTCCCTCTTCTTCAATGTTTCTTAAGCCTTAGGTTTGGAAGTGTATTGTAGATACATCCACTGGACCTGGGCTACACAACTCTGCATTTTGATCGGCTGTGGTTTTCTGTAGTGGAACTCCATCTTTTGCAAAGAGAAGTTTCCTTGATGAGGTGTGAAGGCTACACTTGTCTACACAGGACTTTTCTCTGTCTTGTTCCCCATCCCTTTTTTAACAGCCATCTGTTTTGTAACAAGGAGTCACTGATGGGCAGGACCAGCCTAGAAACCTATCAGTATTTCCTGCTTTTGAGGAAATGCCTCTTTAGTCCTTACTGGTCCCAGTTCTGGTTTGGATGACCATGGGGTGACACACTAAACATAACCTCATCATTTTGTCCCTGTTTCCTTTCTGTTACAGCCTCCAGTGCATACATTGGAAGCAACCATGTAGCAATATTTTATTATATTATTTTCTTCCCTGGTTTTCTTTCTGTAGAAAAGACACAACCACTGAAGAAGCGCCCATCTTTCATTCCCATTAAAGCAGAGCCGCAGGGAACAGGAGCAACTAGAAATAATCAGATCTGTATTTCTGTCCCTCTTCTGCCACCCGAGAACCTCAGGAAAATGTCTTAGCCTCTATGCTGCAGCTGGACGTGAGTCTGTTTAACTCAGTACACAGCGATTTCCCCAAGGATAGAAAATGTAGCTTGTC
This sequence comes from Mus pahari, assembly GCF_900095145.1. NCBI lineage: Eukaryota > Metazoa > Chordata > Mammalia > Rodentia > Muridae > Mus > Mus pahari. Next base: position 130,555,170 of record NC_034594.1, read on the forward strand.
TCTACACGACGTGACACAACAGGAACACATTTAGTAAATATTTGGGAATCATAGCTCTAAGTGCTGCTGAAACATTGTCACACATGCACATCTATCACCAAGAAATACCACTTAATAGAGTGCCAAATATATGCCGTTTGTGACTTACTTTAATCAGCATAACTCTGCAGTGGCAGCTGTTACCATTTCTAGTTTGCAGGTAAGAAAATCGAGGGCATAGAAATGAAGTGATCTACTTCTTTGGGAGTTGGGAGGAGCGTCGAGATTTGAACTCAGGATTGCCTGCATCTGTTCCATTAATCTGTGCTCAGATCTTCGTTTAATGACAATTCTTTGTCACTGTAAAGGACTTTGGCTTTTTAATATAGAACTACCAAGTGGTGTCTTTGCTGAGTCAGCTTGAAAAGGAAATGGCCACGAGTGGTGATCAATGACAGGTGGCACCTTGCTCTTGTGGCATCTTTCTTCATAACCAACTCTGGTGTCCTTCTCTCCCCAGAACTGGACCTCTCTTAGATGGTATGTTCTTTCAGTGTTGCTATCATTCTTGGGGAGAGGCTCCATTCCCTGCTCCCATGACAAGGGACTTACTCTAAATGAACCCTGTTACTTGGTAGTCCTTATATCAACACTGGGTTGGCCTGCAGACATCTCATGTGTCTTTCCCTTTCCTTCTGGAAGCTTTCAATCCATGGGAGAGATGAAGCAGAGACAAATGGTTCTATGGAAGTGACTGCAGTGTACTGAAGAAGCACTCAGATCATACATAGGCCTTGAGAGCTTCATAACAGCCTACTGAAGAGGTGTCTGTGAGAGACCAACGATGAGCAGATCAGCTCGGGGATGGCAACAGCCTATCAAAGCCTCAGGTGTTAACATGAACATCTCAGATTCAGAGATTGAATTTTTCCAATTTTCCCTTCAGAACTACAGCTAACATGTTCCAGAAAAAAGAAAACCATCTTTCTCCTCATACCTTGGTTTCATCCTCGTTCCCTGGCAGACTCCATCTCCTGGATCCTGCCCTATGAGTAGTGCTTACTAGGCTCCAGGCCTTCTGGGAGTTGCCTCCTGTAATGGGGTCGCTGAAGGATTCTCTGCCACCCTTGGAATCCAGCTCCTTTACAGCAGCAAATGACAGGTGCATTCATTGGGTAAATATTTTCACTTAGTAAAAACTGGATTCTCAGTCAAAATTGAGTGGGCTGCTATGCTCAGTTTTGAAGTGTGTGTGTGTGTGTGTGTGTGTGTGTGTGTGTGTGTGTATCTGTTTTCAAATAATGAACCTCCCAAGTGGCTTTTAGTTACTTAAAAGTTTCCTGGAAAACTTATGTTTCTCGTTAATTTTCCCATGGTAATAGTAAGCAAATTAGCTATATTTTTCATTTAAATCTTTTACCGCACTCTTTCGTCCCTCCGCCTGCCCCGTCCCTGTTTCTTCCTCATCTCTCCTGTCTCTTTTCCTTCTCCCCCTCTCCCCATCTTGCGTATCTTGATAGGTTTGATTAATGTCTCTAGGAAAAGAACAGATTAGTTTTTCTTGCTCTGTGATTTGCATTAGTGTAGAGAGCGCTGTGGCTCAGGCTGGAAGACCGCAGCCCATGGCTTCACTCCTGCTTGTGACCCCAACATCTACGTGGAGCAGAGTATAATGGAACAGCCTCATCAGTTCTTAGCCTTCGGCTTGTTCCTATTACTATATCTGTGGTAACAGGTATAAGTCCTTGTTTTCTCAAATGTTCTGAGAGATTTCTCCAAATGTCCCGACTACCATCCCCAAAGCAGAACTGTTGCCTACATTATGTAGAATGTGAAATATTGTGTACTCAATCTTTGCTGACTTTCCCTGTCTTCTTCCTCTCCGGGGATTTACAAAGTAACTCTGTAACCAGCTTCTGCAGTGAAGTGCATCTTCCTAAGGGAGCCCAACCCCCTCAAGTGACAACTCCTCAGTTGTTTCTGGTGGAACCAGAAATGCTAATGGGGCCTTTGGATGGGTTGGAGGTTTATACTGCCCCATGAACTTGGTTCACACTTCCCTGTGAGCTAGGCTTCATATTGACCACAAAGACTGATTTTGCTGACGTTTGCTTTGTTGTCTGCAGGCAACTCTGGGAGCCTAGAAAATGTTGTTCTAACAGTGCTGCTTTCTCCACCAAATTACATTAGCATATATAACTTGGGCTATTGATTTCTTCTTTACTTGGTTCTGGGCAGAAGTCCAGTTTATGGCAACACACACACACACACACACACACACACACACACACACACACACACGGGCAGAGCCCAGTTTATTGTATGGTTTCACTAAATTCAGAGACTGGTGAAATGACCCAGGGAAGCTGTGTGATTTTTCAGTCTGAGATTCTCCATTTAACTTGCTGCGAGGCTATGCTCGAGCCATCTATGGTACAAGCTCTCGTAACGCCAAGTGCAGAGGCAGGGTGGCCAGAAGGCCGTTTGTAGTGTCATAAGGTGCTTGCTCCTGTTAGAAACCTCTTGTCAGGCGGTGGACAGCACTGTGCATAAAGAGTCCCCTAGGGATATATTACCTCATTTGTCAGATGAGGAAATCAAGACTCGGTGAGGGGAACTCATTTGTTCCGGGTCACAGACACAAGGGCAAGATTTGTGACTATTTCATTCAGAAAACGGGCAGTTACTCAAAGGTTAACCACACATTTACCATATGACTCAGTCATTTATTCTTATGCATATGCCCAAGAGCATTAACAACATACATCCATACAAAACTTGCTCACAGATGGCCACTGGAACATTATTCATGAAATATAAAACTCTAGAAGCAGGGTGAGGGAGGTGACTCAGTAGGTAAAGCGCTTGCACTTGAATTTGGATCTCAGCAACCCAGCAAGCAGTGGGTATGCTGCAACCATCTGTAATTACAGTACTGGGGTGGGGCAGGTACAGAGACAGTTGGAACACTGTAGTTTCATGGACAGTCTAGCCAAAGGACTGAGTTCCTGGTTCATTAAAGAGACCCTGTGTATCCCTCTTCCACCCAAAAAGGTGAAAAGTGATAGAAACACCCAATATCAATCTCTGGTCTATTCTCTCTTCCCCCTCTATCTCTCCATCTCTCTGTCTCTGTCTCTCTGTCTCTGGCTCTCTCTCACACACATACTCTTACACATACCACACACACACTCAAAAACATCATACATACATTTACATGCACCCACGCTCACACATACATATGTACACACATACATACACATTCACACTCTCATACACATATACACATGCATACATACACACATTCATACACACAGACATATACACTCACATATACCACACACATAGACACTCACATATATCACACACACACACTCACCCCCCCACCCATGCATCCACACACCCACACATGCACCCGAAGCAGGAACAGCCTACTGTCTATCAACAAGAGAATAAGTAAAATGAAATCTGTCAGGACAGTGGAAGTGATTTGGCAGTGAAAGAAACAAGGCATCAGATGCCCACTGCCTTGGGTTGGCTGTGAACGTCCCCACAGGCTCACCTGTTTGAATGCTTGGTCTTCAGTTGGTGGTACTGTTAGGGGAGGCTGTGGAATCTCTGAGTGTGGGTCCTAGCTAGTGGCAGTAGATCACTGGGATCAAGTCTTATATCCTTTCCAGTTCCTGTCTAGCTCTCTGCTACTTGGTCTGGCTGCTGTGTGAGAAGCAGCAGCTCTGCTCTTCTATAGCCACTGAGCCATTCTGCTCACTTCCCAACAATGGCAGACCGAGTCCCCTAAACTACAGGTCAACATAGACATGCCCTTCTTCAGTTCCTTCCATTGGGTGTTTTGTCATAGCAACAGGAAAAGTAACCAACACACATGCTATATAGCAGGATTGCCACTGAAAATGATATCATGAAAGGGCTCTGTCATAAAGACCACACCCCTCACGGTTCTGCTATGTGAAATATCCAGAAAATAGATTAAGGGCTGGGGTCATGAAGGGCTTAGGGCAGATGGAGATGCACAGTTAATGTATACAGCATTTCTTTTTTTGGATGACAAAGTATCTCCAAGATTTGATTTTAAGTTTGGTTCAAAATGGCTTCCAATTTCCTAATTGTTTCTGAAATTGACTGTAGTGATGGCTGTACAACTCTGACGCATAAACCAAATATCACTGAGGGGGTCAGAAGCCAGAATTCATGCAAGACAATCTGCTTCCATTGTGGCCTCCACAGCTATGCGGAGCCAACCGTTGTGTGTGGAAAAGTAGACTTATCCACCTCATTGGGCTCAGAGACAATGAGAGCTAACAAACAAGAGCCTCCAGAACAAAGCACATAGTAAGTATTCAGATATAGCATTCAAATCCAGTCTCTGGTGGGGGACAGAGACACAGAAGTGAGTGCACAACAGATTGAGGATCAGCTATTCCAGCAGGGAAGACAGATGCTGACATAACCACAATTGGGAACGCAGGTCAAAGTGTGCCAGAGGCACATCAGAAGGAGAGGGGTTAGTGGTGGATTAGGGCCATCTTGTGGGCCTGGATCTTTGATCTTTAAGATCCAATATGAAGCTGTTTATGACAGCAGATTGTCTTCCCTTTCCCTAAAGCTTTCAGCCATATACAAGGACTATGAAGACTGGTTTCATGATTGTGTTTTTTTCTGACTGTTTGGTAAGAATTAAAGACTTGAAAGGGCAGGGGGAGAGAGAGAGAGAGAGAGAGAGAGAGAGAGAGAGAGAGAGAGAGAGNGAGAGAGAGAGAGAGAGAGAGAGAGAGAGAGAGAGAGAGAGAGAGAGAATAAGGTCTTTTGTTTGGGCTTCTTTAATATTGGACACTAGTTCCACCCTTTGGCTAATCTCATAGAGACTTGATCAGAAGATAAGTCTTGGGAGAGGAGAGGGTGTGCGACTTGTGTTCAGACTGTCTGCTTTCTTGTATGCTCATCACACAGAACCTCAGAAACATGTAACATATCAGCAGAGGATGCATGTGAACTGTGAGATTACTAGGTAAGTGAATCTGGGCGTATGCATTATATATAAACACATAAATGAATAAACCAGGCTTTGGGCAGGGACCCAAGGGAGCACTCAGTAAATGGAGAAAGAGCTTGAAGCCCATGTTCATGTCTCTGTTCCCTGCACAGTATCTTGTTCAGAGCAAACCTTCAGTCAATAGTTATTGCATCTGAACAAAGAGGCAATGTTTATTCTAGCTGGTCTTGAGGATGACATCTGATGACCTCCAGCTTCTAAATGCAAGTGGAGCTTAATCATCTTTGCCAGGTGCTCAGAATAGTCACCGGTCTTGTGAAGAGCCACCCAAAGGAGAAGGCACATGACCTGATGGGCCACCCTGTCTTCACATTATCAATCTCCTGGGAACTTTTGTAGCATGCAGCTGCCAGGTGGGAACTTGTTCCCAACTGAGCAAACCAGACTCTCTAGGGGTACAGCTTAGGTGTTGGGAATGCTGGTATTTTTCTCTTTGAACACCCCCCAGATGATTCTAATGGGGCCTAGAGGCAAGAACTCAAGGCATTTTCAGACAAGAAGATAGGTGGTTGTTGCCAGAAGTAAATGACAGTTGTTCCCAGAACGGACAGTTATGCTTTCAGAATTCTAGGCTCATTTTATGTATGTATGTATGTATGTGTGTATGTATATATGTATGTATGTGTGTATGTATGTATGTATGTATTTAAAATTTAGCAATATATATGTATATATACATACACATGTATATATTATATATGTATATGCAATATATATATATATATATATATATATATATATATATGTAATGAGCATACAAAATTGTGCTTTCCTTATGACGTTTTCATACACCCTTTATTTTGGTTGATCTCCTCCCTGGCTTTTCTGCCCCTCCATGTGTCTACCCCCCCACTTCTTACATGTACTCTTCTATCTTCATGAATCTCTTTTTACACTTTCAAGTCACATCGAACGTCATTTTTCTGAGCTATGACTCCGAGGCTGTCCTGAGGCTCTCCTAGTACAGTGTATCGAGGGGTGGCTAGGAAGGTGACTGGAAGCTGGCCGTGGGAGAAGGAGGTGGCTTCACTACTGTAATAGTCAACTGCACTCTCACCTATGTAATTTAGCCCGAGTCTACAACTGGAGGGCACCAAGCTTCCTGGTACTCCAAAGCTGCCCCTTATTGAAAATGTTGGCTGGGCCTATGAAAGACTCTGTGGTTACTTGTGAAGTGCCTGTTCTGGTGTAGCTCCTGCTGCCTCACAGGCCACACCACACTTCAGGTTCTTTAGCCTGGCGCTCTACAGTGGACCATCAGGATGACCAAAGAGCTCTGGAGACTTTGTGGAGCGTGACTATAATCATGGCAGCATATTTTATTTTGCTCTGAACCAAATGGCTGAGGGAAGGTGCTCCTATGCTCTTAGGAGGAGGAGGGCATTCGTCAGCGGACTAGCTCTGAATAGTCTCCGTTAGCAAACAGCACCCCTAAAAAAAAAACCATACTGGAAGTTTCTATAAGCAGTTGTATCATTTGAAATCTAAGCTCTCCCCCAGGGAAGGAGGCTGTTGAGTTCCACACTGAGTTTGCGAAGACCATGGAGGAATAATCTAGGCTTAGGGAAGGTGCATTTCCTTGTACCTGAATCAGGAGAATTAGATTATCCCAATTTACTCTTCTCCAAAGGCATTTGAGCTAATGCTGTTTTGTGCCTCCTGCTGTCTGCGGTCTCCTTAGGACTTATTTTGCAACCTTGCCCTAGCCAGCTTCAGGCGTTCTGCCCCTCTCTCCTCTGTCCCCATGATTTCATCTCAACCATATGTACTTGATAGGATCTCACACACCGGCTTATTTACTATCGACCAGCTTCTTTATCTCGGATAGTATGTCACAGGCAGTCAAGACTGTAGCTCTTGATGGTGGTTTCCCAGATTTAAGATGAAGAAGCAGGCTCCATCTAGTTCCAGAGTCAAGGAAGTCTGATAGCCAGCCAGTGAAAAAATACTGGATTGTTGGAGAGAGGAATTTTACTCACTGGGGCTGGCTCAGACTTTAGATATGAAACATTTGATTTATAGTTTCTATTTCACTCTGATAGGAAATCCTGCTTATCCTTATTGGAAGGTCGAACGTGTTGGGTCTCTTAGCAGAGGTAGCTGTTAAAATATATTTCACATTCAAGGAAAGGGGCTCTTGTTATTCATCGTGTTCTCATTTTAATTATGATTTTTCTGGCATCACTTTTTACAAGAATAACCTAAGGCCTGCAAGGAGTGATTTCCCTTAATCAGTTCTTAAGCCACCCCTCGCCCCAAGTAGCTCTATAGCTCTTACCGCACAGATGAAATGAAATGGAGAATTGAGCAATTACCTGGCGAATCTGAGCACTGTAGAGTCAGCAGTCAATTAGAACAGTTCTATTACAAGGCTCCTTCCCCTCCTTTCTTCTTTTTCGCTATACAATTATGACCTTAACTCTTCATACTCCTGGCTTGCATTGAAGGTTGTCCTCTTCATTTTCTCCCTCTCCTGATCCTGGAACGTTTTCTACACGAGCCCTTTCTTCTCTTGGCTCACTTCTTGTCTCTATTCCTTCAGCAGAGAGACCTCAGATTACTCCTTCCTACAACTGTGAGCTTAGGTTCTAGCATATCACTTCCTAGATGCTAGTCCACAGCAGGGAAGCTGCACTTGAGCTCCTGAGCGACACTCCCTGGACTTTATAGGCGAGTGCTTTACACTGTGGGTCTGCAGACACTTGCTTTTCCCTCAAGGTGTAAAGAATTTGCCTGGGTTTTGCCTTGAGATAGTTCCTGTGACTTATATAGTCTGCGTTGGTTACTATGTGGGAACACTCTCTTAATTGTAGAAGGTGGAACTCTACCTCCTGTTCTACATGTCAGGGTCTCTGTTCTGTATATCTGGGGCTGGGGAGATGGCTCAGTGGTTAATAATACTTGCTAAGTTCAGATCCTAGCTCCCATGCCAGACGTCACATGAATGCGTGTAACTCTAGCCCCAAGGGATCTGATGCCCTCTTCTGGCCTTCATGGGTACCTGAACACACATATGTACATACACTCACATAGGCAGACAGGTGGACAGGCAGACAGACAGACACACACAGAGAAATAAAAGTACTTTTCTATACTCAGGTCTTTTCTTGTATCTCTCACATACAATAATCTCATTTGCCACCTTAATTTGTTTTTTACATGTGTGTCTGTTAATGTGGTGTGAATGTGCATGTAGTATATGTATTAGCAAGTATATGGGAGTGTTGTCTGTGCCTGTGCCCAATGTTGATGATGGGTATCTTGTCTTTCTTGTTCTTGTTATTAAGAACTCCTACACTGAGTAACTGGGTATCAATAAAGCATTTAAAGCAATAAGGCAGGTCCCTAGCACACCTGTGGACAGCTCACAATCTGTGTTTAAATTGATATCCCATTTATAAAAGTGGGGGAGGATAATGTCTGGTCTGCCTTGGAGACCATTCGGAGACTCAATTAAGATCATGTACAGGGAAGTGCTTTAGTTCAGCATAAGCCCATGTAAGAAGCAATGGGAAGCAACAAGGCTGTGGGAGCGAACATGAGTGCTGGCATATTCCAGGCCCCATCCTGGACCCCAATTATCTGCTGTGACTTACGTTATTGGAAAACAGTTCTTTTGTTTTTTGTTTTTTTTGTTTTTTGCTTTTCATCTGTGAAATGGTAAGAGTAACACTGACCTTGACTGGGTCTGGGGGTTAAGAAGATATTTAGAGATGTTGGCTCATGAAGCTAAGGTGGAGCCATCTCTCCTCTCACTCTTTCTTGTCACTAAATCAGATAATGTTATTGTACTCATTGTCTAGTACAGCTATAGTAACTTACCACAGATGTATTGGCTTAAACAATGCAAGTTTGTTACCCACTGCCTGGATCCACAGGTCAGAAGTTTAGTGGGCTGGACAGGCTTGGCTTCCCAGGCTAACATCCAGCGTCATGGTTAGCAGGCTCTGGGTATCATCAGCTTTTGGAGCCCCTTCAGGCTGTTGGCAGCGTTCCACTCCTGCTGGTTGTGAGACTGAGGTACTCATCTCCTTGCTACCTGGAGGCTGGGGTAGTTCTCACCTTCTAGAAGCCACCCATATTGCCTAGCTTAGGCAACTGTTCCTCTGGTTTCAGAGCCAACAACATCCTTAGTGAACTGGCTGGATTTTTTCTCCCACCTGTCTTAAGCACCCCAAGGCCAAAGATGATATAAAGTCCATATACTTGGGTCTGTCATTAATTTCATTTGAAAAAAATTCTTTGCCATGTAACCATATTATTGCAAAAAAGCACAATTGCAAGCTCTAGGGTTAAAGCTGTTGGCATCCTTTGCAGGTATTATTACTTTGTATTGCAGCAAAAAGATTATATATATTTCTATGTATCTATCAATCCATCCATCCATCCATCCATCCATCCATCCATCCATCCATCCATCCATGTACGTATGTATGTGTGTACATATGTACGTATGTATGCATCTTATTTATATGTATCTATGTACAATGACTATGTGTATGTATGTATGTATGTATCTTTATGTATCTATGTATAATGACTATGTGTATGTATGTATGTATCTATTTATTTTTATGTATCTATGTACAATGACTATGTGTGTGTGTGTGTGTATGTATGTATATATGCATCTATCTACCTATCTATTTATCTATCTATTTTGATGTATCTATGTACAATGACTATGTGTATGTATGCTTGTCTGTCTTTCTGTCTGTCTGTCTGTCTATCTATCTATCTATCTATCTATCTATCTACCTATCATCCATCACTTTCTCTATCTCTATACAGTTTTGTATTTATTAACTGAACCAGATCAAATATCCAAGATACTTAGTTTAGTGGCTGATGTAGCGTGAGGTTTTGACCAATGTTAGGTCTTGTTTTTACTATTGATGAGTGGATGGCATCAATCTCTTGTCTTCTCCACAGGCCTCAGACCTTTCCTTCTCATTTGTCCCTAACTTCAATTCTCTCCAGAAGCTCTTAGCCCAGCCCCGGCTTCACCAGGCTGGCTCCTTGCTCTTTTGTGGTATGCCGAAACCACAGCACTTTTTCTACTAGAGCTTTCTGATTATAGAAACCAGTATTTCTTCTGGCTTTATCTAGTAGAGTATCTAGCACATAGTAGAAGCTTAATACATATTTGTTGAAAAAAATAATGAGAATCAATTGCACTTATAAAAAAACTGGTCATCAGATTATCAGTTGAAAGCATCCTTTAACATCAACATTGAAGGCCAGGCCATTCAAGGAAGGAGAAAATGTGTGTATACTGATGCAGTGCTATTAAGAGAAAGTCTTTACTTAGAGGCTTCTTTTTCTTGCTATATATCACTGTTTTAAAACATTCATATGTTTTAGTCAGCATACAGAATAATGGGTTTCATTATGACATTTTTCATAAGCATATCATTGTATCTAGCTGATATTTGCCCCCACTTCCTGTTTCCATCCTTCCTTCTGTTCTTGCTGGTCCCCTTATTGTCACCTAGTACATTAGGTAAGAGTACAGAGGAGGTACCCTCTGCTTTCATATCACATATATGCATGTAGATAAGAATATATAAATATATCACATGACATATATATGCATTTATGTATTTAAATCTAGGTTCTGAGAGACCAGGTCTTGGGTTCAGACTCCATCTTAGAGAACCTGACCTAAGGTTGAACTCTCTAGCACCAGTTTCCAGGTTACTCTCCAACAAACCTGGGCCTCCTCCAGGTTACAAGCCCACCCCTGGCACTTCACTTCCAAACACCCACCAATCAGGGGGAAAGCAGAAGTTAAGTGTTAAGTGTGTGGTTTGGACCCCAGCACCAGCCAATTATGTTAAAGGACAATACAATTCCATAATAGCCCGCCCCCCCCCCCCTCAGATGTGGGCCAGGAGAGAAGCCCCTCATTTGTTTGCCATTTCTTATAAAACCTTGTCCTGCTGAGAGCTTGGGGCTCCACTATTCCCTCCTGCTGCATCCTGCTGAGCTCTGGCTCAAGCTTGGGCATCCGAATCAGCTCCTCAGTGGCCTTTTGGGGCTAGACAGTTCCATGTATATAGGAAAACTCAAAAACATGCTATTTGGTCTTTCTTCCCTGACAGTACCTTGCCTTGTTTCCCCCTCCATTTAGGGCCCTTCCCTCCATATAACCCAGTTCTGTTTCGCATAATTTATAAATGCATATTAATACATTCTGGCATCTAGATTCCACATATTAGAGAAAGCACATGGCATTTGCCTTTCTGAGTCTGGCTTATTTAATATGATTTCAATTTCCCTTTATTTTTCTGCCAATGACACAGATTTATTCATTTTTTCCCTTTTTATTAGAAGGTCTCATATATCTTGGACTGGATTTGAATTTGTTATATAACCAAAGATGACCTTGAACTGCTGATCTTCCTGCTTCTACCTCCTGAATGCTGAAATTACAGATTTCACAAGTTTATGTGGTGCTGGGAATTGAACCCAGGCCTTTGCACATGCTAGGTAAGCTCTCTACGATCTGAATCATGCCCACAGGCAATTTCTGATCTTTATACAAACCACATTTCCTTTATTATTATTATTTTAAAGTTTCATTTTGTATATTCATTATGCATGGTACTATGTTACATAAGGATATTTCCATTCAAGTACATACTGTACACTGAGCCTGCACTCCTCCTCCCTCCTCCCTCCTCCCTCCTCCCCCTTCATAGTTCATTTTGTTCTTCCAGCTAGTTTCCCTTCTACTTTCATGTCATAATTACAGACATGATATTACTCATCTATATAAAATCTAGAATGAGGAAAAAAACCTCACATTTTGGCTTAATTTTCTTAATAGAATTGTCTCCAGTTTTATCCACTTTCCTGTATATATCATTGCTCTTCTTTATGGGTGGAAAAAAAAATCCCACTGTGTATTTATTCCATATTTTTTTATTCATGATACAGCTGTTGGATACCTGTCTTTTCTCTGACCTAACTACTGTGATTAGGCTGCACAGCTGTCTCTGTAGTGCGCTGTTTGGAGTCCTATGGAGGGGCGTATACCATCCCCTGATTCACGTATTGGTGAGCATGGAGGCTGCTTCCATATATTGGCTGCTAAAGTGAAACACGTTTGTGCAAGCGTCAGGTATCTTCTTAGGAGTGGGACAGTAGGGTCACATGGTGGTTCTACTTTTAGCTTTCTGAGGGACCTTGGCTCCACTTTCCCTAGTGGCTGCCCCACTTCCCCTTCCTATTAGCAGTGTGTCAGGCTCCCCTCACAGAAAGATTCTGAATATAAATCTGGGTTGCATTTGTAACATGTCCAGGCCCAGATCGTGTGGAGGAAGGCCGTTCTAAAATAGCTGCAGACTCTTGGTAACTATTGTCCTTGACATTTATGGTACAGTTTTGTCACTTTCTCCGAATGCAACAAGAAATGCAAAACCACCACACTGAAGAAAACCCCACCAGCCTGGCTTTCTTCTCATTGGGTGACTCACTGGGACTTATTCTGTCTCACAGCAAAATTGGACCTGGATTCCCTCCTCTTAGAGACTTGCAAATAGCTCTTCTGCCTGATTTCCCATTGTCTGTTTTCCCTAGTATGCTGAATGTTCCTTTTCTATTCACTGTGTGATGTGTCCTCCAATACCACAGGTAGTTAGTGATCAATAACGACCAAATAAGGGCCATGTTCTGGGGCAGCATATGTCCTGTTGCTATGTGTGTGTTAACATTTTCTCTGTTTCAGTTTGTCAACCTGCCCATGTGGCTCCATCAGTCGGGAGGCCAGGCACCTCCTGCCTGTTCCTAGATCCCTTAACAGCTGTTTTGAGCTTGGCTGGGCCTTTTGCAATAATTGCTCCCATTCAGGGACTTTGGTCTTTTGATATTTATTTTTAGATTCAATATAGTCTCCATTATTTTAAAGGAACAGTTTTATTGTCTGAAACAAACAACCACCAATGAAAAATTGGAGCCAAATCACAGGCCTCAGGACCCAGATGAGGTATAAAGAAAAATTGTTTATAGTCATAAATGCTTTCTTTGCAGTTTTCCTGCTGCCTATTGGGCAGGGGCACATTTCCTAGTACCGCAGACCAGTGATTAGATACCAGATTATGTCTTGATGTTATAACTGTGCTGTTCTCTGATAGAAGTCTGGGAATTCCAATTTCCTCTGGATTCAGTGCTGCATTTTGGAGTCAGCCAGGTTAGGTATGACTATGTGTCCTATGGAGAGATTTCTGGGAAGTTAGTTCTCAATGGCTACCTCTAGTTGACCTCGCTTGTACAAGAACTTTGCACTCAGCAAGTGTGTATTTAACACTCAGTATACTGGGCACTGTGCAAAGTATCTGAGAGATGCAGAGACATCTAAAACGGTTCCCAATTTCTAGAACTTTATGATCTGGTAAAAGACTTGGGCTTATACACAAAGTATAAAGAAACTTGGACTCCGTGAAGCTGTAGCGCTATGGAATGCTGAATGATGAGCAGGAGAGAGAGAGTTAGGATTTAGTACTGAACTCACTGTCTGGCATTTGGTAAGCACCTTATGTATGCAACATGCCTAGTTTGGATAAGGTGTTATATATAATTAAAAATGTGCAAGGAGAGAGGCGTGAAGGCAGAGTGCCTCTCTGGTGGCTTCTTCTGCTCATACCCAGAGTAGGAGTAGACCAGAGGTGGGCGATTTCAACTGCATTGTGACCAAGAGCAACAGTGACAGAGTACCCATCCACATAAACAACAGACAGATGGGTCACACATAACAGTCCCATAAGTGTGGATAAGCACGTGTGTGACCATTCATAGGACTCCTCTGGAGGGATATACTTTTTCATTTCAGTGTATGAACAAAGAAAAGCTTAAGCTACAGGTGACAGGCTCCAAAGCAGTCTATAGGCTTCTAGACATGGCTCTGACTACTGCCCCATCTCCTTCCCAGGTCTTTCCTTTTTTCTCTATGCTACCCTGGTGGCCACTAGTTTCTTCTCACAATGTCAAGCATTTGCCTTACTTCTCTCTGTGTGTGGAATGATCCCTATAAATCTGTTTTCACCGAAACGTTCAACCTACTCTTCAAGACTTCACACACAAAGACTTAGCACAAGGAACAAGACAATGTTTCTTGGGTACTTTAGGCTGAGTTATTCTTCTGCACTTCCACAAGGGTTGGCCACATGGCTGTCTTATTATTTACTGTTGTCCAACTATTTGGTTCTATGTCTGTTTCCAGCTATAAAATTCTGTGCTCAAATAGTCACTTTTTGCCCCAGTGGCTTAATATACTGCCTTGGGCAAAGCTATTGTTTAACGAATATTTTTTAAAATTATTTTATTAGATATTTTCTTCATTTACATTTCAAATGCTATCCCAAATGTCCCCTATACCCTCCCCCAACCCTGCTCCCCTGCCCACTCACTCCCACTTCTTGGCCCTAGTGTTCCCCTAGATGGGGCATATAAAGTTTGCAAAACCAAGGGACCTCTCTTCCCAACGATGGTTGACTAGGCCATCTTCTGCTATATATGCAGCTAGAGACACGAGCTCTGGGGGTACTGATTAGTTCATATTGTTGTTCCACCTATAGGGT
>NC_034594.1:130569811-130572534 GCF_900095145.1 Mus pahari
TCCTGGGAATCCAACTCTCCCCTGAGTCTCTGTGGTCAGAGCACTCTCTGCAGGCAAGCTCTCCTCTTGCAGGGCAGGTGTCCAGATGTCTGGAGCTCTTTTCCTCCTTCTGAGTCCTGGGGTCAGAGCCCTCCCTGTAGGCTGACTCTCCTCCTGTGATCCCAAGGACCTGTGGTGTGGAGGGTCCTCCAGAGCTCTCTGCTGCCTCTGCTGGGGTTACAAAGAGAGATTGCAGGGGTGGCCCTGACTGGACCAGAACCCCACCTCTGGGCCGGTGGTGTTCCTTTGTTCCTGCTGGCACAAGCCCCTCCTGCATTCTCTGAAGTTGATGTTGTGTTCCACTCACCCATGATCCTGCGGACCTGTGGTGTGATTCCTCTGGAGTGCTCAGCTACCTCTGTTGGGGTTCAAAAGAGAGATGGCGGGGGTGGCCCCGACCAGACCGGAACCCGAATATTTCTTTTTAAATATATGAAGTAGATTTGGTGAAAAACTCTAAGGAAGATATATTTGTCACCTTATATATAAAAATATCTACCAGGTTATCCAGGCCTAGTTGTCACAATTAACATTAATGTATCTTAAGGATTGTCAAGGGAGAGAGAAAAGGCCAAGTGAGCAGAACTGGAGCCTTCATTAGCAGACAGGGAGAATAGAAAGGCTGGGGATATTTTTATCATAACTGGCCCTACAAAATGCCTCATGGAAAAGAAATCTGTGCCAAAAAATTATGTGAACTCTGATTTACCTTTACCTTTCCCCACTCTCAAAATATGAGATGCCAAGGGTCAACTTTCAGATATCATTCTTCAGGAATTACACCACCTCTTTTTTTTTTTTATTTAAATAATACTAGAGTATATGTACGTGTGTGTGTGTGTATGTGTGTGTGTGTGTGTGTGTGTGTGTGTGTGTGTGTGCATGTGGAGGCCAGAGAACAACTTTGGGTATCAATCTCAAAACCCTTACCTCGCCCCTTTCCTTTGAGGTAATCTCTCACTGGCCTGGAGCTCATCACTTAGGCTGCAGTGACCAGCTAGTTCAAGGGGTTTGTTCTCTCTCCATCTTCCAATTGCTAAGGTAGGAAGCCTGTGCTACCATACTCATCCCTTCCTTCCTTCCTTCCTTCCTTCCTTCCTTCCTTCCTTCCTTCCTTCCTTCCTTCCTTCCTTTTTTTTCTTTCTTTTTTTTTTTTGTTTTTTGTTTTTTTTTGTTTTTTCAAGACAGGGTTTCTCTGTATAGCCCTGGCTGTCCTGGAACTCACTTTGTAGACCAGGCTGACCTCGAACTCAGAAATCCGCCTGCCTCTGCCTCCCGAATGCTGGGATTAAAGGCGTGCGCCACCACATCTGGCTTCATCCCTTTCTAATATTGATCCTGAGGATGAAACTCAGGTGCTCATCTTGCCCAGCAAAAATGATACTAAACTGTATCTTTAGCCTTAATTTACTGTTTTTCTATGCATTAATAAGTCATCCCTTCATTTATAAAATGAAATGTAAATGTCTTTCCCCTGTCAGGCATTGTTATAAGAACTGAGAATATATACCATCAAGCAATATAGGTCATGCTTCCTGCCCATCTGGAGCCTACAGTCTAGTGTGAAACACAGAAATAAACAAAAGAAAAAAGTACAGTTGAGTTTTGAGAATTAGTCAAATTCTCTTTTTTCTTTCCTTTTTTCTCTCTCTGTGTATTCATTTGTATATATTTTGAATGTAGAGCCAATAATAGTAATTGCTGATAGTAGGTATGAAAACTAGTAGGAGAGTCATAATGTCATCCAAGCTTGTGTTCTTGAGCAACCTGAACAATGAGGTTGCCATTGGCTTGAGTAGAGCTGGATAAAGAGAAGCTGAGGAGATGTCAGTCAAGTTTCAGATACTTATGAAACTTCAGATTGGAGACAATGCACAGACAGTCCGACAACCAGGGAAGTGTGGTTAGATATAAAACTGGAGACTTTGTCAACTTAGAGACAGTAGTCAAAGCCAGATACTGGGTGAAGCCACCCAGAATATACATATAGATAAATGCGATATGTTCCCCCCCCCCATAGGTTTGTTTTGAGCACTTGGTGCTTTGAAAATATATCTGAAGTATGGCCTTGGTAGAAGAAGTGGGTTTGTAAGAGAGGGCATTGAAGGTAACATCTCCATCTCGTTAGGACCTTGACCCTCTGCTTCAGTGCTAGTGAGAAGTTGACACCGGTGAAAACCTGCTGCCCTGATCTCCTGATACCATGGGCTAGCAGTTCACCATGCCATGTTCATCATGCTGGATGGTGGGTTCTAAACCATGAGCCAAACCATGCCACCCTTCCCTTAAATTGCTTATGTCAAGCATTTTGCTTCAGCAATGAGAAAATTAACCAGTATGGTGAGGAAACCAAGAACTAGATCTCATTCAATTGGCCAGATCTCAAATTCTCAACTCCCTGACAAAATTAAACAAATGAAAGGAGTTCTAATATTACCAGACTATGGAGCACATTGTCTCTCCACATGAATATTCTATTGAAAACAGCTTGGCAAAGGTCCCTCCAGGCTTTAAGGTGGCCTAGAGTCGTAAGGCAGAGAAATTCCCATTAAAAAAAAATGTGTCTTTTAAATGATAGGAGGTTCCTGGAGGACTTAAGAGAAAGAAGTTATAGTATTAGATGATTTTTATATTGTGTGGAAGGTAGTTTTGAGAGAGATGTCAGAAGTCATAAGACAAAGGAA
>NC_034594.1:130572974-130575518 GCF_900095145.1 Mus pahari
CCAGTAGCTGGCTGTGATCATCCATTTCGGTGTTTACCAGGCACTGGCGTAGCCTCACAAGAGGCCACAATATCAGGGACCCTTCAGCAGTATCTTGCCAGCATGAGCATGAGCATTAGTATCTAGGTTGGAATAATGTGTTTCTAAAGACAATAGTTGGTACTGGAAACAAAGGGTTAGATAAAATTAGTGGTGAGAAAGTTAAGAATTTGCACGTTTGATGACTAATTAGAAAATATGGAGGATGAAAATGATTCAATGACAACAGAAGGGTTCTGGCTTAGGTCAGATGTTTTTTATAATTTTCTGCATTCCATATAGAGGTCTGATTTTCCTGGGGAGATATGGACAAACATCTATTTGTAACATCTATAAGAGAGTAATGAAATGATTCAACTTGGTGAACCAGTGGTTTGTTGTTACTTAGAGGATCATGAATGACTCAAAGACCGCTGTATCAC
The DNA here is from genome assembly GCF_900095145.1 of Mus pahari. Lineage (NCBI taxonomy): Eukaryota > Metazoa > Chordata > Mammalia > Rodentia > Muridae > Mus > Mus pahari. The sequence goes on from NC_034594.1 coordinate 130,573,436, forward strand.
TGGAAAGCCCAACACAGCCTATGTGATGGCATGTGAAAGAAGAGTGCCCGAGGCTCTCTGTCCAACCTGCAGACAGCACCATTGAAAAAGTGGAGCTTTCTCTGAAATGTTAAAAATAGCTTGTATAACCTTCAGGAAGGACCTCATCAATCTTGTAACTTTTTGAGCTTCCTGAGACTTGTAAATTTTGTTAACTTCCTAAATCTTATATATGTACCTCCTTCCTCCAGGAGGAAATGTTTCAGTTAAGTGGAACTATCTCTGTAGTATTCTCTCTGCCTTTTCCTCTAGATCTTACTTTTTCTTCCCTCTTTTTCATAATGTTCCCTGAGCCCTTTAGGAGTGATGGTGGTATGATATAGGGTAGTGGAGTTATACAAATGTCTAATTCTTTTTTGTAGTTATGGCCAATCATTGGGCCTCTAAGATGCAGCTTCAGAAGTATGACTAGTTATGGGTTGTAGTAACAAGAGGTTATTACAAAATTAAATTTCCATCTATAGCCACGGCTGACAGCAATGGTTAAATATGGATGTAAAAACAAATGTTTAGAGGGCCATTTGATGAAAATCACATTCACTTAATGAAATAATAGCAGTGTCTTCCCCTGTGAAGCCCATGACCTCTCCAGCCTCAGGTCTTTGCCCTGATTTACAGCCCCAAACACACGTTCCCTTCTTTAGACTTGGCCTTAAGTCCATTGGAAATCAGTTGGCTGTATCCATAATATCTATGTCACTATTACACCAACAGATGCATTTTATTCAGCATGTTGATAGTGTAGTATGTCAGGTTCATAACCAGATAAGACTTTCTGATAATTCTTCACCACTATACGACATACTTTTCAGGCAATACAAAAGCTAGCCAATAGAGAGCAGTTTTCTACATTCTTTTGTCCTGCATCCTCATCATAAGGCATGGCTGTGAGCTAGCCACAGATCTCTTGATAGGGTTGGTGGAATTTGTTTATGTTGCCTGCCTCAGCTAATGTCCAGGAGGAGGCAGATTCATGTGATATCTTTCACGTTTGTTAATAGAGAACAGTGTTCCTGTTCTCATAGGCTCTGGGCTGCCACTGTCTCTCCATCTGTCATGTATAGCTGCTTAAAGGATTATAGGCCACACAAGCAGCCTTAACCCCCAGTGTACCTTTCTGAAGGGGAGAATGTTCCCCGTGGGGAGGGGGTAAAATTGTCCATTTCCAAGACAAGTGTAGCCATCTTCACGTGCACCACATTACCAGTATCTCCTTATTTCACAACTTTGTAATTATTGCTTAGGTTTCATAAGCACAGAATTTGGCTTTCTGTCATTTTCTCTAGAGACCCCTGATTTGACACAAACATTGCCACATTTGCCTTTGAATTGTAAGGATAGACCTGTTTGTTTGTTTGTTTGTTTGTTTGCTTTGCCTTTTCCCCCTTCCTTCTGAGTGCTTTAGCAACTTATGACTCCTATTTACATGCAGGTCTAAATCATTCAGCTCCAACAGAGTCTCTCCTACATAAAGATCATGTCCCCTGATAGGGCTCAGCATAACCATTAAAGTTCCATAACCAGTCCCAATGTTCCTCTGAAATAATTTTATTAACTCAATGATAAATACAATGTTATGAACTGAACATCAAACACCATCTCTTATGTGCTCAGCTCTCTCAGTAATGCCTCTCTTTCCTCTATTGTCTTATACTCTCTGATATTAATGGGAACCTCAGTTGTTAATAGCTAGGTATGTTTGATGATTATGTACTATATGATTGGGGACTGATTTTTTTCTCTTATTTTTTTTCATGTTGTGCAGCCTTTGTTTCAAGGGGGAATAAGTAGTTATATTACTCAGTTTATTTATTTCCACAGAACTCAGACTGACCCTGTCCATCACCATGCCTTCCCCTCTCATGAACTTGGCTCTTGATCAAATGGTTTTCCCATTATTTCAGTCAGTTTTAAAGTAGGCTCTTTTCTTTTTTTTCCATTTTTTTTATTTGATATTTTCTATTTTTTAAAATTTTTTCCAGGATATTTTTATTATTATTTTCTTTATTTACATTTCAAATGCTATCCCGAAAGTTCCCTATAC
>NC_034594.1:130575529-130578131 GCF_900095145.1 Mus pahari
CTTGCATTTGTGTTCTCTTAGGGTCTGTATCACATCTGTACAGGATCTTCTGGCTTTCATAGTTCATAGTTTCATAGTTTCATGGTGAGAAGTCTGGTGTGATTCTAATAGGCCTGCCTTTATATGTTACTTGGCCCTTTTCCCTTGCTGGGGATGACTGGAGCCAGATATGGAGTCTGTCCCAGCAACTGTGTTGCCTCTGCAGGCCGCCCTCTCCCCAGCATTGCACTGGAGCAAAGATGGCTCTCCTACTACCTCAGGCCTTGAGACCCCTACTTGGGTGGACACCCCTCCTCGGGCGGGAAAGGTGCAGGATGACTGGAGCCAGAAACGGGATCTTTCCCAGAAGCTGTATTGCTTCTGCAGGCTGCCCTCTCCCCAGCCATGCACCGGAGCAAAGATGGCTCTCTTACCAGCTCTCCTCTGGCGAGAGGCTATTTTCTGATACTGGTATTTTCCTATACTACACTATGATGAAGGCCTCATCTTTATGCTCACTCATGGATTTTTCCTTCCTTTATTAAAGGTCCAACCAAGGGGACCTTTTACTTTTACCTTACTCTCTCCCTTCTTGCTTCTGATTTTTCCTTGAGTTCCAAGTCTTAAGATACCAGGAAAGTCTTTTTGATATAGATCTAATTGATATGCTCTTTCCCTTGTACTGAGCCACCAATAAGAAATGGCAGACCAATCTCACCATCTCATTTTTCCTTTCCAGCTACCTTTCCTGCCAAGTCAGAGGCTAGTGCAGATGATAGCATCTTTCATTCCTTGTAATTCTTCCATCCTTTGTGCAGGTTTGTTTGGGAAGACAGCATAGCCTCAGTTATATGTATTATCACTCACTGCAAAGACTTTGCAATTGCTGCATAGACAGCTATGCTGCTTTCAGGGGTAGCAATGTCTTCTCTAGTCCATCAGTCCTTTGAGGCACCTTATATTCATGTGGCAACCCCAGTTATCAAGTCGGAGGCTTACCACCTTATACTACTATGAAAAGAAGAAGAAGAAGAAGAAGAAGAAGAAGAAGAAGAAGAAGAAGAAGAAGAAGAAGAAGGAGAAGAAGAAGGAGGAGGAGGAGGAGGAGGAGGAGGGGAAGGGAAGGAGAAGGAGGTGGAGGAGGAGGAGAAGGAGAAGGAGAAGGAGAAGGAGAAGTAGGAGAAGAAGAAGGGCACCTGGGGGGTTTCCTCCAAGGATACTTCACCCTCAGATAGCTTGAGTTTGGTTACATATCTTATCATTCAATGTGCACAAAGCTGACACAGTAAGGAGCATACATCCTGGACCACATAAAAAGTGGTGATCATATCAAAATTGTCTCTGCTGGAGCTCCACTGCCAGATCAGTTCAGTTGCATGTCTTATCAACCACTTGTAGAGGGCTTGTATCTACTTCTCCCTGACTCAGCTTTGGTCCTGTCAGTCCCTGTTTGGGTGCCAGTTGTGTAGCATGACTTTTCCTGAGGAGAAATGAATAAGTGTTTACTGACCCTAGATACAGCACCACTGACAGTTCAAAGAAAAAAATTCTACCCACGTCTAGTTTGCTGGGCCAAAAAAGTCATTGTCCTGAGGACTCTGACACAAGAGCCAGGTTGATGCAAAGGTGGTACCCAGGACTTTACATAGACCTTTGTGGGCCCTGATTGGCTAAGGAAAATAAGGTAAAAGGGCAGGGATCAATCAATAGAGAGCCTGTAATCTTAGGCAACCACTTGTATCCATCTCTTTATTTTTCAATAAATGGAAAAATGAATGGATATTCAATGTTGCCTATTTTGATTCTTCTGTTTTGAATACTGGCTGAGAAATTCTTGAATTCTCTTGGCTATTGGATGAGATTTGCAGAAAAAAACATTTCCTTAGTGTAGTGGAGTGAACCTTTTAAAGTATTCTTTCTTGCACTAGTGGTGAATTCAGAGTAGCAACATCAGATTAGATAGTTTAGGGCCACTTGAATGACACACAATGCCATGTCTTCACTGCTAATGAAATACAAAGGAAAGACCTTTAGCATGGCTACTAATGAGTTCTTAAGATAAAAATAATGTACTTGTAGTGAAATGTTTCTCTGCACAGATGTTCCTTGTTTCTTTTTGAAAGGTGTGTTGTAGTATTGCACTTCTTTGACTTCATTAAAAAAAGTTGGTCCTGTGACCAACTCTGTCCAGTGAGATGGTATCATGAGTGTCAAAGATTATCTCTGGGTGTTAGTCATTAAGATATACTGTGTAACTTCCTATGTGTTCTCCTCTAGCTGCCATGGTGATGAGTGATGTTTTAGGTGATGCAGGCTGTTAAGCTCTTGTCCCTAAGTGGGATGATGATGGGTCTTTGGCTGGCTTGCAGTAGATGTGCAAGGTGATGAGAAACACACTTTTATTGTTTCAAGACATCAAGCTTTGAGGCTCCTTTGTTATAAAAACCATCCTTAATAATGCACTTTTTGCTACAAGTGGCCTCAGGTGACCCGTGAAGATGATTCGCTACTCTCTTGACCCAGAAAGATCCTACAAAATCATGCAAATCAAGAAGTCCAAATTTTATGTTCACATAAAGAACATCCTTGTAGAGGCTATTCCTGGTTGTCAACTTGACTATAT
>NC_034594.1:130581816-130588536 GCF_900095145.1 Mus pahari
GACTGCTAGATCCTTGGACTTCCATTCACAGCTACTACTGAACCATTGTTGGGATTTGGACTGCAGACTGTAAGTCATCAATAAATTCCTTTACTACATAGAGCCTATCTGTAAGTTCTGTGACTCTAGAGAACCCTGACTAATACAATCCTTGAAGTTGCCCAGGCCACCAAGAGTATGCATATTCAAAAATCCATCAAATGTCTGAAAGATGTAACTTTAAAAGGTAATACATGCTGTTTTGGTGGTATAATGGAGACATTGGTTAGGTGCACCCAGGACAAACAGTGTGTGTGGGGTGGGGTGGGACACAGGGTCAGTGGCCTAAAAAGAGTGCCAATTTTTTATTTATTTTTTGCTGTACATGATTAAAAATTCAGAGAGTAATGCTGGACTTAAAGGCTTAGATGCAGCTTCTCTAGTCATCGAATGTATCTGTTGAACAAAGGACCTAGGGGGCGCTAATGTACTTAGAGAGCTCATGGATGGATTAACCAAGGCATGAACTCCTCCTGCCACATTGAGATAATCCTGGCTAAAAAGAAACAAATTGTTCCAAAGCCAGAAGAGAAGGTTGCACAGAAGCAAAAGATACCCCAGAAAGGAAACAAAAACTTATGGCATGGGAATAAATACAGCATAAAATAAACACAGATAAAACTTTAAAAAAATAATTTTCATCTTTTATTTGTACGTTCAGAAACACATACAAATTACATGTACAAATCTTTCAATTAAATAATTTTAGATTTCTGTCTCATCAAAATTTAACATTTTAAGGTATATATACATATATGTTATATTAAAATGTTAAATTTTATACATAACGTTAACTAGGGAAGATATAAGAAATACATTTGCGTATCAATGATATATTATTTATCATGAAATTATGCAACAAAATAAAATCACATTTTTTTTTGTCTTTGTACTTTCTTTGTAGTAGATAACATACTAATGAAACATTTGTACTTAATTTTTGCTTGAATTGCTGCTTACAGCCTTTGGAAGGATTCCTAGATGAGGATAGGTGGGCCAACAAGCATGCATATTTTTAAGACTTTTGCTACAAAATACCAAGGGAAAGGCTGTGCCAATTAGCACTCCAGTAGTGAGAGATGGGGCCCCTTTTCACTCCTGTTGATTATTACAATTTCTTTTTAATCTCTATTAGTTTGATAGGTGCAAATGGTATCTTCTTGTTTCGTATTTGCAGTTTTTTGATTATAAGTGATCTCGAACACTTATTTCTTATGCTTATGAGTCATTTTCTTCTGAGAATTATCTAAATGGATTCTTACACCTCATAAACAACAACTACGAAACAGCATCACAAGAAGCCTGCAGCATGGGGCTGTCTCCACAGAGCCTCAGCATATGGCTTAGAGGTGTGTATTGAGCAGCCTCCTCCCTCCCTTCTCCCCTTCCCAGTCTGATGGTGTATTCTCCAGTCACTGCTGCCACATGCCTTGCCCAAGCCTTGGTTTCCCTGCAGGCACACAAAAATACTGTTTGTTTCAAAAATTTAAAACATGTATGTAATGCCTTCTGGCTACATCCTTTTCCCATCCTTTCTTATGTTCTTCTGGCCCTTACCACTCTACCTTTTTCATATCTGACTCTTTCTCAGAGTCTTGTTTGGTGATGCATTTAGTACATCCATGGCCATATTATTGCACTGGCTTCTAGTTGTGGCTAAAGCTAGAATTCAGAATAAAAGGGAACAGATGTCATCAAAGTTAACTTTGAAAACAACAGCATCTCCTGGATGGAGCTCTTTCTTTACCCTCTGCTAAGTTCCTGTGGCCCGCATGCGTGTGTTGAGGGCTGAGGTCTTCTGCTCTGGGTTCACATGGGCAGCATTGCCTGCTGTTCCTGTGTTGGCTCCAAACACTGGTCCTGCTGATAAAGCTTCAATTACTCTTGCCGGAAGCATCCTTATTTATTTCCTAGACACTGAATTATCCTCAATTGTCGGTTCTGGGTCTCTAAGAGGGGAGAAGAAAGGCTCTAAATTCCCCCAATGTCGGAGCTACTTTTTAGCTAGCTGAGATAAAAGGCAGATTGAAATGGGGCCAGAGGGACCTGCCCTTCACCCTCTATCTTCACCAGAGCTAGAAGCTCACATTGGTATGTCAGGCGGCAGCTGGCAGACTCTTTTATCATTATTAATTGTCCGTGGAGTTGTCATAAGGACAGACTAGAATTCAGGTTTAATTACATTTGTATCATTTCTGATGGAGTTCAAGAGAACTGTTCTGCTGTTGCAAAGCAGGAATGGGAGAGTTGGCTGGTGATGTGAAGCAGAAGCCTTGTGTATCCTTTGGAGGAAAGGTGAGTTAGCTGAATTCTGGTGGGGGAGCAGGGAGGATTGGGCATCTCTCTTGAGAAATGAAGGGAAGCTGCTGGAAGCACAAAGAGTGATTTGATTCATAGGGAAGAGGTGCAGAGGGCCTTTGTAGGAAACGAAGATTCATTTCAAGAAACTTGCTTTTAATTAAAAACAAACTTTTGGTTTTTTGGTGTGGAAAGTAATTTGCGGTACAGAAAAGTACAGTGTATTTGGTTTTGGATCTACAATAGTACCTTACTCCTGTTTCCTTTATGAAAGGGTGTTTTAAAGGGATCGCAAACATTGCCCATTTAGCTCTGGGCTTCTCAGAAGGACACTTTTAATGCTATGCTTATAGCTGGGGGCAAGCAATTTACATCAGTCTTCATGTCTTTTTTTTCAACTCTTAATGTATTTTAAAAGTACTGGATCACATGAATTGAACCTGAAAAAATTAAAACTAATCAGTGTGTGTGTGTTTCTGTATATTCCTCACAACAGAACAGATTTGCATACACTAATGCCCCAGTACCATTTCTCTGAAGTTAGTTTGTGGCCTTCATTCAAACTTCAGAACTAATCTTCGCTTTGGATTCTACAGCCAGGAAGAAAACTCACAGGGCTAAGTTTGGAAAAAAAAGAGGAAATCAAATTTGGAGCTTTCAGCATTCGTAATGTAGGCTGACCCAGAATAGATCTGTAAGAGGATTAGAATGCAGTAGAGGCGATTGCTATCCCAAAGCTTATATGTGATTCTGTGTTTCCTAGAGTCAGATGCTCTATATTTGTACTCTTGCTCTGCAATGCCAAGAACAGGGTAGATGCTCAATAAATATGATCTCACTGTGGGAAGTATTTGTTGGACATGCTAGAGAGCTTTCACAGTTTCCATATGCCTTGGTGGGCTAACATGTTAACTGAGATGTGAGGAGAGGAGGAGATAGATGCAGTGTGCCAGATGAGCCATTGAGATCATTCCAGGCGGTAGAGCTCATCGGAGCTGCCTGCGAGGCAGGGCTGGCTCAGCTCTCTCCTCCAGAGGCTGAGCCTCTGGGTACCAGGCAGTAGTTCCTGGAGTATCCCCTCTGAGAGGGGAACGATTCACAATTTCATTTGGTTTCCCATGTCTTTTCCACACTCTCCTCTTTTCTGTCTATGCCAGATTAACACGGACACCACTCACTTCAGGTCATACAACGTTGTGTTAGGAAAGCAACTAAAGTTCCTCCTCCAAAATGGACCTTATAATTGGTCACAAAACAGGCCTCCACAGGTACAAAAATATTGAAATTATCCCATGCAGTCTATCAGATCACCATGAACTAAGGCTGATCTTCAATAACAGCATAAACAATAGAAAGACAACACTCACATCGAAACTGAACAACACTCTTCTCAATGATAACTTGGTCAAGGATGAAATAAAGAAAGAAATTAAAGACTTTTTAGAGTTTAATGAAAATGAAGCCACAAAATACCCAAACTTATGGGACACAATGAAGGCAGTCCTAAGAGAAAAACTCATAGCCCTGGGTGCCTCCAAAAAGAAACAAGAGAGAGCATATACTAGCAACCTGACAGAACACCTAAAAGCCCTAGAACTAAAGGAAGCAAATTCACCCAAGAGGAGTAGAAGGCAGGAAATAATCAAACTTAGGGCTGACATCAACCAAGTGGAAACAAAAAGAACTATTCAAAGAATCAACCAAACCAGGAGCTGGTTCTTTGAGAAAATCAACAAGATAGATAAACCCTTAGCCAGACTAACTAGAGGGCACAGGGACAGTATTCTAATTAACAAAATCAGAAATGAAAAGGGAGACATAACAACAGATCCTGAGGAAATCCAAAACATCATGAGATCCTACTACAAAGGGCTATACTCAACAAAACTGGAAAACCTGGATGAAATGGACAAATTCCTAGACAGATAACAGGTACCAAAGTTAAATCAGGATCAGATTAACGATCTAAACAGTGCCATTTCCTCAATAGTCTCCCAACCAAATAAAGCCCAGGACCAGATGGGTTTACTGCAGAGTTCTATCAGACTTTCAAAGAAGACCTAATTTCAACTCTCCTCAAAGTATTCCACAAAATAGAAACAGAAGGTACTCTACCCAATTCATTCTATGAAGCCACAATTACTCTGATACCTAAACCACACAAAGATCCAACAAAGAAAGAGAACTTCAGACCAATTTCCCTTATGAATTTTGATGCAAAAATACTCAATAAAATCCTCACAAACTGAATCCAAGAACACATCAAAATGATCATCCATCATGACCAAGTAGGCTTTATCCTTGGGATGCAGGGATGGTTTAAGATAAGGAAATCCATCAAGGTAATCCACTACATAAACAAACTCAAAGATGAAAACCACATGATCATCTGGTTAGATGCTGAGAAAACATTTGACAAAATCCAACACTCCTTCATGATAAAAGTCTTGGAAAGATTAGGAATTCAAGGCCCCTACCTAAACATAATAAAAGCAATCTACAGCAAACTACTAGCCAACATCAAAGTAAATGGAGAGAAACTCGAAGCAATCCCACTAAAATCAGGGACTAGACAAGGCTACCCACTCTCTCCCTACCTATTCAATATAGTACTTGAAGTCCTAGCCAGAGCAATNCGACAACAAAAGGANATCNAGGGGATACAAATTGGNAAGGAAGAAGTCAAAATANCATTATTTGCAGATGATATGATGGTATACATAAGTGACCCTAAAAAATCCCCCAGAGAACTCCTAAACCTGATAAACAGCTTCAGTGCAGTAGCTGGATATAAAATTAACCCAAACAAATCAGTGGCCATCCTCTACACGAAGGACAGATGGGATGAGAAAGAAATTAGGGAAACAACACCCTTCACAATAGTCACAAATATAAAATACCTTGGTGTGACTCTAACTAAGGAAGTGAAAGATCTGTATGATAAGAACTTCAAATCTTTAATAATTTGATCTCATTCTGAAGACCACAAATGGGGAAAGCAAATGAGGATCATTTCTTTATCCAGCTGTCTTTTTTTTGCCAAGCCAGCTTTTGTCATTTCCTGCCACATTCTACCTGGCTGTTGGGGTCTTACGAGGGAAATCACATACTCTGGTTTGCACAAGATGGCCCAGTGTTGGTTGCCTGGGCCTCGTTATTCATGATTCTTCTATGTATCAGTCAGTTCTCTTGAGGAAAAAAAATCCCTTAATATCTAACATAAGCATATAACAGTTTAATAAAATAAATATAATATGATATACATATATTTATTGTTTATGATACATTGTGTATAATTTATGTTTCAGAGAGCTATTAAGACATTGATTTATCATATGCAAAATCAACCAAACAACCAACCAATCTATATGAATGAAAGTAGATGGGGAATTTTGGGATGAACAGGGGGAACTAAGGGGAAGTGGGGGGAGAACAGAAAGGATAATAGAGGAGAAAAATCAAAATATCTATTTTATTTCATATGCAAGCCTAAATTTATATGTACAAAAACTTATATTTCTATGATAAGGAGTCAGTAGAAGGACTATTTGGGCAGCCAAGCAGGGCAAGGGAGCAGGTTCAAGTAATGGAGGATTCATACAATGATTTTATATATGTGTGTATATGATAAAGAAACACATATTTTATATACCAACTAAAAATTAAAACTTAGATGTTATCCAGGTATGGTAACATACTCCTTTAATACTGGGAGGGGAGGCATAGGCAGGTAGATGTCTGAGTTCTAGAGCTAGCCTGGTCTACATAGCATGTCCCAAGCTAACCTCAGCTACACAGTGAGACCTTGTCTCAAAAACAAAATAAAAAACAAAAGCAAGAAAACAAACAAAAATCCAAATAAACAAGACAAACAGGATAAATAAAAACCAAAACTAAGATGTTGATATATTTTAAGGAATTGTTTCATGTGATTTGACATTTGAAATTTGAAATTTGTAGGTCAGGCTCGCAGTAGGAAAATTGAGGCAGACTTTCTATGCTGGTCTTGAGACAGAACTCCTTACCTGGAAAACCCTGGTTTTAATACTTAAAAATCTTCAACTGGGTGGATAACCTCTACTCCCCATTGAAGCTAATTTTCTTTTATTTTTATGAAATTAAACTGAGTGTCAATGATATCACATCTATGAAATCCCTTCACAGTAACACCTAGCCTGATGCTTTTCCAAGTGACTCGGCTCTTAAAATTGACGCAGAATGTGAGCCATCCCACTCTTACCCTTTCTGAAGTCTCTGTGTAGAAAATGAATTACAAGCTGCTCTAGCTCGGTCTGACCCTCTCAGTGGGCACCTGAAGAAAATGAAGACAAGAACAAGCAATGTTTTGTGTGTGTGTGTGTGTGTGTGTGTGTGTGTGTGTGT
>NC_034594.1:130588771-130615605 GCF_900095145.1 Mus pahari
ATGTGTGTGTGTGTGTGCATGTATGTGTACTTGTGAGTGTGCACATGCACATACATTTGGAGGCAGTGGGGAGAGGTGACAAGGTGTGATTTTTCTCAGAGAATGACTTAGTTTGGGGCCGTAATATATTTCTCTGAGTCAAGCGCTGGGCCTCACATCAGATGAGCTGCCTGGGTGGTCCTTAAACTAACCAGTAGTGTGAGTGCGGCTGTTGGCACCATCCTTTTTGATGAGGGCATTTAAAGTAAGGTTTGAGGAAATTAGGATGTCAAATAATCCTATTGCTCTTACAATACCTATGTATTAGAAGGTAAGCAGGCTTGAAATTTGAAGTAGAAAGAAAATTTCCCTTTAAGCCATTAAGGATGACTAGAAGCTTTAAGCCTTTGGGAAAAAAAAGTTTAGAATTTTGAAGAATTCATAACTCAAAAGAACCTGAGTTACATTTATAAATATGAAGAGCTTAGGGTAATAGAATAAGGGCAGATTCAGAGGCCCATCTTGAGAGGTGACTGTCACATAATTAAAGCAACTTCATTCATAACCAATTTGAAATTCTGTCTGCAGGAAATGGTTACTATGAGATATTCATAGACAAACCAGGAAAAAGAAAAAGAAAAAAAACCCGAGCATCCAAACCATATTGAAGAGTAAGAAAAGTTACAGGAGCTGTAATGTGGTTAGGGCAGCAGGCTCTAGAGTCTGAATGGATGGGCCTGAGTTTTGGCCAGGTGAATTATGGGTCAGGAGACCTTCAGGTAGCTGCTGCATTCTGTACTTTCTTCACCAGTGAATTGGCATCTATTTCATAGAGCGGTTGTAAAAATGTTAGCAATGCCTTTGGCATGTGGTATGTATGCACTCAGCAAATGCCAGGTATTATTATTCAATCTAAATTTATTTCCTTAGTAGCATCGTGAGTCAAAGGCAAATATTTCAAATTAAGAGACTTTGAGAAGAAACTAGGCAATTTAAGGTGTCCGCAGGAAGAAAGGCCTCCAGACTCTGCTGTACCGTGCTTTTGATCAATCACAAGAAAGATAATGGATTCCATCTCAAACAGAAAAGAGACAAAAATACCCACCAAAGCACTAACATCCACAAAAGCAGTAACTTTTCTTTGCTCTATTTTGCTGTTGTTGGGTAATGTTCAAATTTACTATTTTTTTCTTTTGTCTCCAGCTTGGAGAAGAAAATGCCAGAAAACTGTCACCTTCTGATCATGCTGCTCTATATCAGCACAGGTGTGTGTTGGGATGCCCATCATCAACTTAATTCTTTGTTTTTGGCGACCTTGTGGCATCTTCAGTTTCCTCCAACTGAGGAACAAAAATAGAGAATGAAGATGACTAAAGGAGAAATTTTCTACTTAGCATTCTAGAAGTTCACATTTCTGCTCCTTTTCCTTTGGCCAGAATGTAGTCTCAAACTTCAACCCAACTGCAAGAATGGTTAGGAACGGAAAAACTTCTGCATCTGAGGATGGGAAAGGGTCTGGAGGGCATCTGCTGAGTTTGCCACCTGATTTATTAATACATAATTAAAGAAGATTTCTTTGTATTAGACAGGGTTATATAGGATGCTTGTCACAAGACGTATGTGGCCACCAGATCAAGGCTAAAGCTTACTCTATATTTGAATCTGCATTAACCTGGCAGCAGTGGAAACCTCTTTGGGCAGAGTGGCACCAGGTCTAGATTGCAGGCAGAACTAGCTCTTGTTTTCTTAGGTCAGATGCTAAAGGAATGATAATAGTTTTATGACTGTTTGATATTTCCATGACAACAGGGTCTTTTCTGATAAATCCCCAGGGTCATAAAACCTGTTTCTTTGCCTAAGCTGCTCTAACTTGATATAATTCCCCTTGACATGTTTTAGTTTTCCCATTTAAGTTTAGATCAACAAAACAGCTCTTGTTATGTCCTCACTCACAGACTCATTGAGTGTCTATTATGAAAACACGGTCCCAGTGGTTTGGGGCTTGAGCTTTAAATAAGATGGTGGCTTTTTACAGAACAAGAAAGCATCAGTTCATGAGAAGTTCATTGTATAGCAATAGTTTGAATGTGCAATAAAATGTCCTGAATCAATAGTCCACAATAACACCAGTCTGCTTCCCTTTTGTGTAATCAGCTCCAGGAAAGGGTGGACTATGTGTGTGGATCAATGGTGAGAGGAAGCACTCCAGTCTGACCTTCTCAGGTTTAGGATGCCAAGAGAGCCGAGGCCTGCATGATTTGGTACTACTGTGGTCTACGCTAGGTGGTCAGTGACTCTTACTTCACAATTTGCTCCATTAGTTTGCATCTCAGGTGACAGTAACCATATAATCATGACGGTTCCTTTCAGCTCTTAGCTTCACTTGCTCTTTTTGATATTTATCATCTCAATGAAATGGCTTATTTGTTCTTCTAAAAACCTTTCATGGTATGGGCCCAAGAAGAAAAGAAAGTATTTTAATTTTAATGTTTGAGTTTTAGAAGCTCATTTTTTTTTTTTTTGATTTTTGTCCAGCAGGAAGAGTTATTCGATGGTGATGATGTCATCAAAAGGCAAGTTTTATGTTTTAATTCTCATTTGAAAGGGTGTAAGAAACAGCAGGACTTCATATGAGTTTTGTACATACACATCAGTCTACCTTCCTTTTCTTCACTTCCCTTATTGCCCTTCCTTGTGCCTCCTCACTTGGCCCCTTCCTCCTCCCAGACAGCTACTCTTCTGCCTTCTTGTCATATAGTTAGGTGTAGAATTTGTACATAAGAGAAAATGTGCACTACCTTGTCTTTCTTCCAGTGCCTTTTCCAACTTCCCACTCCTCCAGCTTTATAACTTTCTTTCCCCTTCTTAGTTCTATTTCCACTTTCATAGCCTCTGTACATGAAATCCTACTATAAAAACCCACCCTAAAAATATTAGCATCTATCTATCTATCTATCTATCTATCTATCTATCTATCTATCTATCTATCTATCTATCTATCATCGATCTCCATACTCCTATTCATCAATATATCCAACATCCATTAAAACTTCAGAAAATAAACTTGCTTGTTCAAAATACATATTTTGGGGCTTAATATCAGTCTAAATACATTTAAATTCCCGTGAAGAACCAATATAGTAGATTTCTCACTTATGCCTTCAGATTGCCCCTGAAACCATAGCTACCATTCAGTGACTTGATTAAATCATGAGATCTCCTCACCTGTGGAAGCAGAAAGTCACACTTGCTCTGTTTGCCACACAGCTCTACTGTGCAAGTCAAAAATGAACTCATGCCCCAAAGTCCTGGGATGAGTAAGACTGTAAACATGATCCCACGTTGGTACTGCCAAGGTGGCAGTTGATGAGAGCAGTCAAGAGTGCCATCCTCTGCTTTGGGATTTTTCTCAGAGTGTGATGTGTTTCTGACTTTGCTTCAGTTATGTCAATGGCAGCTTCAAAGTGGATGTGAAGTTGACTATAAGCAGGATTCCATTTGAACATTTGTAGGCTTTAAAGGGGATAAGCCCAGTGTTCTCTTCTGTTGACCAGGGGCAGAAACCAAGCTATTAGCTCTAGGTCTATGGAAAGGAGAAAAAAAAATCACTTTTCATATTGTGCAACAGACCCTAAATCAGGTCAGTCTCTCCTTCATTGCTGGCTAATATCCAAGGCACGGGGAAAAGCTGATGTTTTTGTTTAGAATGGATTTTTGCAGTGTTTATAAACCAAGTCTCCTTGAAATTTTCATTAGGAAGATCATACAGTTCACCTCTTGTCCTGCCCTTTATCCTTTCTGCCAGAATAGTTGAGTGATTTTGAAAATTCTCCCTAGTTTAATTGATTAGTAAGGAGAGTTATTTTTGAAAGTCACCTTCTACAAGACAAAACTGAGATTGACATCCAGTTCAGGTTCTGCGACCTTGGTTTATGCAGCACAGGGAGCCATGAGTACATGATTTCCTTTGCAGTTTTGACTGTGTGAGGCAGAGGAGGTAATACATATTTACTGACAGGGGCCAGCACTTTACTAGGCACACAAAGCCCATTATGTTACCGAAGGGTGAGAATTTGTAATCCTGTGACTTACATACTCTCTTACTGAGGTTCGAGCAGCTTTCTTATTAGTGACTGGTGGAGCCAAGATCATTTGTGTAAAACAAATCACACAGAAAACTAACAACTTATGGTAATTATTTATTACTGATCACAATCTATGGCTAGCACCAGCTTGCTCATACATTTATAGTCATTCACCAGTTGGCTGCTGTGTTTGTGTGTCTACCTAATGGACCTTACTTATGGGTGGTGGTGGGTGGTTGACTATCACTAGAGTGATGGGAGTATGGCAAATGATATTCTCTAAAGGTGGTTTTACACACACACACACACACACACACACATACACACACACAAATACACACACATACACACACACACACACTCCATATATCCTCTTTATAATGACGTTGAACTTTTAAAATCTATGTCTCTTTAAAAATATATTTATTTTATTTTTAAAGATTTGTGTGTATGTGCATGTGCATGTGTCTGAGTATTTGCATGCACACATACTTGCTGATGCTGATGGAGGTCAGAAGACACTATCGGATCTTGTGGAGTTGTATTTGTAGGTGGTCGTGAGCTGCTTGATATAGGTGGTAGACACTGAACTTGGTCCTTTGTAAGAGCAGCAAATGCTCTTAACTAATGAGCCATCTCTGCAACCTCATCTACACGTTTTATTTCTCTTGAATCTGGGCAAATCTCTGCAACTGCCTCAACCAATAGGACATTACAGAAGCAATGTTGGCTTAAGTCCTCGGCTCAATCTTGAGAATGCCCAGCTTTTATTTCCCTGTTTGTGATATTGTGGTTGGGACTCACCTATGTTGTGTGGAAACGGAGTAGCCTCACAGAGAGGACATAGTTAGAGGTCCAGCTAATATTCCAGCTGAGGTCTCAACTGACAACAAATTCAACCATCAGATGCAGGAGCAACTCAATGACTGAATAAATCTTCAGATGACCCCACTTCAAGATGCCAAGTTATTCCCAATGGTTGAGTCACTATAGCCTTTGAGTTTTCCTAGCCTATGCCAGGCAAAACAGACATGAGCTATCTTTACTAGGCCTGCTTAAATTATAGGTTTGTAGGAACAAAATAATAATTGTTGTTTTGAGCCATTGAGTTTGGGATGATTTGTCACATGATAATAGATTTGTAAAATAGAAGCTCATGTAGTTCATATTGCTTGGCAGGCTAGACTGAGCTTGATTGCAAGACAGGTAGAAGGGGGAAGTTGAGAAGAGGGAGAGAAAAGGACAGAGAATGAAAGAGTGAGAGAGTGAATGAGATGGCACAAGAGATATAGATCGATAGGTAGATAGATAGATAGATAGACAGACAGATAGATAGAAGCAACAGCACGAAAGGTTTGTTGAGAACCTGGCTCAAAGTGGCATCCTATCATCATTTTCACTGAATTATATTATGTAAATGAATTGGAGGCAGTCTATGTTCAAGAGGAGGTCTTCCTTTTTGATGAAGGCTGTGAAAGTCACATTGAGAAGAGTTTATAAATGGGGAGGATTAAGCCTTGTGGTGATTTTTGGAACCTATTTCATTATGATACCTCCTAAAGTCATGGAACACTCAAGTCAACAAGACAGGGAAGTAACCTTTAAATACCCCCAGACCCTAATGACTATGCTTTATATAAAAAAAACTATAGAGACTATGTTTTATAACCTTGTTTAAACATACATATAGCATAATGCATGATCATAAATGTCATTTTAAGTTGAGTTACCCCTACACAGTGATTATGCTTCCTCCAGAAGTTATAGTCTATCCAATTACAATAACGACAAAAAACAACAAACAGACAGACAGACAGACAGACATACAGACAAACAACTCAGTCCCAGGCAGGAAACACCTCCTTTTGACTTGTTGATCAGGTGTGTTCTAGAGACGCTCAAAACAATACAGGCTATTGCCATTTCCCTTGGTTGCTTCCCAGAATTTGAAGGTAAGACCCTATTGTTGAAGACACCTTATACTTCAATCACAGGATAGAGAAATTCAGATGGTACTGACGTAGAGCCTCCTCCTCTCTTAGGGCTAGTTTCCATAGTGTTGAAAGTATGATGCAAACTGCCAATGGAGATAGCTAATTTATAATCCTAGTCAGGTGTAAAACATGCAAACCACAATAATGACCAGACGGACAAGATTTCCCCAGGGGTGTAATAATGGCACTTATATATTTTTGGGGTAACCAATATCTATTTAATTGATCTTAAGACCTGCTCAGTAGGAGGGAACCATTGCCTGGTATACTCTAAGGATAGCTAAGAATCCATGACTAAAGAGATCATAAAACTAGAGGAGAAGAGAAGCTATTACTGTAACTTTCCCTAGTCAATATAGCTTCCAACTTTATTCTAGATACTTATCTTTATGTCAATGAATAAGTGCAATTCTTATCTTTCATCAAAGAAGCTTTTTTTTTTTTTTTTTTTTTTTTTAAAAAAAAAGAGAGGCAGGCTACTACAGAGACCCACAACTGGTCAAAATGACAAATTATCAGTGAGGTAGCCAAACCCACTGGGGGCATATACATCACAACCCCTAGGCTGAAGGCTCAGGGAACACTGCAGCAGAGAGGGTAGAAATAGTGCAAGAGCCAGAGGGCCAGGACAACTGCTTCGAGATCGAATCTTCTAGACCTGATGATAAAGATGAAACAAGCATGAAATTTCAACAATATGATTGTCTGCACAAGACCTACACAATGACCACACTCACTGACAAGCTAATGTGGATAGACAAATTTTGTACAAGTTCCCTGGCCTAGATGAAGTGTTACCGGTAGTCATTAGCTGCTGAAGGAGGGCGAATCAGCTTTTCTTAGATGCTTGATAGATTTTCCAATCTCTTTGTTTCTTTGTTTGTTTTGACATGGGGTTACTCTGTGTAGTCTTGGCCTTCCTAGAACTCTCTCTCTGTAGACCAGGCTGTCCTCCAACTCATAGAGATCCACCTGCCTCTGCTTCCCAAGTGCTGGGTTAAAGGCAGGCATTACCACCTCACCACACGAGATTTTCTAATCTTAAGTAGTCAGTGATAAACACATGTACATGCATGCAATACTAATTGAACTCAGTAAAGTGTGTTTATGTGTGTAAAACAATTATAACTATACAAGAGGTAATGCATAGGGAAGGAATGGTCAGTAGCCCATGGGAGGAGTTGGAAGGAGAAAAGGAGGATAGAGATGATGTAAATATATATGCTTAAAATTCATTAAAAATTAAAATTATAAAAAATGAAGCAATGCTTAGTTATGGATAAGTTCAGATATATAGAATGTTTATGTCAAAAGACTTTTTAATATCAGGAAAATGTTTATGAGAAACCCCATAGACTTGATTCACAACACAGGTTTGGCGACCTCTGGGGAGGAGGTGGAGAACACAAGGCCCACATTAAAGTCTGGTTTACATGTATTTATTCATTTCTAGGTCTGGCATCATGGACGCTGACATCAGAAGGTAGTTGGATTATCTAGCATCAAAAGCCAGTTTCACGTCACAGACTAAATGTTTAGATCAGCCTTAGAGTACATTTGGGGACTCTCGACAGCAATCTTGCCTTTTAGTACTTTGGTCTCTCACCAAGTCGTTGGGCTGGGAGCCTAGGGTGTCTTCTGGGCTAGGGTGAAATGAGAAAATGGTTCCTTGGGCTTCTTCGGACTAACTCATCTGATTAAACAAGATTTATTGCAGTTGAGACCTATTCACATCATCAAATGGTTATCAAGTACCTGTTGGGATATGGTCATTATTGAGGGGCCAAGCACAGAGGTCTGGGTCTCTCTCTAGAGATGTTTATAGCCTTATAAATCAGAAAACCAGCTCTTGCCACTCAATGTGTTAGATACTACGGGCATATTGGGGAGGTTCCCTTAGGCAGCACCACAGGGAGACACTGAGAAGAATCTGTGGGTTTAGAAGGTCACATTTTATCTCCTCCAGAGATACACGTATATAACCATATATCCATGTAGTACTCCATTTTGGTGACTTGAATAAGTATGGTCCCTATAGACTCATGTGTTTGAATGCTTTACCCATAGAGAGTAGCACTATTAGGAGCCTTGTTGGAGTAGGTGTGGCCTTATTGGAGGAAGTGTATTGCTATGGGGGTAAGTTTTGAAGTCTCCTGTTCTCAAGTGACACCCAGTGTGGCACACAGTCTCCTGCTGCCTACAGATCAAGATCTAGAACTCTCCAGCACTATGTCTGCCTGCATAGCTGTCAGCTGTTTTCCAGTATGATGATAATATACTAAACCTCTGAACTGTAAGCCAGCCCCAATTAAATGTTTCCTTTATAAGAGGTGATGTGGTTAGGTTGTCTCTTCATAGCAATGAAGCTCTAAGATATCCACACATGTCCATCTCAGTGAACCAATGAGTTTTATTGGCATTACTTATAGTAATATGGGTGAGGGGTTACTTACAGGACCAGATCTGACTCCAAGACAGTGAGTCACTGTAAGCCACCCCAGCATAAGTGACAGCACAAAAAGCTGGGAACCCGAGTCACACAGCTCAGCCTGCAGGCAGCTCAGCAGGTTTGATAATATACTTCATAACAGAGGAAGGTGACCCACCCCAGGGTTCTTGTCCCTCTCACACTAGGGAGGGAGACATGGGCTGTCTGCCAGGGCAAACTACTTTGTATCTGTCTCCAAACTTAAAAGCTATGATGGAGTTCTCCAGTTGCAGTGAAGGAAGGTTATTTCTTTTGGCCTGGTGGAGTTTTATAATTTAAAAATTCAAATTCAAATTCTGCAACAACTCTCTGAAGTCTGAGGGAAAGATAGGAATTTCATTTAACAGTTGAAGAAATTGAGGTTTAGTCAGTTTGTGATGTAATGTGGTAGATACACAACATGAGTTCCACACTTCTTCAAGTCCAGTGGGCCGGAGCTAAATGCTCTAAGCAAGTCTGGTATGACTGGGCAGAGATGTACCACAAGCAGGGTGTGGTCTGACATGGGTGATGCAGGCTTCCCGCCCAGAGGTTAGCACTGCTTTTGCATTCTGGTTAATTCAGTGATTGGAGGCTTTGTGTGGACATTGGCTCTGTCTTTGGTGCCCCTTGCTGAGGGTGATTGGTGCAATTTCCACCATTATTTTAGAGCACTTCTTTTAAAAGTAGATGATAGTTTTCTGCTCATATGAATAGGAATTTTTTCCCCTGTCACATCATATTTCTTTCCAGTTCAGTAGCCAGTGATGCCCAAGCATCATCACTAATGTGGGCCATGTTTCAGACCTAAAATCAATCAAGTAGCCGTTCATTAAGCACCAGTCCAGTCACTGCCTGGGTCCACAGGGCTAGGGATGATTGTTAAAGGAGGGGCAGGATAGGGACATCTTACTTTAGCTGTGGGACAGGATAGGGACATCTTACTTTAGCTGTGGGACAGGATAGGGACATCTTACTTTAGCTGTTCTTTGCTTGGTGGTCTTTGCAGGTCACTGGTCTGGGAGAGAGTGAGCACTCACACAAAGCGTGCTTGGAAGAATATATGTTTTAAGAGGATATCATATGAATTCTTGCTGACTTCAGTGTCCCTAATGTCCCATTATATGGGAATAATGTTATTTTGATGACCAATCCCTTTTGGTTACAAGATTATCCCACATTTTCTCTTCATGAGTTCCCTCCAGAGGCAATGATAAATAATTACAGAGGACTTTAGTGAGTGTCAAAAAAAGAGAGAAAGATTTGAAGGGCGGAGGAGACAGCTCAGTTGGCAGAAAGCAAGGCTTCAGCCTATCAGTCTTGCTTCAACTGTGGGCCCATTTTGTGATCTCCTTTCAATTTTCCCCCAGTCCCATCTTCTGAACTTTCAGGGAACCTAAGTCTGGCCTGGTGGAGGAAGGCTCCCTCAGGTACCTGGAGAGGCTCAGCATCTTTGAAGTGTCAGCAACTTTAATCTACCCAAAGCTCCAGAGATGACGAAATTTTGGGGAAGCCTGCTGGTCCCTGGCCACTTCCCACTGAAGACATTTTATCTGCCCTGGAGCTTGGAAGAAGACAAGTCTGTGGATCATCACAGTACCTGGCCCACGATCAGGCCTCTGTTGTCTGTCCCTTTGAAACTGTAAAATACACACTCTCCAACTCAGTGGTTGGTATTTCTCCACTGCAGGCTATACTAGCTTGAACCGAATCAGCAGGGAAATGCTCTGTTTGTCTGGAGGTCATGTGGCTTTGAAAAGAGAGCCTGAGCTCTGTCAGGAGAAGTCCCTAGATCCAGATCCTGCTGCTGGCTGAGTGACACTGAGCAAGCCAGCGTGACTGTCCTGAGATAGTTAATGCACCTTTGTGAAGGAGTTTGGTGCTTTCTGTATGTGAAACCTTGTTTTAACGTTCAGCTGCCGTCAGATGTCAAGAACGGCAGTTGTTGTACTCACGATTACTTGTGTCTAGTCAATGGCATTTGACTAAGTAAGGTCAGGGCAAAATAGCATGCCCTGATGTCCCATGCTCTGCCATAAAATTTACTTTTGGAGTCTCCCTTGATCTCCCCTGTCTCTGCCTTGTCCTGCATACACCCTCCCCCCTCTGCTGGCTGCACTTGATGCTTTCATGAAGGGCCTGCTGACTCTTGTCACCTTGATAAATAAGATGACTCAGGTCTCCAAATGAATTGCAACCTGCTCAGCTAGCCCATCCAAGTTGCTCCTAGGTGTGGATGCTGCCACTCAGCCCTCTGACTCCTTCCCCAGTGGCTCTCAACGCAAGAACAATGAAGAGAGTCAGATTGCTGGACACTGAGACTTTGGTATTGATAGTAATAATGATAAAAGCTTAATGATGAATATCCATTAGAATATCTGCTATCATCTCATTTGTGCCTTGTGATCCTTTGAGATTCTACTTGCTAATCAAACATTGGCTAAGCATGGCGTTAATTCCTCCACCTTTTTTAAATGTATCATCCATTTTTGCAGGATTCTGTAGGCCTTCCCCCGCCCCCCAATCTCAGAGTTATATATTAATTTGCAATCAGCAAAGGAGTCACAAAAAGAACATGTCTGATTACCTGGTAACTACAGCTGGCCTCCTTTTAACATCAAGTGACATTTTATTTGACAAGTCGTCAAAATTTTATAAATAACAAAATGTGTTTTGTTATGAGAGAGCTCAGCAAAGTGTTCAGTGGCTCTCACTTCTGTGTCGCTCTGTGTCCTTCAGCAGCACAGTCAGGGTTAGCATCAGGTGCTGCAGAGAGGGGTAGCTAAGAGAAAGAGGTCCTCTTGTGTGAAAGCACCAAGGCCTGCCTGGGCTTGGGTTCTTTACTAATAGCACAAAGAAAACGTTTCTAACATGGATATGTTTATGTATTTATGAGAGTCATCAAACATCCAGGGGTGTGTGGTGTGTGTGTGTGTGTGTGTTGAATTATATTGTAGATGGATGGCCTGCTTGGGACACATGACTACTGGTACTAAAACCAGGATAGCCCCGGGCAAATTAGGACTGTCTGCCACTCTTGTGAAGGGATGGGATTGCATTTCTTTCGTCATGATTCTGGAAAGCAGTGTTCTTTTTGACTAATGGTTTAGGGATTAGAGTCAGATATGGTTCAAAGCCCAGGCTCACTACATGCTATGAAACACTGGGCAAGTCATGCTTCTTACTTCAGTTTATCCTTCGATAGAATGGTGACAGTAATTGTACCGTACATGATTACTACAGAGGTTAAATGACACCCCTAATGTAAAGCCCCTGGCACACAGAGGGGGTCATAATCAGTGATAGCCACTGTATGATTATCTTAGCATTAGCCTTATCCACAGGGGCTCTCTGTCCTGGGTCTTGTTTCCACATGGGGTCAGTTTTGGGTGCAGAGTGTCAATTTCAAGGCTACAGGGCTACTTCCTGGAGGCAGTTTGCTGACTAGCTAGAGGTCTTGTGCCGAACCAACAGCTTGGGATGGGGAGACAAGGTTACCCCAGGACCAACATCTATTCCATAGAATTGCATTCTGCATTCTGAGTACCACCTATGATGAACAATCATAAGGTTAAAGCACATCATGGGTGTCAGCAGGCAGAAAACCTGCATCTTGCTGAAACCCTTCTTTGAAAGCACGTCACAGAGAAGGTGGAAGGGAAGGGTTACTATGGTGGCATAACAGGCAATCATTGTCATCTGATAGTCATGATGTTTATATATCAGTGTTGACTATATACAATAGTGTTGATTATATACACACACTTCCATATACTCGCACACCGCTATATGCGTACTTTCAGCCATTCGCCAGAAGACACAAGTATAGGGCTTGCTTCTCCAATGGCCTACCTCTCTTCTGATCTCCATCAGATGATGCCAACATTAGTGACCTCCTCTAAATTTCTCCCAGTGCCTATTTCTGTCTCAGTTCTGTTCCATGCCTGACTTTTCTTCCCTTTGCTTTGAGGAGTGGAGACCCTGCTTTGCAGGATAACAAATAGAACTGTCAAGCCCATCAGCGCTGCCGCCTGCAAAGATAAATGGGGCGACACATGGAGCAACCTCTGTGGATCCCAGGGCCCCAGCAGGAGCTGACATTGTGACAGATGGGGGGACAAGTGGCGCTGACACAATCAGGTCGCGTGAATGTCGGGAGGGGGTGAGGGTGGTGCATTTCCTCTATTGGCTCCCCCTCTCTCCCTCTGCCATGGACATGCTATGTTTCTAGGATCATAAAAGATAGCAGGCAGGTCTTTGCTCTTCCCAAGGCCTTGAGCATCCTCCCTGACAGAAGCACAGGGCAGGGAAACAGGTCGCCTTTGGGGTATCCTGTGTTCTCAGGAGTGACAGCTGAATTACCTTGCAGAGAAAGCTCTTCTTGGACAAAGGTCCAGGGCCAAGTTTGCCTTTAACCCTTTCCCAAATCATCCTTCATTATTCTTCAGCCTTGTCCTACCTGCTCATGTGTTTCATTAGTCTTTTCACATAGCCATCAGGCTCACAGGATCTCTGCTTTTACCAGATACCCTTCCATGCTCCTGTCAATCAGCACATGCTGTAGATCTTCCTATCTTTATATCAAAAAAAGCACCCCTCTGTGTCCGTTTTCAGTGGGGCTCCGTAGGGCATTCTGTTGACAGCTTCCTAACTCTCTTTGCTGATCAATGTAGAGATGAGCTCATTCCCTAGGAGAAGCTTCACAAGGCAATGGCTTCCCCCAGTGGAGAATGGCCCATAGGATTGGCAACTCCACTTTGACAGCACCCTAAAATTTGGTTTTATTTAGAGATCTGTTTTGAGTGGTAGTTGTTCTCTTCCAGTTTCCCTTTGGTCAGGCCTTTGTACAAAGTGTACTTTGGGGTTGATACTTTTCTTTGCTCTTTACCTTCAGTGGCTTAACATCGAGAATGGCTGCCTGGGATGCCAGTCAATTCTATTCATGGAACTTGTGGTAGGTACCCAGTTTCCAGGAGATAACACACTGACTGCTGTGAGCTGGAGGAGGCAGAGGGGTGACAGCACAAAGATGTGGCTGACTGCATTTGGAAGCTCATAGCTCATTTGAGAAGAGCAATCAAATATGAGTAACTTTAATACAAGGTCATCCCTGAGAAATCGTCAAGGAGGCACTGTGAGAAAAGGAAGAGGGAAGACATCTCTGTTAGTTAAGTTTCTGTTGCTGCTATAAAATACCCAGGCAAACAGCAACTTAGAGAATAAGGGGAGAGAGGCCATGATGGCAGAGAAGGCAGGGCAACAGGTAGGGCTAGGAAGAGAGAGAGAGAGAGAGAGAGAGAGAGAGAGAGAGAGAGAGAGAGAGAGAGAGAGACAGACAGACAGACAGACAGACAGACAGAGGAAGAACACCTGGGACTTGGTTAGGACAAAGTTAGATATATTCTTAGGATCTTAAATTTCAGCTTTGTGAAAAGTGACAACATAGTCCTTTATCTTACAGTTCTCATTACGGGGTTCTCAGCACCGTCAGATGCTGTCCTTGGTGACAAGTGAGGAAATACACATCTAACCACACAGCTTTCATGATTTCCGGGCACTGTAGATAGCTTTTATCTTAGGACTCAAGAGACAGAGGCAGGTGGACCTCTGTGAGTTGGTGGGCAGTCTGCTCTACCTAGCAAGTTCCAGGTTAGCCAGGACCACATAGTAAGACCTCTGCAGAAACAGAACAAACAAACAAACAAAAACCCAGACAGACAGTCAAGGGACCACCCCCAAAACCCAAACAACTGAGGGTGATGGGCACCAAGGGAAGAATGGATAGACAGGAGGAGCCAATATTGAATCTGTGAGGGGAACAAGTGAATATATATCAAGTACTTAACCTCTTTTAGCCTCAGTTTCTCTACTTTGCAAAGGGATAATAAATTATGCTTGTCATGAAGTGAGAGTAATGATTCTTTGCCCATAAGGCTATTGTGAGCCTTGTTAGAGAAAATATATGTAAAATGTTTGCCACATTATACCATTATCCTCCCGCCTTCCGGTCCATTGTAACAGGCAGCTCTCTAATGGGCAGCTGTATGAAAGATTGTGTGACTTGTCTACAGGAACGAAGCTGCTGAGGGATGCTTAAAGTCTAGATGATGGGGAGACTTAACAAGATCAATACCACTTTTGGAAAAGATTATATGCTATACTAGGCAGCAAATAGACCATTGAAACTGAATGTGGAAAGCACTCGTGGAGTCTATTAGAGATGGTTAAACATATCAACACAGAGAAAAATAAATAATGAGTTATACACTCGCAGCCTTCTAGCACTACTTTTTTTTGTCTTTCTCCCCTTCCTCTCCCTTTCTTCCCATTTTCTGGATGAGGTAAGTAAAGCTGATGTAATAACTCTTTGGAGAAAACTTGATAAAAAAAAAAAACCTGTGCAAATATAGGCTGTTGATAGTCTGCGAAATTTCTGGATTGGAATATGAAGAGACTCATTTTACAGCTGGCAGTGGGTGAATTAGCCTAGATTCCTGAACTTATGGTCTTTCTACAAATAACCTAAACCTTTTGGCCAGCTTTCTAAGGTTACTAGTGAGCAGTTCAGTGCACCAAAGCAGTGGTTCTGTGATCTCTAGTGACTTGAAATAATTAGATTATTTTGTGTAATGAATAAATGAGAAGTTAAGTCTCTGGCACAGATCAATGTGGTAACATGATTTATTTCTTGTAAACGTGAACGCTCTGGAGTGTAGACCTCACAAATCATTGCTTTAATTCCCCCCCTTTTCTCACTTATAATGTATTTTGGGTCATTTTGTGAGAGCGGCTTCCCAGTAGCGTGAGAGGAACATATGGACTTTAGGATCAGCCAAATCTTGATTCAGTTTTTGCTAGGTGTGTGACCTTGGGCAAATCACTTAACAGCCCATATTCTGATTGCTTAATAGTAGTAATACCATTTATCCTTTATGGGATGTATTACTGCAGTGATGCACAGGTGAGGACCTAACTCAGCTCCTAGCTTATACACATAAGAAACCCAGGTAAACAGTAGGTTACTTCTGTCTCCTTCCCCACCATATTATTTTAAAATGATGAATGTTTGTAGCAAGGATAAACAGACAGCATATTCGTTAGTTCTGGTGTTACTCATTTGCTAGGTTAAAAAGAAACTTCCTGATAAAGTGCTTTAATGAAAATGTTTACTGAGCCCCTTGTTTTGAAATGTCATGAAACCTAAATATTATTGTGGAAGTACTGTTTTTTTCTGAACACTAATGACCTAATTTAAGGCCAAATCTTTAGCTCTGAATCAACCAATACTGGACTGTAGAAAGTTTAACCAGCATCTTGATTGGGGAATCGACTTTGCATTCTGTTCTGTTGTGTATTATGTACGGTGGATGTTCTAAAGGCCTTAGATTCAGTACCGAAATGAAGAAATATCAATAGCCTGGTGGTGTTTGCTTGCTGCAGAACAGTATCCAGTTGGTGACAGAAGCAGATCTTCTGGGTTTGGGGTACCAGTGCACTTTGCAGCCCAGACACATCGAGACTAACTCTTCAGAGTGGCGTGGGAGGGCACTCTCAGCTCCTGCTGGAAAATCACAGCGCTGAAATTCCTTTTACGATTCATTGCGAGCCTCAGATCTGTGAATCATTTACCTGCTGAATTGAGCAAATTGAAAGTGATCACATTTAGGGACGGTTGGTGGAGGTTGTTGCTTCCTCCTCTTTAATAGCATCCTGAAAGCTAGCAGGTTTCCCTGATGTTCCTCAAATCCATCCTGCCTACCTCTGCACAAATGAGCTCAGTGGGAGGTCAGACTTATTGACGTTTAAATGAGTATATTTGGCTCGATGTAGCATCTATCTAAATGAGCATTGAAACTTAATGCTCACCGTGAGTCCAGATGAGAAGGGAGGTTGCGGCATTTCAGTGAGGAGGAGGAGGACCCATGAAACTCACGTTGCCAAGCCCAAAATAGTTGTTCATGGAATTAATGGCTTGGTTATATGGTTTAATTTATTTATTACTAATTAATTATTTTATTTATTTACTTCCCAAATGTTGCCCCCTTCCAAGTTCCCCCTCACAGAATTCTTCCCCCCATAGTCCCTTCCTTTAGCCTCTGAGAGGGTTCCTCCCCTGTGTAACCCCCATTCTAGGATATCAAATCTCTACAGGATTAGGTGCATCCTCTCCCACTGAGGCCAGATAAGTAGCCCTCTGCCATGTAAGTGCTGGGAGCTTTGGACCAGCCTGTGTATGCTCTTGGGTTGGTGGCCCAGTCTCTGGGAGCTCCCAGGAGTCCAGGCGAGTTGAAGAGAAGGTTATGTTACTGTCAGCATGGTGTCTGAGTCAGCGTTCTATTGCAGTGAAGAAACAACAGGACCAAAGCAAGTCTTATAAAGAAAAACATTTAATTGGGGCCGTAAGCCATACAGGTTCAGATGTTTAGTCCATTATTGTCATGGCAGGAAGCATGTTGGCATATAGGCAAACATGGATCTGGAGAAGAAGCTGAGAGTTCTACATCTGGATCAGCAGATAGCAGAAAGAGAAAGAGCCACTGGGCCTGACTTGAGCTTTTGAAACCTCAAAACTCATCCCCATTGACACATTTTCTCCAACAAGGTCACACCTACTCCAACAAGGCCACACATCCTAATCCTTTCAAATAACACCACTCCCTGTGGCCTTGTTAGGACAATTTCATTCAAACCCTAACTCATAGGAAACTTTAGGAATGTTCTGAGACCAGAAATAGTGAAACAATAGATCAGAAAAAAAAAATGCTTGAGCAACCAGAGTTTGGTAAGCATAGCACAACTCATTTGGGCTCTGGGGAGCCAGACCTAGGATTAATGAGCTGAAATCACAGAATCATGAAATCACAGAACCTAAAGTTTGCTTGGGTTTGATTGGTCATGTCAAACGTCTTCCTTGACCTCAGCCCCTCCAAACATGTTCCTACTCCTCTAATACTGTTTTTGTCAATTTTTTTTTTTATCAGAGTTGTCCAGACCTCCAACTTCCATGTATCTACCATCTGGTCTCTCACTGAGCTGTTCATGTCAAAGCTACAATGTGCTCAACTGACTGGACTTGAGTTTACAAAGATTACCCATGACTTTTGTGTTGACGAATCCAATGGTCAGTGCTCATCATGTTTGAACTCTCAACAACTTGGGAGTAATGGCAGCTCTTTCCTTCCCCTTGAAACAGTTGTTTCACATCCTTACCATGTTTCTTTCCATTTCTTCTCTGATTTCACTGATTCTACCTCTATAGAACCCTTGGTTGGCTTTTTTCCCGTCTCATTATTTACTTGTACAGAACTCAGTCTTAGTTGTTGTGCCCCCCCCCTTGCAAAGTTTCCTTAATGGATTCAAGGTCCATGTGTTTGGACATACCTTCTACTCCAAGCTATCTGATTTTATATCTTTAGCCTTATTCTTTCCTATCAGTTCTAGATTTATAAACCCAATTTTCTGTTTGACATTGATATTTGTGTCCACCTCAAATTGAGTTCCAAGGTTCTGGTGATGCCTGTGTCCCATGTTTTCCATCATCCTAGTATGTACCACCACCACCCAACTGTGACTCATGACATTTATTATCCTACTACATATCAGCATACCACCACTATACGGTGTGTCCCTGCATCAACCACCCTAGCTTGTACCGTTGTATCTATCACTCATCTGTGTACTGTTGTATCGATCTCCCTACTGTGCGTCATTATACCCACCACTCTTCTGTGCACAACTGCATCCTTTACCTGTATGCTATCATATCATTACTCTACCATGTGCCATCACATCCACTGCCATACTGTGCTCTCATGCTTACATTCTATCAATGTACCATTATGGTCCTTAGTCATGTTTTACATCATTGTCCATCTTGACTAGTGCTACCATCTTCTACTTGGCTTTCTGTCTTTTGGTCTGACCTTTCTCTATGTTATAGTTTATTGTACTCACAGCAGCTTCCTTACTCAAAACCTCCCAATCTTTTACATTGCTTGCAGTATAAAAATCCAAGCTGATTATATTTTTAACCACAGTTCTATTTCCACTCATCACAATCCAGTCCTGTCATTCTTCTTTCCATCTCTTGAATGTATCACACTTTCTACATTTCAAAGATTTCATATGTGCTGTCCCCTCAGCCTGGACTGGTAACTTCATCTATAAATTAATGTTACCTCTTAATCTATTAACGTCATATTTATTAGCAAATCCTTCTAAGTTAAGCTCCATAATACAGTTTACTACATTCATGTCTATGGCCAGACCAGCCCTCTGAGTGTTTTCTATGGATTAAGAGATTATGTTTGTATATCACCTATACATACAGGAGCTACGTGCTTCATCTGAATGTCCTCTCTCCCTTCACATGTGGAAATTCTTTTTTTAAAAGGTCTTTGTTTATGTGTCACTCTGCAAAGATGCTGTTTTTGATCCCCTATATATAAAGTTTTAATTTCATTCCCATTCTACCTCATGTGACTTTTATAGTCCTAATTCTGTTTCTTTTCCTTTTCTCCAGCATGTTTCAGTGGTGTGGGCCAGTATTGTGTTGCTCTTATTCACTGCTCTACTCACATGACAGTACCAAACACCTTATCTTGATGATTGTTGATGAGTCTATGAGGGGGTGAATGACTATCTTCCATGAAGTTTAAGATGAGTGAAGAGAACAGAATAGTGAATGGAGATACTATGTGAATCACAGCAGTGGTATATAAGTCCACCTGATTCATGCCATTGGGTGATGCACTATTTTTTTCTGAAAGCAACAATAAAAAGAATTAATGAAAAAAATTCAAGAAATAAGGAGATCAGTTACTCATACATATTTATCTGATTATAACCTAAGTTCCAACAGAACACATCTATAGTGTACATTCTTAGTAAGAGAAATGTATCTATAAGAGATTAAAGGTAAAAGTCAGGATTCAGGAGTGCAGCATTCTTGGAAGGAGATTTGGGAGTATATGTGTGAGATACAGCTTCAGAAAACCAGGTTGGGGCCCTGCTTGCTAAGGTACAGAGTATAGATGTGAACCAGTGAGGCTGAAAGGCATTGAGAAATGTCTGCACAAGTAGTTTATTGACTACCAAGACTAATAAAACCCTCCATATGTTATAGATGTTCAACTTACAGTTCATGATCTTTGCCTTTATACCTTCAACTCACACTAAATGAAGTTGCAAGAAATGTCTTTTCTCTGTTACTCAACCCTTGGACACTGACCTGCTACGTTAGACAAAGTTATCATATATTACCTGGTGCCAAATACAACAAGGAAATCCCTCAAATCCTTCTTGGCCCAAGGAAGATGTCTATGTTGGTGAGTTTTTTTTTTTTTTTTTGTCAACTTGACACAAGCTGCAATCACCTGGAAAGAGAAAAACTCCATTGAGAAAATATCTTTATCAGATTGGGCATTTTCTTGGGTATTTGATGTGGGAGGACACAGAACATTGTGGGTGGTGCCACCCCTGGACAGGTAATCCTGAAGTGTTGTGGTTTGAATAAGAACGATCCTCATACTCATATAATTGAGTCACCAGGCAGTTGCACTATTTGAAAGGATTAGAAGGATTAAAAGGTGTGGCCGTGATTTGTCTTGTCCAACTTTGATGTGATGGTTTTCGTTTCATCTTATTATATTTTATTTTGTCATGTTTGGTTGTTATCTTTTAGGAGCTTGATTTTTTTCTAATGAGAGACAGAGAGGGAGTGCATCTAAATGTGAGAGGAGATGGGGAGAAACTGAGAGGAGCAGAGGGAGGAGAAATTGTAATCAGGATATATTTTATGAGAAATGAATATATTTTCAATGAAGGGAAAAAAGGTGTGGCCTTGTCAGAAAAAGTGTGTCAGTGGGTGTGGGTTTTGAGGTATCAAAACCCTATGCCAAGCCCAGAGATCCTCTCTTTCTCTGCCCACAGATCAGAATGTGGCTTTCTGCTACTATGCTAACATCTGCCTACATGCTATCATGTTTTCTGTTGTGATAATGGGATAAACCTCTGAAACTTATAAGCAAGCCCCACACCTAAATGTTTTCTTTGATAACAGTTGCAATGTCATGGTTTCTCTTCAAATAAATAAAACAGTGACTAAGTCAGAAGTTTGTACCAGGTAAGGGGTTTTGCCCACCAATCCCTGTATTCCATTTAGCATTAGTTTTTTTTTTTAAATTATCTTATCAAGCACTGGAACTTCTTTCCTCTACATTACACTTCCTAGTGTGTCTTTTTCTCCTCAAACTGTACATTTTTTTCAAAAATATTTTTGTTTAGCTTTCGCCTTTTTATTATAGATCAGCATGAGTAACCACTAACAACCATATGACACAGTCAATATTAGTCTGTCTTGAAATCTCTCAATGCTATTAATCCAAACCCTTCAATTTAGCCTCATGCAGATTTTTGGATTAGGGTGGAAAACAGATATAGTCTTTGTTAAAATATCACAAGTGAGCAGTCTCAAGGTCACTTACTAATATTCTTTCTCTTTGAAATTTCTTGAGCTAGGCCTCTACATTTCAAATCACCCTCAGTGTTATCTTCTGTACTTCTACTAGGATTGCCCAGTTCTAGCTCTGCTTGAAGCATCCCAAAGCTTTTTAGTCCCAAAGCCTCAACGTCTTCCATATTCTTCCAACAAAGAGCATCGTCAGGCCTATCACAACAATATCATACTCCCTGGTACCAGCTTAGTACATAGGGTCTATAAGAAAGTAAGCTGAGCAAGCTAAGCGCCATCAAGCCAATAAACAACATTCTTCTGTACTCTCTGCTTTACTGCCTGCCTCCGGCTTTCTGCATTCCCTATATTGCTTTCCCTCAGTGACTGATTATAATCAGGGCACATAAGCCGAACAAACACTTTCCTTGACCAATTTTCTCTTGGTCATGGTTTTATTCAAGCACAGAAACATAGCTAAAATATGTCCCCTTAAAATGTGCACATAAACAAGGCTCCACAGCCTTAGCAATATTGTTGGGTGTCCTATTCTCGTTTTCAGTAGTGTAGAGGTGGGAGTGCTTATGTGACAGAACTGTAGGCACACATTTTTTGCAATTTGCTTGTAATAAGGGTTCAACATCTCTCCTAGCCCACCACCCAGCAGAGGTAGTAGAGGAGAAAAGTTATTAGGATATGGGGGAAGTAGACCTGTTCAGCAATAGTTCTTTAGAGGCAAGCTCGATTTTCTTTGTCAGCAGTTCAGTCCCATTGCAAATACCAAATACGACTCGGCAGCTGTGTCCTCTAGGCAGGCAGACACCAGGCACAAACCAGCAGCTGTATTTCAAGTCCGTAGAAACCACCAGGCCTGAGGCGAGGCTGCGGAAATGGCAAGTTTACACAGGAACCTCATGAGCAATTCTTGGGTGAGTTTCTCTAAATGATGGTGTTACAAGTGGAACTCAACAATGCTGTGTAAGATGAACCAATACATGCAGGTTGTTAGTGAAGAATAAGGAGGTGGAGCAAATCAAACCAATGCTCAGTGCTCCTCTCCCACTGTCTATGGGGTCATATTTATACTCCTTCGTCAAGAGTCCTTTCACATGTTTGCTATAGCAAAACATCCTTTCACCAGTGTCTGCTTCAGGAAAACATTCTTTCACCTGTCTGCTTTAGCAAGACATCCTTTCACCTGTGTGCCCCAGCAAAGCATCATTTGACATAACCAACTTTCCACAGAAACTACAAGTTTCCACTTCACAGAGATGTTTTGGTGACATTTGGTTGCACTCTTTTCTTTATCTTTGTCCTCAGGAGGACTAAGCTGGGTTGAAAGAGAAACGAGTCTGCGGTAGCAATGATTCCCTCAGATGTAATGAGGCCTGATGGAAGGAGCCATGTTAGTCCTGGAGAGGTGCCCTCCAACCTGAAAACGTTACTAAGTGGTAACCAAGTGTGTGTGTGTGTGTGTGTGTGTGTGTGTGTGTGTGTGTGTAAGTTTCAGATGGACTTTCTCCACACAGGGTGGCACCTGCTCAGAAGCTCAGCAGACCTAGGTGTTAGCACCTTCTTTCCTCACACAACTCCCTAGTTTCCCTCCCTTATCTTCTCCATTCAAAGGGGGAGGTTAAGTTGTGCTCCCAGATGTAGTTCTTTTCAAATATCCCTGCCTTCTATGGTATGCATAAGAGTGTCCTATGGGATGAAAGGCATGTATGTGCTATTGTAAGGGAGGGAAGAAGACAATAGACACAAAAATTTAAATGTGATTGATATCATCTTCACTTAAAGTACTTTTACTTTTAAAATATACCTTAAAAAGTAAACTAACAAACAAAAAAACACCCAAACCAAATCAAAACAAAACCAACTCTAAACAGCCAGGTGTTTACATGCCTTTAATCCCAGAACTTAGGAGGCAGAGGGATTTCTTTGAGTTCAAGGGCAGGCTGGTCTATAACATGAGTCTCGGACAGCCAGGAGTGTTACACAGAGAAACCCTGTCCTAAAACCCCTCCCCAAAGCAAATATGTTAACACGTGGTAGGTTATTACAATGATATTCAAATACAATCTGTTGAAAATATTTATCATTTACAATCATGGCTATGATTAATTCTTATTTACATTTCCATTCCTGTAACAAACACCAAGGTAACTTATAAAATAAAGCATTTAATTGGGCTTACAGTTTCAGAAAGTTAAAGCCCATAACAGTGGAACAAAGGATGGTGGCACTTTAGAGATAGTATTCTGTAAATGGCATTCATCTTCTGAAACCCTAGAGTCCACCAAATCAAATTATTGATTGAATAATTTCAATCAAGGGAACTTGGAAGGCTCCAAGTAACAAATACACAAGAGACCATTACCACTTAACTGCTAGATACCAGTTGTCACCTTTCTTGGGTGTAGGAGTAGTTAGAAACATGAAGCACAGGGTGGTAGACTAGTAAGAGAGTCCTGTTAGACTATTCCCTGCCCACCCGAGCCTTGACTTCTCAATCTTATATTTAGTCTGTGGCAATGATTTAATAAAAAATGGGTATTGAAGCTAGTGAGTGAAGGGAGAAATAAACTTAATGCACTGGGGCATTAGCTTAGTCAATAAAGGTCTTTACCCCCAAACTTAGGTTTTACAAATAAAGCCAGGTAAGTTGGCACACAATTGGAATCCCACTTCCGGGTGGGTGGAGATAGGCAGATCCCTAGGGCTCACTGGCCATGCAGTCCCGCCTACTTGGTATGCTCCAGGCCAATGGGAGACCCTGTCTCAATAAACATAGTGTGCAGCACCTGAGAAACAGCACTGGAAGCTCAGCATTCAAGCACACACACACACACACACACACTTACCTAGCACAAAAATGCATTTGATGTGCAGTTCAGGGTCTAGCAGTTCAGGGTCTTTACCTGTGGTGTAGGTGATCTTTCATTCATTCATTCATTCATTCATTCATTCATTCATTCAGTTTTCAGTCCATTAGGTTAGTTAACAATTATTTCTTGAGCACCTATTGTATGTCATGTACTACCTCAGAGTGCATCTTTAGTTTTCTCATCCCCAAATTGGGAGCTCCTATAAACCATCAAAGCCTTTCTAGTAGCATCTTTTGGATAGTGTAAAAGACTTCTCTTTGTCTCTCTCGGATAAGCCAACATTAGAAGAAAGATAACTCAGTCAAGATGCCTTATCTGCTTTAAGGTTTCTGCAGAAACTTCAGTGGTGGATGGTCAACTGCTCTGGCATTTTACAAATAGAAATGGTCAAGTTTGCAAGTGAAAAAAAAACAAACAAACTGAAGTACGAAATCAGCTAGCTCCATCATATTTCCTAGATTTGTTCAGTATTAGACTCCAACAGAATAATTTCAATCAAGGGAACTTGGAAGGCCTATCAGTGTCTCTTTCCTAGTAGAAAGATCGTTTCAAATGTGATAATATTAACGCGAGAGAGCTGAGAGATATTGCACAGTATGTGCAAGCTAGGAAACTGTATCATTGCTCTAAATGGTCCGTGAGTTTGGAAAAATGAATGTTCTGTTCCTCTAGCCATTTGTCTGCAACTTCCATTCTGGTTAGTAATGTCTTAAAGCCTACATGTTGAAGTTTTGTGTGGTTAGTTTCCCAATTTTTTGGAGGAATATGTTACAGTAACAAGTGATCCCCAAATCCCAGAAGTTTTTTTTTTAAAAAAAATTGTGTCTTGATTACACTTCAGAATGATCATAAGTTCAATGTTACTTGAAGAGGAAGAATGAGGGTTCCTTGGAAAGATGGTTGGATGGTGCTTTGCTGGGGCAAACACATGAAGAAATGTTTAGCTGAAGCAGACATAGGTGAAAGGGTGTTCTGCTAAAGCAAGCACTTCAAAGGACACGTGATGAAGGATTCCATGTTAACAACCTGCATGTATTGGTCTGCCTTACATTGAGCTTCGTATTTCAGGACTCCATGGAGAGAAACACACCAAAAAACTTCTGGTGGCGTGCTTAAGTTTCTTGTCACTTCCAGGGACTCTGGCTGATTGGCAGAGTGATTTCACCTGAGACAGATGATGAGGCAAGACCCGTGGAGGACACATGACGTTTGGAGGGAGTATAACTAGAACTCAATGGACAGTGATGGAGCCCGAGCTTGGCCTGCTTATAAAGCTAGCTATCCAATGCTTATCTTCTCTGACCTTCACTTCCCTAAGAGAGGAACAACCAACTTGTCCCGGTGTTTCTCCTAGTCCCTTGTCTCTGCTAGGTAGTGCCACCTCTGCTGATTTGTGTTTGCTATCTAGACTCTATCAAACTGGACGGCTGGTGTCTCCATGAAGAGTTTGGAAGAGGATTGAACTGCCTCTCCCAACCTATAAACTGAACTGTGAAATCTAGACAACACAGATGGGAATTGCTCCAAAGAACCTTTCTAAACAGGTTCACTTCCCCCATATCCTTTCTTCCCCACTACCTCTGGTGGGTGGTGGGCTGAAAGGAAAGTTAAAGCATTTAATAACTACCATTAAAAATAATATTTGAAAAAAATTAAAGTTACAGTTACTATTCTTAGTCCAAGAATAAACCAAGGTGCGGGCTTGGAGAGATGGCTTGGTCAGTAAAGTGCTTGCTATGCAAGTATGAAGACCTGAGTGTGAATCTCTAGGACTTACATAAAACATTGGGTCTAGCAGCATGCATGTGTGCTGCTGTCAATCTGGCAGAATCAGTAAGGCTTCACAGTCAGTGAGAGATAATGTTTCAGTAACAAAGGTGGGGAGTGAATGAGGATAGCACTTGATGCTAACCTCTGGTCTCTGTGCACACTCCCTCTCCCCCAGATAAGTTATGGTGGAAGAAGCAGATAATATCTATGGTCACTGTTTTTATGAGATGTCGTTGGAGTGGCTGTGACACACAGAGTGTGGCAGGTGTCGTTCTGGTTCACATTCAGTTGGACAAAGCCAGTCACACGCAGGCCAGTAAGTAGGGTCAGTGGAGTAGGGAATACACTCCTTTCATGGGGCTACTGTAAGGCCCTGGCCTGGTGCCCAAGTCTCTTACAGAAGAAACTATAAAGAATTGAGAATTAACATGATCTCTCACACTGTTTGCAAAATTGAAAAAGAAGGCTTTCCTTACACACTTCATTTTACTTTGTGATACCCGAGGAGGAAAGAGGATCTTTCTTGATTTTATAAATGTGAAACCGTGTTTATAACCTGCTATGGCAGTTGGGGTCATTTCTTAGCATCAGAGTTGTTTTGTTTTCCTGCCATGGTTTAAGGAAAATGAAAGAACCTACTTCTACCAAACAGAAGCAAACAGCTACATTGGAACAATTTTCTTGTCCCTGACATCTCGTAAGAGAGACCAACAGTGACTAAGAGGTCTGGTTAATATGCATTCTTCCTTTCATCTCCAAGAGTCTTCTCTTTGAAGCCTTCACCTATCATATTTTTGAGCTTAGGGAACAAGTGTAGATGCCTTGCTGTTGAACTCTGGATAAAAACATTTGAGCAAATGGTCCAGGAATGTAGACTATATTCATGACCCCTTCTCCCAAATTCTTCCATCTGATACTTTAATTTAGATCATCAATGCCTTGCATATGGCATACTCCAATAATCTCCTAATTGATCTCCATTTCTCTATATTTATACCCCGATAATATATTCTCCCCATGAGGAATCTTTCTGAAGTATAAATTAAATTCTCTTACTACTCTGTAAACACTATCCTCCATTCTTTACCTTTTTGAGTTACAATTTAATTGCCTAATAATACATTCTTTGTAGGAATGGACTTGTGTATAAATACACAGATACACACACACACACACACACACACACACACACACACACACACA
>NC_034594.1:130615700-130623632 GCF_900095145.1 Mus pahari
AGAGAGAGAGAGAGAGAGAGAGAGAGAGAGAGAGAGAGAGAGAGAGAGAGAGAGAATCCCAATAAATGGCAGTGAATGAACATCATCTTAGTGAAATTAAGAGTCAAGACCTACTTGGCTGCCAGACCTGTTTGCTGCCTGCCAGTTTCAAAAGCCACACTTGGCCACCGGACTCCACCCCTCTATCACCCACCTCTACTTGCATCCTGTGCTATGGATTTGCCAGACTACATTCAGTTTCCTAACCAGTTTTACAGTTTCTCAGCTCAGTTGTGTCCATTCCTGGAATGGTTTTCAGTATTCAGCCACTGGGGTCCTCTGTGGAGAATGAAGTTGTATTTCAAAAGCTGCACTTAGACTCTTTGATAAGTTATCTTGCTCCTCCAATAGAACCACACCACTTTGACCTCTGTATTACTGTCTTTTGCTTTTTTTTCCTTGCTAGATAAAATCAAAGGCTGTCTGAATTATCTTTCCGGGTGGTCCACAGAGTCAAACAGTAGAGACTCAACACAACTTTTAGAATGAAGTAATACATAATAGGGAAAAATGTTAGACTATAGGAAAGGGTTGGATAAAATATAGATTATGATTAAGTGAAGTCCACACTGAGTTTGAGGACCCGAGATTTGGATAAAGATAACACAGAATTTAAGTTCCACATCTTATAGTATGAGGGAGTTGACATATACTTGGGTGAAAAGTAGTTTATATATATATTTAAGAAAAGTTACTCACCACGAAAGAATTTCTGTTCAAAAGGACTTAAGGATGGATTTCTTGACGTGGTAAATAGGCCTCTTTTTTAGATGCACCCGTACAAGTCCTAAGTTTAGAAATGCCACCATACCATTGGGGTTAGCCATCTTGCCTTCTGCCAGGTAGGTATGCAATGGTAAGATTAAACAAGTAGTTCTGTTTGCCTGCTGTTTTGCATCACTGTTTAGTTAGAAAAACTAAATTTCCATCCAAGCCTCTCAGCATGGTTAATAAATGCTTCAGGTGCACAGGACTGCACTCCAGGCAGGAAGGATTGAAGTCACTCCCTGGGAATGACACGTTTATTAACTTCACTGGGTACGGCAAGCTTTGCACCTGCGATGCTGGTGGGAACTGGGCAAGCAGGAGCAAGAAGAACATGGCAAACAAGCACACATCTCCTTTCTTCTGTGACACAGTGCCACTCAGAAGACAATGTAAGCATCTGGCAGACCACAGTTCAAATGCTTGGTTCTGTCACTCAGAAGCTTTGGTACCTGAGACATGCTACTTCTTTTTTTTCAAATAATTTACTTTTATTTGTATTAACGTTACTATTGACATAGTGACAGAGATGGGACTTGTCTTTGTCAGGGTTTCTTTCTAATACTGCACAAACATCATGACCAAGAAGCAAGTTGGGGAGGAAAGGGTTTATTCAGCTTCCACTTCCACATTGCTGTTCATCACCAAAGGAAGTCAGGATTGGGACTCAAGCAGGTCAGGAAGCAGGAACTGATGCAGAGGCCATGGAGGGATGTTACTTACTGGCTTGCTTCCCCTGGCTTGCTCAGCTTGCTTTCTTATAGAACCCAAGACTACCAGCCCAGGGATAACACCACCCACAATGGGCCCTCCCANCCTTGATCACTAATTGAGAAAATGCCTTACAGCTGGATCTCATGGCAGCATTTCCTCAAGGGAGGCTCCTTTCTCTGTGATGACTCCAGCTTGTGTCTAGTTGACATACAAAACCAGCCAGTACAGAACTCAACTCAAGGGCATTTCCTTTTCTCTAAGTCGTTTTCATTTTTAATTATGTGAATGTGTTTGGATGTGGCACGTGAGTTCGGGTGCTCACGGAGGCCAGAGACCTGAGATCTCCCTAGAGACCGAGTCATATGTAGACNGTTGTGAGCACCCAGGTTTGGTTGCTTGGGAACTTATCTTTTTCAGTTCTGAAAAAGCAGCCAACACTTTTCAACCTCCCAGCCATCTCTCCAGCCTCACACGAAGATGGTTGCTTTAGGGCTAGCTCCAAGACAGAAAGAGACAGGAAGATTTGCTTCCATGACCTTCATCAGTGAAGAGAAATTCTCATTTCTATGCTTTGTCTTGGGGGAGGGAGTAAGGAGTCGGGAGTCCTGTGGAAGTGCCCCCTACCCAGGATCTTTAGAGTTTGGCAAAGAGCAAAAGCAAAACCTGTTCCTCCCATGGCCTCTAGGGGGCAGCATGGCTGAGAGAACACCTTATGCAGTCTTGGAGTCAGAACAAGAGACAATGTCACCATCAAATAAATCCAAGGGAACCTCTCCATCCCGTTCGTTCGTTCGTTCGTTCGTTCGTTCGTTCGTTCGTTCGTTCGTTCGTTCGTTCGTTCGTTCGTGAGTTCGTTCGTACAAACAGTTGCAGGAATCTAAAACCAAACACGCCCTACTGTTGAGGTGGTTTCTTGCAGGTAAAACCTGGCAAGTCAAGTCCTGCAGGGTGGACAGGGCCTCTGAGGACCGCCTGCTGGCAGCAGGAACAAGAAGTCTGCGTCCCAATAGCTCTCTGGTTTTTGCGTGGTTTTCAACGGTTCCCAAGGCATACATTTGTTTCCACAGGGAAAACAATTTCAATGTGCAGGACAGGCAGTCATGGAGGTAGAATAACAAAGAAAAACGACATCTGGAAAAGCATGTGCCCCCTCTACAGAAAAAACAAAGCCAAAACCATACCCTTGTAAACATTACTGAATTATGGAATGTTCTTCTCAAAAAAAAAAGCTTGTTCCAAAACTGTGACTAAAATATACACACACACACATATATAACACATGTATTAGCATGTTATCATAAATAAAGACATACAAATATATCAACTAACAACTTTTTTTTTTTGTTTCTTGAGACAGGGTTTCTCTGTATAGCCCTGGCTATCCTGGAACTCACTCTGTAGACCAGGCTGGCCTCGAACTCAGAAATCTGACATGCTACTTCTTATTCAAGCTTTGTATCCCTGTTTTCCTCAGTGACTTCCATGGAGGACTTCTTAACTCTGTGCATTGTACTTTATCTGCTTAACTTTGTTAGAATATATGAATATATGAATATATATATAGTAACAATGAATATATAGCCTTATATATTGTATGTATTCATAATAGATTATATTTTATACATAGAGATATATATTCATAATGTATAATATGTATAGGAATCTATCTATCTATCTATCTATCTATCTATCTATCTATCTATCTATTTATCTATCTATCTACCTATCTATATCTGTTCTATTGCTATGAAGAGACCCCATGACCAAGGCAACTATTTAATTTGGGATGTCATGGTTTGAATGAAAATGGCCACTATAGGCTCACAGGGAGTGGCATTATTTGAAATAATTATAGTATGTGTCTTTGTTGGAGTAGATGTGGCCTTGAAGGAAGTGTGTCAGTGGAGGTGGTCTTTGAGGGTTCAGAAGCTTAAGCCATCGCCAGTGGTCTCTATCTTCCTGCTGCCTATAGATCCAATTGTAGAACTCTCAGCTCCCTCTCTAGCACCATGTCTGCTTGCATGTGACCATGTTTCCTGTCATGGTGATAACAGACTAAATCTCCTAACTATAAGCCAGCCCCAATTAAATGTTCTTTTTTTGTTGTTTTTAATAAGAGTTGTTATGGTCATGGTGTCTCTCCACATCAGTAAAACCCTAACTTAGCCAGGGGGCTTGCTTATAGTTTTAGAGGGTTAGTCTATTACTATCATGTTAGGAAGTGCATAGAGATGGTGCTGGAACAGCAGATGAGAGCTTTATATCCAGATCCTCAGGCAGCAGGCAGAGGGAGAGAAAATGAACCTGGCGTGGGCATTTGATATCTCAAAGCATAGTCCCAGTGACACACTTCCTCCAACAAGGCCACACCTACTAATCCTTCTAATCCTTCTCAAGCAGATCCACTCTCTGGTGACTAAGTATTAAAATATAAGACCCTATAGGCGGCATTTTCATTCAAATCACCACAAATATGACATTTACTATTTTAATCTTTTTAAGTGTTCAATTCAGGGTCATTAATGGCAGCCACCATGTATCTGCATCCATCTTCCATTGACTCAAATAAAGGTTTAATTACCTTCTGTCACAGCAATGTAAGGAATCTGAGGCTCTGGGAAATTAAGTAATGGTGATTAAATCGAGATTCCTGACACACATCAGTTGCTAAATATGCTGCAGCTATTATTGTTATTTTCCGTTTAGGCCAGAGGCTAGATCTTATTAGACCCCTAGGAAGGGAAAGAAGAGAGTGGAAGTTACAGACATGTGAGCAGAGAGACTGGAATCAGCCAGTGAGGGAAGAGGGGCAGGCATGGTCTCAGCAGCCTGTGTTGGCCAGTGCCAGGCTGATGGGCTGCAGCCTTGGTCTCAGTCATCAGCTCCCAGGTCTCACCCTTTGCACCCATAGCCTCAGGAGGAAAGGAAATGAATTTAACCTGTCTTCAGACATGTTTGCATTGATTCTGTCAGTTTCTTTCTGCTGGCTGACAGGAGACAGATGACTCAAAACGCAGCTGGGCATAGCACATTATGTCCCCGTCTCGGGGCTCCTAAATCACTTCAAAATTTTAAATTCCCTAATCAATATTTTATCTGGAGATCAAGGCAGTGAACAGGCTAGCTTCTCTCAGAGATATGTGCTCACACCCTGGTATTCAAAGGCCAGGCAGAACTGCAGACAGTTTTCACCCTGAGGCTACTCGTTTAGTTTGGCCAAGACCAGGAGGCCCACAGGAATCACGTGGTCCCTGTGAAGCACTCCTTTCAGGTCTCCTGCTAAATCGTCTCAAGCCTTAGAGGTTTAGGCTGCTCACACACTTGCCATCAGAGGGGTTTCCTCTCAAGGGATTCCTTCATCCCCAGTGGCTAGGGCAGTGCTTGCATGGCTAATGATGAACAAGTATTGACTGAATTCTAGGAGGGAGGTTGGGTTGTTCTGAAGGTACTAGGAGGAGAAGAATCGAGGGGAGGGGGATTCTAAAATAGGCCAGCCAATGACAGCGCTTCACTATCAAAATCTGGCACCAGGGACTTTACCCTCTTGGGAAAATGGCACTCTGTTTAAGCATTTCTGAAAGCTGACAGGGTCTTTTTTGTTTGGACAAGAAACCTGACTCTGTGGCTTCTACCCAGTGGTCTTTGCTGAGATTCCAGGTACCTAAGAGCCATGCTGGTTCAGCAGAGTGTTTTCTCCTCACCCGAATACGGGGCTGATTATGCACTGCAGGAATCTGTGAGAGGAATTGTCAGATACAGCAGCAGGGATCTTCTGACACACACCGCAGTAATGGTTTTAGCTGTCAGAGTTGCTATTGCTTGCTTTCCCAGGGAAACACACCCAGGATTCTGAATCAGCATTTTCTCAGTCATCTTAGACTGGTAGATATATTAGATATTTTCAGAGAGAACAAGGATTGGGTATTTTCACTGGACTGGGCTCTGTTACAAAAAACCAGAAGTTATCTTAATGCTTTTTTATTCTTTCTTGTTGCCCTTCTCTACCACGGGGTGCTCTCTTCAGTCAGAGTCATCACTCACTGTGGAGAATGGAGACTTGCCTGAGACTACTCTGTCAGCAAGAACTCAACTCCGGATAATCCTCTCCTGATGCCAAGCTTATACAATGTGCATAACTTCAAGCTTCTCTGTGCTCTTTATCCCCTGGGTGTGTATCCAAACTGCCTGGGCATTCGTTAAAACACACACTTAGAGATTCCCATTCAGTAGGTCTTGCTGGGCCCTGACAACTCAGGCCTAGCAAGTTTTCTAACTCTATGGCTAGTTCCATAGCTCTCTACGGAGGATGGTCGGTAACTCCATCCTGGTGGCCAAGGCTGGCTGTCATACTATTGCCTCTTTGAATTCTGGGAAGCAACAAGGAAATCATTCGGCAAAGCTGGTGTCAGCGGCTCACTTGATGTCA
Organism: Mus pahari; assembly: GCF_900095145.1. Taxonomy (NCBI): domain Eukaryota; kingdom Metazoa; phylum Chordata; class Mammalia; order Rodentia; family Muridae; genus Mus; species Mus pahari. The sequence continues at coordinate 130,621,645 of NC_034594.1, forward strand.
CCACTCCAAAGGAGACAACCACACTTAGGATTTTCGGGTGTTCCCTCTGTTTTAAAGCCCAGCACTACTCTGTAATGGCGGTATCGCTGGCTTTCCACTAGACTCAAAGCTTCATGGGTGTAGAGATGACATCTGTTTTGTCTTTACACTTCCCCTAGGGCTTTTCAATTTTTATATCAATTTTATATCAATATTTTATGTACTTATATCTTATATAAATGTATATTATATATTTTTATAGCCATCGAATAAACTACATTCAAATGTAGCTTGGTAAAACTCTAGCCTAATTTCTTGTCACTTCAGTATTTACTTAGAGAATTAAAATCCAGTCATTTTAAATCCGTATTTCTTCTCGGGACCATGTTCTCTCTCACGTCCTCTTCTCCCTTTTGTCTCCAAGAGGAGTAATGTGCAGAAAGAAGCTTATCCATGGGATCACAGCAGCAAATGCCAGGGAGGAGAATTCTGCTTGCTTCTTGTACTGATTTTGGTCCTGGCTTGACCCTGGTGAGTAGTAGTGACTTCATGTGCTTTGAATCCCAATTCTCAGTTATTACTGCATTGATTGCTAAGTGTTGATGGCTAGTGTAGTTTATGACTTGGGTCATCTCCTGTGACCCTGCCTGGCCACTTTAAATATCGGTTTACATTCTTGAAAGCAGTCATGCCTTCTGCTAATCACTTTTCTCCTGGTTGTGACCAAATACCTGACAGGAAGCAGCTTAAGGGCGGAAGGGTTTATTGTCCCTCACAGCTCCAGAGAGGACACAGTCCATTCTGGTAGGGGAGGTTTGGGGCAGGAATTGATTGCCTTCATATCCAGGAAGCACAGATTAGATAGTGAGGTCCCATCTCCCAAGGGTTTCATAACCTTCCGATACAGCACTGCCAGAGGGGACATTGCACATTAAATGACAACGTGTCCTGGATAACTCACCTCTTTCGGTGGAATTGGACTGCTCTGGAGAGAGAAGGTCCTTTCTCTCCACTTAGCAAGGCATCCACGCGGGCAGGCATTGTGAATGGAGTGGTTCTCTCAGGACTCACCCTTCCCCTGTGCAATGTGACCCCAGCGGCGGAGACTCCTCCCACTCCCACTTAGATGTGCTTCGGGCTCCCTAGACCTCAGAGAGACATTCATTTTCTCTAGTGCCTGGTGCCTGCCCAGGAACAGACAGGGTGTTTTAGATTACCGTTTTCCCTGTAATGTAAAAAGTTAAACTAGAATGTCAAATACATCACGTCTCAGAAAACTTCATTTCTTATTTCCCCTCCCCGAGGAAGCCATGGACTGAGGGAGGTGGGCAGGTGTACAAGCAGGTTACACAATTATCAGGAATGAAGATTCCATTTTAACTACTTTAAAGATAGCATTTTTACGATGTATCTTTCATTCTGCTGGATATGTTATGTTTGCAACATAAGCTAAAACATGTCCCTCTGCCAAGGGACAACATTCATTAAACTGAAAATATTTATCAATTTCCATTTTCTGATGAAAAGAAAATCTAGCTAATTTTTCTTTCCTAAAAGAAAGGATTCTTATTTTTTAATGTTGCATATGTGTGTGTGTATGCTCGCGCATGTGATCATGAGGTCAACCTTGGGCGCTATTCCCCAGGAACATCCATCTTGTTCTAGATTTCTCAGTGATGAGGAACTCACTGATTTGGCTACACTGTCTGGCCCGTGAGCTCCAGGGTTTTGCCTGGCTCTGCCTCCCCAGAACTGAGATTACAGACATATACCACCATGTCTGGCTTTTTACATGGGTTCTAATAAATCAAATTCAGATCCTCATGCTCCCATGACAAGAACTTTGCCATAGGCACTGTCTCCCAGCCTAGGATTCTTCTTTGCTGAGAGAGACTGAGTCGATCTAATAGCGAGAAGCTGGAAAGAACCCAGATGTCCCTCAACAGAGGAATGGATACAGAAACTGTGGTACATTTACACAATGGAGTACTACTCAGCTATTAAAAACA
>NC_034594.1:130624122-130642343 GCF_900095145.1 Mus pahari
AGGGGAGCAGGGGCGGGGGGCGGTATAGGGAACTTTTGGGCTAGCATTTGAAATGTAAATAAAGAAAATAATAATAAAAAATGAAAAATAAAATAATAATAATTAAAAAATTAAAAAAAAAAAAGAAATGTTGAGAAAGACAGCAAGAAACGAGGAGGGAAGTATGCCTACATCTCCTCCTCCCCCTTCTTTCCCCACGCTCCTCTCTTCTCCACCCATCTCTTATTTTTCCCCTCTTTCTCAGGGATTATTAATATGGTTTTCATTTCTGTCTCTCATGAACTAGCCAGACATGGTAAGACCCCTAGGGTCTGTAGTCTGACTTGGGAGGCTCGAGCTCCTCCTTGGACCTGACTTTCATGCCCCGCTGTGCCCTGCCTGTGTTAGCCTAGTGAGGAGATTAGGCACCAGTCCAGTGAAAGCCATTGCCATGGCTCCTGCAAGGACTAGATAATAAGCAACTATCGGGCCAGAATACAGTCTATCAAGTTTCAAGAGTTCGGCTCAAAGATGATGAAGTCATTGGACCCAAGCCTCAACAAGGACCCTTCCAGAGGCAAAGGGGCAAGTGGAAATGCTAGGGCACATCAAGGACACCTGAGCCTGCCTGCCTGCCCACCTGTCCCAGAAGCCATCTGGAGTAGGGAGTGTGAACGGGGAAGGCGGGAGCACAGGGAAGGAAGCGAGGAAGGGTGTTGGTTTTGTGAATAGTCTGAGCACACTTGTAAGTAGGTTGAGTAGACCTGACAGTGGGGTTTCAAGTAGCTACAAGAAAATCAGAGTCCAGCATCAGCACAGGGGAGGAGGGATGGGTAGAGAAGCAGGCCTCATCTCTTCAGACATGAGGACTAGTGCTGTGGATGAGAGGGAAGGGAGGGGAGAGAGCATGACAGAGGATCAAAGAGCGCATGGGGACACTCAAGCTTCCAGGCCAAAAAGGAAAAAAAAAAAAAATCAGAGGAACCAAAGGAGGAGCTGGCAGGTAGCAGTTTATCTTGGCAACACAATCAAGTCACTATTGGACTCTCCTCGCCTTTGTGTTACTCGATTGTGCATGGTGTTTATTGCGACTGCCCTCCTGGGGGCGGGGCTTAGCATGTAATAATCACTCTGCTAAGTACTAGTCCATATTCCATGTAGAACCCTTTAGGTCTCTGTGGAAAGTGCACAGTTTTCTTACAGTCCAGATCAGGAGACAAGTTTAGGCAGGGAAACTAACTTTCTCAAAGCCTGTGTCATATCTCCACTAGGATTGGAGCCAGGCTTCCAGCCTTATGTTAAACATTATTATATTGTCCTAAGGGGCCATTGAAGTGGTGTTGAGCTCTCCCAGGAGTATACAGAGGTGCTAAGTGTCAAGCTGTATTCTGAATCAGAATCTGCATGTTAATTTTAACAACACACACACACACACACACACACACACACACACACACACACACGTGCGTGGTCATTGTGAAACTTCTATAAGTCACATGTTCATCTTTGATCATCACTGGGCCTGGTATCCACTCTGCCCTTGGTGCTTGGCTTTTTTTCTTTCCCCCATCCTTTTGTGAAGGGACTTGGGCACTCTTTGACCCATCTCGCAGAGACTCAGTCTGCTATGTGATTACGTAAGAGACACACTTAGAAGTCTTGATTAGTGTTGCATGGCATGATGTTCCAGCACTTGATGTCTCTCAGAGGAAAGGTTTATTAGGGGAACATTGCTACGAGGAACAAGTCTGTCTTCCTTGGTGACACTCTGTCCCTGAAGAGCTGGCTCTGAGCTCTGTATCTGTTGCTCCCCAACTGTGCCTGTGATTGGATTCAGATAGCCTTGCTATTGTCGCTGTCACTGAGAACACACAGTCAATGAAGTTACCCGCTGATGAAGTTGTCCCTCTCACGGTGACATTCCCCACCACTTGTTTGAGTAAGAGAAAAGCACTCTGAGCTTTCTCAGCTGCTGAGTGTTCTGGCCAGCTGCTAATAGACATAAGGCATCATCCCAAAGTTAGTTTTGATTTAAGATTTATCTCCATTGAGCAGTGTGTCATGTTTGATACTTTACAGATTATAAAGCAAATTTGTAAACACATTAAATGACTCAGCCAAAGCCTATTAAGGGGCTGAATTGGGATAGAATTCCACTTTGGGACTGAGAGTTTCCTTACCTTCTGTTCTTGTTTACTTCTTTTTAATGGCACAAGGTCCCTAATTTCCCTTAGTCAGAAAGACAGATTTGCCCACTTTTGTGTGTTTTAAAGTTTAGGTGAAGTGGCATGGCTCTCAACTGTTGGCACTCGTTGGGATCTACTGGGGAGCTTGTTACGATGTGGACTCTCTGAACCCCGTAGTATACACAAGTCATACGTGCTAATAACACAGCCTTCTCCACAGTCACGCCTCAGCAGTTCTGTATTATGACTGTAACAGCCACACCCCATACAGGTTTTCCGCTGCTACTGCAGCTGCCAGCATGGGCCACATGTTGAGCACGGAGCCTCAGTGAGGCAGAAGGCAGGGAGTGTGATCAGCCAAGTCCCCCTGTCTCCATGCCCAGCCTTGTGGCAGCCGCAGGGCAAGGCTGCTGGCATGCCTCTGGTTGCTTCTTGCTTGCTGGATATTATTTTCCAGAAGGACACATCATTGGTTATTTGTGCTTTTACCAGTTCAGACTTTCCCTTTATGTGGCTAGTGTTTAGGCTGGCCCATTGTCTCACATTCATGAGGGTCACCAGCTGTTCAATATTTTGAGTACAGCCCGGAATTGGAAAACATGCTTATTTATGGTCATCTCCTAGGAACCAGGAACCAGTTCAGAGAATAAAAAAAAAAGTACATGAAGCCAAACCAAATCGAAACCACCACCACCACCACCACCACCAAATCCAGCCCCGTATCCTCCACCATAGCAACAAGTATACGTGAGATTGTATAGCTAAGTTTCCTGACATGCTCAAAAGTGGAGTTAAGGATTCTCTTTGCCCTGATGTTTCTTCCCCGTTATATGTTACTGCAGGTCAGACTTTCCCTTTATGTGGCTAGTGTTTAGGCTGGTCCATTGAAGGAATCAACTTCACATTTCCATCATGGACATTCTGGGGGAGGACCACTAGATATCTGCACAGGAACTCATGGGGTGGGGTGTCAGAGTCACAGTATATAGAATTCTGGCCCTGGGATGTTGGGTTGTGGAGCTGCAGCTGGCTAGGAATCCTGGCTCTTCCATTTAGTAGCTGGCTGTCTGCTGGCATATTATTTCACTGATCTCAGCTTCATTTTCTCCAGAATCAGGGCAGATCGAAAAATGTTTAACCAACAGATAGGATGTGGGCATCTACTAGTCATAATGGAGGGAGGTCAAATTAACAGCAACAGCATCCGAAAACAAGCCCGTGCTTGCAGCTTGCTGCCGTGCATTTCCAAGTGTGGAGTGGGTCATGATTGTGATTTGTCTCACTGTAGGAGAAATGGGTTTTACTAAGTAAGAAAAGAGCTGCCTTTGGGTCGCTCGTGCTCCTGTAAGTAACTCCGCATTCTTGTGCTTATAAATAATCCTGTCAGACCATTTATAATCAGCTCACCCAGCTAAAGGAACCAGCCCACTAACGAAACTTAGAATCGTGTTTTCAGTTTATCACCCCATATTAATGGTGAACAGACTTCGTTCTCATCTCCTGAGGACAAGTTTCCTAACATTGTATTAGTGTTGGTTGATCTGGTGTCCTTTCTCAAGTAATAGAACAATATACTAGTAGAATTGGGGGAAAATAAGATAATGGAGTGTAATACTTGACACACAGTAGAGGCTCAATAAATAGGGAGTTTTATATAGACCTTTAACCTTCTAAGCCTTGTAGCTGAAGGGGTAGGAGCTCTCTGAGACTCGAGAGGCTAGGGAGCAGGGGATCTTTTTTCCACTATATAGTGTGGGCCTGGCTTGTACATACCCAAGTGAGCCTTTATGGGAAACCATTCCAATGCCCAAGACAGAGTGGTTAATTATCATCTCAGAAGAGCGAACAATGGGGCTATCCCTGAGAGACAGTGTGAGGTGGTCTTTCCATCTGTGTCCTCATGAGAATCTTTTAAGATTTTTGGGAGGGGTATTACCTCAGTAATGAGTGAGTGGTTACAGAGCCAGGGAACCACCGTGCCAGTCTGTGGGGATGAAGGGAGGAAGGGGACTGCAACAGATAGCCATCCCCATCCTTAATACGGTCAGATGCCTTCCAACAGCTGCGGTAGGCGAGCATGGGAGCCATGGTGGGCTGAGCCTCTCAGTCTGTTTAGGCTGCTATCAAAAATTATTACAAACTGAGTGGCTTAGAAGTAAGCAAGGATTTATCTTTTACAGTTCTAGAGGCTGAGAAGTCTAAGATAAGGTGTCATCAGACTTGGTGTCTGGTGAGAGCCTTCTGTCTGGCTTGCAGATCATTTCTTCTGGTGTGTCATCAGTGGTGGAAGGGGTAAGCTAACTCTCTGGGGTCTCTCTTATGACCTTGCTCATAGAGAAGAGCCTCCCTCCTAAGTCACCTCCCAACATTGTCCCTTGGGGGAAGAATTGCAACAGACTTTGGAGGTGACTGAAACATTCAAATCAAACAAGGACCTTCTTCATTTCAGAGGAAACCAGTGACTCAGACTCCTGTGGCTTACACTGGCGATCAGCCACAGGATGAGTAGAGACATGGGCAGAGCCTTCTATTATCTCTGTCCTGTGCCACTATTGCTTGAAATCCATCACTAACCATGTCTGATCTTTGGACATTACAGCCTCCATTACTTCCATTGGTGACATCAGGCACCATGGCCCTTATCTTGACTCTTGTGTTAGGTTGCTCCTTCCTTCCTTCCTTCCTTCCTTCCTTCCTTCCTTCCTTCCTTCCTTCCTTCCTTCCTTCCTTCCTTCTGCTCTCTTAGATCCCCAGTGGCCTCTTCCTGAAAGCACCAACTTTTGAAGCATCTTTCCCCCTCCTGCATCTTTACTTTTGAAGTTCATTCTCATCCTCACTTGAGGTTAGCACAATCACACTTCATGCATCATTCGCTTTCGTCTATGGGTGAACCTCAAGTCTCTGACACTAACCAGGAACCCGTCCTAAGAATTTGATGCCCTCTGGATATTTCCTCTTTGGTTCAGCTGGACCATCACACTGACATCCCAACCATCTCCAGGTTCATTCTCCTCCCATCCACACTACCTCTGCTGCCCAGAGTTCTTTTCAAAGTTACCTACTGGATCATATCTCTGGGCATTGTCAGCAACAGCTTACCGATATCTACTCTGTAACTGTTTCTCCTAGAGTTTAAAAGAGCCTGGATGAAGAGGGTCTCCTTTGACAGCTTTCTTCCTTGTTTTCTCCTCCTTACGGATCATTCCCTGTCCACATCAAATTTGTTTCAGTTTCTTGACTATGCTGACTGTGCTGTGTACTTCCATCTCTGCGACTTTAGACAAATCTTCCCCTGGACATGATCTCCCTGTTCTAGCTACTGTGAACTTCTCCTTTTGTGCTCAACGATATCACTGTTTCCTCTACAAGATGCTATCCAATGCCCAGGGTGTCAACATTCTTGGACTTATGATCTGAGGAGTTGCCATGGCTCAGAGGGGCTCTGCATTTGGTTTACGCATTTTGAACAAAGGACCAGCATGGTTTATTTTTTGTTTGGTTTTTACATCAAGATCTGTAAGTTATATATCTGGTCCTGCAAACACTCCGTGGTCACAATAATGGCAGCGTATATAAGTACTATTTTGCTGTCTGACAACTCCTTGAGATTGTGTGTCTTGTTTGTTTCTTTTTCTCAACACCCAGGGCTGTAAAAGACACATACAGTTAGTAGTTACATATAGTTATATATACAGACACATTTATTTATAATGTATTGTTTTTCTTATTGCTCTGACAAAGTACATGACAGAGGTCACTTAATGACGACAGGCTTTAGTTTGACTCACAGAGGGACACCATCTGCCATGGGGTAGGGGGTGTGGCTTCAAGGCTGGCTATGGGGTGCATCTGCAGGCAGGAGGCAGAGCAAGGAATTCTGGTGCTCACTTTTAGGTTTTCCTTCTCCTCTTCTTCTTCTCATCTAGGACTTTAGCTCATGGGAGGAGCCACCTACCCTTCAGTTAAACCCTTTTGGGAATAACCTCACAGACACAATCAAAAGTGTGTTTCCATGGTGATGCTGAAGCCAGTCAAGTTGACAGTGAAGATTAACCATCACAGTAGGGGTTCAATAAATGCTTACAGATAGAGCAGATCACATTTGTGTCAGACTGTGAGAAACAGTTTTTTTTTCTTTTTTTTTCCCCCTGTAAGGAGATCAAGATCATAGTAAAAAGAAATTTGATTCAGACTTGAGAAATTGAACTAGTTTTACTTATTTTCTAAACTTGTCTTTGTGATCCTACTTAAAGTGACTTTGGCCTTAATTTCCTTCCCTGTAAACTGAAGCACAGGAAGCACTTCGAGGTCTCTGTGAGACCGCTGTAGCTCTGCAAGGCCCTCCTCGACTTCTGCCTCCTCTTCTAACTTGTGGTCCTTCCTTCAGGGCAGCCTGAAGCATCCCCAGCTTCTCGCCTATCTTTTTTATCTTCTTTCTCATGTTGCCTCTCTTTTTATTTCACAAGGAGAGGTGGAGTTGTACTCTTCACTCGGGAAACACGGTGTTTGTTGACATTCGGAGGAAAAAAATGAAGAGAAAAGTCAAAGATCCTTCAACATCATGGTGTTTGAATATTTAAAGACCGTGAGGGTTGGAAATGCTGACAGGGTTTCTTGTCAGTCTTCATTCTGATCCCTCAGCCCATTATCTACACTCAGAAAAAGAAAGTAGCTCTCTTCAAGGGGCCTCGAAGGGACAGATCTGCTCTTCAGCTTGCCTGCCTGTCCTCTCGGTTGTTTTCCCGGGCTTCTCATCAGGGCCCAGGGATGGAGGATGGGGGATGGGAAACAAGGCCTTGTGAGAAGGACTGAGGTGGAGACCAGGGCGATTAGAATCTTTCGTTGCTTCTAACACATTTGCTGTTTTCCTCTTTGGGGATTCTGCATAAAATTTCCCAGAAACCAAACAAAATAGATTGCAGTGCTATCCAATGCTCGACAGCATCCGTCTGAACTTGGTGTTGGTGTGGAGCCCTGGCTGGTTGGTTGCTCTGGCTTAGGGGCACGAGTCTCGTCTGTAAAAAAGGAATTGAAATTATTAATGCTTCCTGTCTTTACTCTCAGCCAAATAATTATCGAGGAGTCAGGCTCCTGGACCGGCCCCTCACAGTTTTTTTTCCTGGTCACAGTCTGGATCTTGGCTGGGGGTCAAAAGCCTTGGCAAAGGTTAGGACAGAGCTGTCAATAGCATTGCTGCAGATGCTAAGTGACCATGGAGCCAATTTCTTTGCTCAAGGGTCTAGGCACTTTCTGAATGATTGTAGAACAGGAGAGGGCAGGGATCATTGCTGACTTTAACCCCCAAGATGTTACAGCATCCTGTGTGCTCTGCAGAGAACTTTCTGGTCAGTTCTTGGAAGCGTTACACTCAGTCCCTAGTAACTAGAGAACGGTGGTGGCAGGGAGCAGAGGCTGTGTGACCTATGGAGAGACATGTCACATGCCTTAAGTAGCTCTTGAACAACCACTGTTCCCTGGGATAGATCCTGATGGACAGAAAACGCCACTTGCATTCTTGTCGGGGAGAAAAATAGTTATCTATCTATCTATCTATCTATCTATCTATCTATCTATCTATCTATCTATCATCTATTCATCTATCTGACTATATATATATCTATTATCTACCTATCTGTCTGTCTATGTGTCTGTCTTATCTATCTATCATCTATCTATCTATCTATCTATCTATCTATCTATCTATCTATCTATCTATCTATCTATCTATCTATCTATCTACCTACCTACCTACCTATCTATCTATCTATTAATCTATCTATGTGGTGAAATAATTCTTTCACTCATCCTTCATTCTGTCCCCAAAATAAGCCAGAAAGAAACCAAGACACTGGGGAGGAAGCACTGTCTACAGTAGCGTTTTACCCTTAAGGAAGGGGTAGTGTGATCAGTTCATAGTTACAGCAACAGGAGAAACGTTTGTCTCTTTAGTAGCTCTGGTGATGGGCTCTGGTAGACAAGTAATCCTGGCTATTCGAGATGGATCTGATTTGTTTGGATATCCAGGGGAGGAACCCATTGCAATTTCTAATGGTAGAACCTAAAGTCTTCGTTTTGCACTGGACTCTCAGACCCCAGACACTGTGTGTGTGTGTGTGTGTGTGGGAGGGATGGACAGGCAGGGAGGGGTAGAGGAGATCCACCTTCCGTGCAACATTGCAGCAGATGAACAAGTCACATGATGCTCAAACTGAGTCAGGGAAAAGAGTAGGTTCTACATCAGAGGGAAGGAAGAGCTGAGGAGCAGTGGGAGGCTGAGGAGAGATGAAAGGAGATGGGGGCTGAAGGTAAAGGGTGAAGGAAGTGTCAGCAAAGAGTGTAGCCCACAGAAAAGCCGTCTGGATTTCGGTAATGTCTCTGTGCAAACGCTGGCGTTCTAGGCCTTTAGCCTTAGAGAAGCAAGGACACCGTGAGATCCCTAGGAGGGTCTCACAGAATCGGTGGCATCCGAACAGAGTCCTGAAGGCCCGAAGCCTCACATGGCCAGGTGAAGGCGATAGGTGAGACTGTTACCTGTGTGAGACTAACGTTTTGATGCGGTTCATTTCAATGGCCCATCGTCCCTGCATCCTCTGCCATGTTTATGTCCCCCTTTCCCAAACGGAGCAGTTGAGCCCAGAAGATTTTAGGGTACTCTGTCAGGGAGCACACAAAACTGGGGCATCTACTTGAGCCTGGCACTGGTCTTTTCTGAGATTTGGAGGAAAAAACACAAGCCTCCTCAGCCCCGAGAGTTGACTTGTGGAAAGCATATTTCACATTTCCAATTATGACACAGTCTGGTTTGTGTGGAAGTGGGAGCCTGTTGACTTTAACAGCCCAGCTGTTTCTGCCTTCCGGACAGCAGTCAAAATATCTTCCGAACAGAGGGGTGAACAGTCTGAAGTTCTAATGGGAACCCTCCAGGATGTCATAGAGGCGCAGTGTATTATGCTAATGTGGCTCTGGGGACCTCTGTGTTCCCCGCCTGCACGACACAGATGGGAACCAGTAAGCCTCACTATGTCAGGGGCGATGTCCTAAATGTCACTTTTCTCTGATAGGAATAAGAAACACCCCCTTACGCCATAGCTAAGACTGACCTGGAATTCACACTTGTAGCCCAGTTGGATCTGGAACTTTAAGCAATCCTCCTGCCTCAGCTTCCAGAGTGATGGGATTACAGGCCTGAGTCACCCATACCTGTCATCCTATCTCTTACGATGTGATGTCTTCAGGCCAACATTACAGTAGTGTCATTTATCCCAGCTTCCCACTGCCCTTACTTCACAACACCTTTCAGCCTCTCATTCTTAGGAGGATGTAGGAGTTTCAAATGCAGCAATCTCATTTCTTTCTGATCGTCATAAACACACTTAGCCTGCTTTCCCTAGCCGCTTGGTATTTGTCTCTCTCAGCCCCTGATTCCAGGTTCAGGAATCCCAGTCTGTACTGGGAAGAGACAAGGTCTCTCCAACAACTAGGGTTTTATTTTTAATTAAGTAATTAATTTTTTATGTGAGTGTCTGGTGTAAGTCCCATAGTGAGTGTTTGGGTGTGTGTCTCTTTCTGGGTATGTGTGTAGGGAATCTCTCTGTATATGTGTGTAAGATATGTCTGTGTGTGTATGTTTGTGTATGTGTGTAGGGTATGTCTCTCTCTGTGTGTTTGTGTGTGTAGAGTATGTCTTTGTGTGTATATGTGTGTGTATATATATATATGTGTAGGGTATGTCTCTGTATGTGTATGTGTAAAGTATATCTCAATGTGTGAGTAGGTTGTGTTTGTGTGTGTCTGTGTGTGTCTGTGTATGTGTAGGGTATGTCTCTCTCTGTGTGTACATGCATATAGGGTATGTCTCTGTGTGTGTATATATGTGTAGGGTGTGTCTCTCTCTGTGTGTATGTGCACACAGGGTATGTCTGTGTATGTGTGTTTGTGTGTGTGTGCATGTGTTTGCAGGGTGCGTCTGTGCAGGCTGAGATTAGAGGTGGGTGCTCTGCTCTCATACTCTTATCTTATTCCTTTAAGACCTGGTCTCTCACTGAACATGGGGTTTGTCTGGTAGCTAACAAGTCCTGGAGAGTTAGGTGTCCTCTTATCTCTGCACTCCTCACCCAGCACCAGGGTTAAAGGCACACATGGCACAGCTTTTAACAAGAGATTTATTTATTTATCTATGTGTTTATTTATTTATGTATTTATTTATTTATGTGTTTTGCCTGCATGACCGTGCTGTGTGTATGCAACGTGTGCAGAGGCCAGAAGAGTATGTCAGATCCTTTGGCTCTGGAATTTCAGAGGCTTGTGAGTCACCCATGTGAGTCCTGGGAGCTGCCACGTGAAGACCAACCAGTTCCTCTGCAAAAGCAACAAGTGCTTTAAACCACGACACCATCCCTCCAGCCCCCATGCCCTGCTGTTTACATGGGCTTTGGAGGTCTGACCTCAGGCCTCATGCTTGTGTAGCAAATGCTCTGACCCTGACCCACTGAGCCTGCTCCCCACCTCCCCACCCCTACCCCTGGGTTAAAGCGGTGGCTTCAGATCCTGCTTTTGCCTCTTGAGTTCCTAGCTTCTCTTCCCATTTCAATGCCTGCCTTCTCTTCCTGCTCACCTCCAAAATTCCGTTACCAATTTGTAGCATCTGGGAGCTGGTTTCACAGAGTTAATGGCCAACAGTGGAAAGATGTAAAAAACACAATGACTCCTGCTTTTGGAACTACAATGTGGTTAGAGATGGCTCGCTCATTTGAGCCTTTCCTGATGAACAGCCTGTACTCACTTCCTGCTGACAGTCCCACTGTCACTTAAACCTCCCACACATATTTGCTTGATGCCCCACAATGCAGTCAGTATGATTTTCCTGTAGTCGTTCCAAAATTTTATCAAATGAAAGCTCTCCTCTTCAAAGTTGCTAACCTGTAAATCCTTTACCCACACCAGTTATGTGTTTGGGTGATTCAAAGAAGGGTTCTCCACCAAGACTCCTTATGTCCCTGCTCATAAACAAATACTACAGGAGAACTAATATTTCAGCCTCTTAATTATATTGTGTGATAAGTTCGTATACTTGGATGTGGCTTTAAGAAGTCATCCAAAAGAGAGAGAGAGAGAGAGAGAGAGAGAGAGAGAGAGAGAGAGAGAGAGAGAGAGAGAGAGAGAGAGAGAGAGAGAGAGAGAGAGAGAGAGATGGTTATTCCATATTTTGCTTTGGAAAGTCTCATTACAGTGACTTTGTCTTCATTCCCAATGTTACCATGAGGTAAACACCAATCAAATTTCAGCATCAGCATGTAGCTTGCACAAGGCCCCTGTTCGTCTTTCAGTTGTTCTCATCCCGACCTTAAACAGTGTCTACTTGCTGTGTACTCTTAAGAATTCCTGATTACTCCACGTGTAGGGATGCAACTGCCATGACTAGCGGTATCTAATGAATAAAGTGCAGGCTCTAGATAGGCTCCCCAAGATGTCACGAGCATTCTGAGTAATGGGCACACCACTAAAATAGACTGTACCCCAAGATGTCCACTTAGAGGAGATGCTGTTAGGTTGGGTCAGATGGCCGTCCCTTGGTTGTAGTTAGGCCTGTTTGGAAGGCTGCTCTCTGGAGGAACATTGGTGCCCATCCTTTATCCCCTCCTCCGTATCCAAGGCCAAGGATAACAGAATCATGGACAGCAGGAGTGAGAGGCTCAGCTCTCCAGTCTTGACTCTATGATGTTCTGGCTTGCAAATCTCTTGGCCTGAGCACTGGGAAGGTCTGTGTGGGTTGAGTGTGAATAACTGGGTGATTAAGTATTAGCAAGGTCCCTTGTCCACAGATTTAAAACCTCATGATCAATAATATTGGTGATATTTTCAATTCTGTCTATGTGACTCCTGAGTATCTCTCTGATTTGGTTTTCGTCTCCACGTGAAGCAGAAAAAGGTGTTATTTATTAGTACTCTAAAACTCCATCAACTGTGTTCATTTTGCTGTATAAATTTCTTTTGCCTTTATATGAGATCAGCTTCCTTGCTTTACAGTTATGTCCAATACAGTAAAAAATAAGGAGTCACAAGAGAAGAAATCCTCCTTGGTCCTATCATTTTGTTTAATTAACTTAAAAATTTCTCTAGAAAATATAGGGGAAAGGTAGCAGACTTTCCAGCTTGTAGAACTAGGTGTGAGCGACTCTACCTGCCTCGTGCGGAAGAGGGTGTTTTTCTAGAATTGAAATGAGAACCAAACCACTTTGTTACGCTTTAAAATTTATCTCCCTAGTTTACACATACAGTGTGTGTGTGTGTGTGTGTGTGTGTATGAGAGAGAAAGAGAGAGAGAGAGAGAGAGAGAGAGAGAGAGAGAGAGAGAGAGAGAGAGAGAACGTTCACAGTACTGATTCACACTACTGAGTTTTATGGATCCTCTGGCTTCTATTTCCCAGATCTGGGATTGCAGACAGACACTGCAGCACCTAGCTTTTCTGTGGGTCCTAGGAATTGAACTCAGGCTATCATACTTATACAGTAAGCATTTCACAGGCTGAGTCCTCTTCTTCTGTTTTAAGCACCTGTACAGGGTGGGAACATGTTGTCCTAATGATTTGATGTTCTTACGTGATCATTGCTTGCTGTCTTTAGCTCCTCACCAGGCTGGGCTTGGTGAGAATCTTCAGCATGAGATTTTGCAGAAAGGTGGGAGGGTTGGAGTGCTAAGGCCCTATGTCGCTGAGCTCTGGGATGAGCTGCTTCTCTCCCTGGTCTCTGTGAGTTCTTCTGACCCTGCAAGAAGAAACACTCAGTTAACTTACCCTTGTGGGTAGGGCAGGGAGAATAAGACCCTCCTTCAGGGTGGGCACTGACCTTCGTTCCCTGGCTTTAATGTTTGTGTGAAGGAATGGTATCCATTTACATCAAGTTGCACTGGGTCCTGCTGATTCTATTTGCAGATTTTTGCAGCTGAGTCGCTGGCTCCCATAGACGCACAGAGCAGAAGGTTCTACCAGTTTCCCCCACAGACTCCCAGATGCTCCTGTCAAGGATCAGGATACCATCAGTGACGTCAGAATCTTTCAGTCCTGTTAGCCAGGGCTGAGCTGAACACAGTATAGTGCAGCCTGGCCCCATTTTAACTTGACACTGGCTTCTTGCTTTGATGGACTTGAAAGTTCCTTCTCACCCAGCCCTAACTGATCTCCATATAATCTCCTATAACTAACATTACAGCTTTGCTTTCCTGGCCTCTCTGTAATAATTAGGCGTGGTTTGTGTCTCATCATTTTGTGTTTCCTTCCTCATTGTTTCTCTGGATCTCACGTATCATAGACCTGAATCTCAGTCCTGTTCATTTGGTTGGGGACTTAGTCTAAGGTCAGCTGTCTCTTCTGGATGATAGAATTCAGATGGAGGTTTCAGCCTCAGCATGACAGAACTTGGGAGTTGAACTGGGGGGCCATGTACATGAATAGTCAGTATTCCATTTGTAGGATCTGGCCTGGGTTTAAGAGGCTGCACCCTGTGACCGTATTTCCAGAAGAGGTTTGATAACAATGGTTTCTGAACACTCCAGAGCGTTTCCAGAATTTCTGTACACTTTCTTGAAGTTCACACATATTTCACAAAGCAAAGTTACTTTTTGCTTTTATATTGAGGACAGAGTAATAAACAATGAAACAGGATGAGATTGTCAAAGAATATGGAGAGGAAATTCTGTAAGGTTCTTTTCTGTCCTTGTATATGTCCCATGCAAAAATCAGGCCAAAGGAAGCTTAAGCTGGGAGAAGGATTTTAACAGTCGGAAGGCATGCCTCTTGATGTCTTAGATCCCCCCTCTTCACACTGTAAAGCCAGATCCACGGTCTGGGGCTTTCATTTCTGTTTCTAGGACACAGATGGAAATCCAGAGTTTCATAACTGTAAGTAAATTAGAAGAGAGTTGATCTAAAACGTTTGCTTTTTCTATACTAGGCTACTAGGGACAGACACATCAGCCCAGTGAGCCAGAGGGGACTGCATGCTCATTGGTGACAGATGTGGGACCAGGCAGATGTGGAAACAGTCAGCTGATGTCTGCTCTGTCACTCAGCTCTCAGTGCCTGTGGGGGGCACGGGGGAGGGGGAAATGAGGGCTCACTGTTGTGCTTCCGTGGTAATGCTGATGAGGATGCTGAGTTAAAGCCTGAAAGGAGAGTACAGGAAATGTGTTCGAGTTTGGCACAGTACTCTGAACTGTCAAGTTTCGGTCATCTGGTTGAGAAAAAAAAAAAAAAAAATGAAGAATCCATATGTTCATGAGATTCCTCTCAATTTTGCATTATAAGGAACGTAAGTTATGTATTTAAAATAGTATCCTAAAACCTCATAGAAGTGGTTATGAAATATTTTGTTTTACTGGCAATGGGACAAAAAATAATTGGGCATTAAATCAAGGAAATGGGGAAAAGAGAGCCACAAATCAAGGGAAATAGTGGAAAATTAGATCTTAGTGGAGAGAAATGTGTACATATGAGCTGCCTGGTGTTTCAGAGATAGAAATAAGGTTCCGGAAAAAAAAAAAAAAGTCCTCCCTCTTTAACCCTTTATACTCAAGTCAGGCTTAGAGTGTTGGGGTCTGGGGAGACGGCCGCTCCGCTCGCTGGTTACTTGATTGTTCCTGTCCTGCTTTGTGAGGATGGAGAGCAGGAATTTGGCTGTGGCTCCTGTTCTAGATAACTGTTGTTTGAGGTCCATGCTGTCGCTCTGTTCCTGGGATTGGCCTCTCATCCTCCTTCCTCTGGCCTCTGATTTGGCAGAGGGTGACTCCTGACTGATGACAAAGTCTACCCATGAGGAAGAACACAAAAGCAGTCTCCGGAGGGCACTAGGACCCTGCTGACGGGCCACCTGGTTTCACTAAATCACACAGAAAGCATGCCTTATTATCTGTCTACTGGATACATAATTCCTATAAATTATAAATTAAAAAATAAATAATAAACACCTTTTTAATTGCCTATCCTCTTTTCCTCCTGTCAATTAAAGTGAACTTGCAAAGCTGCTTAACACAGAAAAGCTACACAGACATCAACTCTTGTTAGATGTGGTACAAGCCGCTACACTGATTTTTCCCATAGCTGTGAGGATTAATCACAGATAATCATCACAAAAGAATCACACCCATATAAATAATATAAAAATAGCAAAATGCCCAAAGTGGAACCACAGAGAATGAAGAAAACCACTTAAAAATGAATAGCATTGTATTGTCACTGCAGGAGTTAGAGGGGAGGGAAGAACAGGCAGGCTTTCTACTTGACAGAGCATGGATCATCTCCCATTAGAAGTTTGGGAAAAGAAGCAGAACCCAATGTTAGACTGTAAATGTAGATGGCTTTTTAATATCTTGCCCTTTGAGTTACTATTATTATTATTATTTGAAAGTGGACTTGAACTCATGTTGCCTCTATGTAGCTTAGGTCATTAAGTCTTAGCAGAGAGGGAGAGCACAAACAACTGAGAATGGTACCCGAGAAACACCCCTAAAGGTCCAAGTTCCACTTATACAGAAGGAAGGGTTGTTTCAGTGAAGGTCTAACTTCATGATGCAGAACATTGAGAATTTGCCTGCCCAGCTACTTAAGTGAAAAATCCATTCACTCCAATGATGCAGGCTAGATGTGAGGTGGTGGGAGGGAGAGGAAGACCAGCTCCCCCTGTCTTGAGATCTCTCTTGTCTTGTGTCATTCCTGGAGCACAGGGAGTGCTTGCACTAAGACCACTAGGAAGGTCGCTATAGAAACAGCAGTGGGTGATAAGCCACAGGGGCAGGATTTGGCAAGTGAACAGCCATGCGATGGACTGTGCTGTGACCACATACAGAGGGCAATCAGGGTGTGCTAATCCCTGCTCATGGCTCATTAGTGAGTCTCTTGCACAGGTGACCAAGGATAAGACAATCTCTGATGCTGGGAAGTAGAATAAGCCACACTATATAGAAGCCCCACCCTGCCCTGCCAAAAGCCCTTATGAAACACTATTGAAGGGCTGCATTTGCTCCCTTATCGTGAATGAGCCATCCCCACTTGCTGGAATCACTTTCATGTCTGGCAGGGAGCGCTTCACACACTCTAGAGTTAAGTTCACTAGTCTGTGGCAGGTGGGGACTCTGTACCATACACAAGGTTTTTCTTCTAAACTCTGTTCATAAGTAATATTTAATGAAGGTTGAGATAAGAAAAGGTGTCTGCCTTTCCGATTTGACTTCAGGGATGTAGAAAAGGTAGGGCCTAGGACAAAGGGCATACTATGTGTGGAGACCAGAAGTACTTAACACACCTACCTCCCTGTGCTTAGAACTAGGTACTTAGACTAAAGCTCACAGGGGCTGGTTTGAATCGCGGTGTGTCAGTACCTGAGGCTGTTATTCCTAGTTTTCCTGTGTAGAGCAAAATAAAACAAGAGTTTGAGTGAGATCTCAGAAGACTAAACATACCGAGGTCTGAGATGCTCAGGATCAGAGATGGCAAGAGTACATCTTCCCAAGTAGAGCTCACAGCACTATGGAATCCGTGTGATTCAAAGACAGTTGGAAGATAACATTTAATAAAAGAGAAAGCTTCCTTCTGTTCCCTATGCCCATAGACAACCTTTCCTGCATACACATAGGAGCCTTGCCTGAAATCTTGCAGAATCCCACCCTATCCCCTGCGGAGCCAACTAGGGCTGAGCCCCAGGGTACTCCAGAGAGTGCCCTGTGATCACCTTGTTCTCCAGGCAGCCCACAGCGGGCATCCCCAGCTGTTCTGCATGCTGCTTCTCATTGTAACCTTCAGACAGCTTTTCTCTTCCTCTTTCAACTCTCCTGGTTTGTTGTGTGTGGAATTGCGTGGTTGTCAGTCTTGAAGATGGCAGGGCGAGGTGTCTGTGGGCTAATGAACAGCTGCAGAAAGATAATTAATGCTCGGCACCTTCCTCGCAGCCTTTACCACCTCGCCACGACACAGCCGGCAACATCTGTGCTTCCCAGCAGCCGAGCTGTAAAACACCCTTCCTTGCTCTTCACAAAACAACTGTCAGACATTCTGGCACCCACGTTAAGGGCAAAACTTACAAAATGCTACAAAAGATGAGCTGCGTTATTCCCAGGCTGCGGATGTGGGTTTCTCCCCTGACACAAGATCTCAAGAGAGCTAGGCTGGCAAGGTAGCGGGTACGCTGTGGATGGGAAGGTGGGGAATGTAGGTGGGGAAAGTCAAGCGTGGAGGGAACTGCGAAGGTGCTCCCAGGCTTCGCATTCAGGGGAGCTCTCTGAGCCTGCAGGCTTTGAACTGGTTCAGAATTACTTTGACAATCCCCAGAGGGGCAGGCAGAGTAATCTTAGGTTTCCCAGTACCTCATCTAGGGTCAGTATTCAAAGAATATACTGAATAGCTCAGACACTATGCAGTGGGGACACTGGTGGCGTGCACTTGGTGTCATAATTCTAGATGAGCTGAATAGCAGACCTGGTATCATCCACGATTCTTTTTCAACCTCAGATTTAATACTTTGAGAGTACCTGCTTTATGCCAGAAATAGGTTTACGTGCTTTTGATAATTTTTGCACAGGAAGTGCTTTCTTCACTGTAACAAAATACCCAGAACTGGGGGATTAACAAGAAGTAAGGTCCCCATCCCCGTGGTTTTGGAAGAAGTGGGTTTCATGGTGTGGGTTTCATGCTTCCACTTAGCTCAGGGCGAGGAGAGAAGTGGGTACCTGAAAAAGAGAGGGAACAGGAGAAAGTGTTTCAGTGTGTAGCCACCAGTGAGAATTAGGATTCCTTTCTTGGAGTAAGGCATCAAATAATCCTTTCTAACAGTCTGCACTACCTTCTAAAGGTTCCACCTTTCAATGCAGCTGCAACAGACAATGGAATTGCAGCTTGTGTTTTTTTTCTCCCCCAACATAGTGTATATATATATATATATATATATATATATATATATATATATATATGAATTACTTGCTAATTTCATACAAAGCACCCTGGTCACACTCACTTCCTATTCATCCTGGGTGAGAGAGAGAGAGAGAGAGAGAGAGAGAGAGAGAGAGAG
>NC_034594.1:130642578-130644796 GCF_900095145.1 Mus pahari
AGAAGAAGAAGAAGAAGAAGAAGAAGAAGAAGAAGAAGAAGAAAGAAGAAGAAAACGAAGAAGCAGCAGAAGAAGAAAAAGAAGAAGAAGAAGAAAAGAGAATGCTTTTTCTACCCACCAAGTCCAATTGGTGTTACCCACGTACTCATTTGAGCACGGTCAAACTCCCACTGGCCAGCCCCTTAAGAAACTATGGTCCCTTCCCGCCCCTCACAAGAAGCCATGAACTGTGAAGCCATGAACACTTCAGCATCTTTATCACAATTTTAAAGGATTCTCTTCAATAGCTTCATGTCTGGACTGCTTCTTTCTTTTTATGGGTGGAGGAGGTTGGCACAGAAGCCATCCATGTCTCTAATTCTTTGGTATGAGTCTGCAGCCATCGATACCATTGCAAAAGAGGCTTCCCAGCTCGTAGCGGCTGGCAGCACAGATGGATCATGGACATCAACATGGTTTTCCCATGGCGGCGCTGATCGTGGATGTCTTTTGAGGATATCTTGTTGCTCAGTTAGGGGGATCATGTGGTTGGGCAGCTTGTCTATGGAGGGGACCGGACCTGCTCCAGCTCCAGGCTGCTGTAAACACCACCTCGCCCTTGGCCTCCATGCCTGCTGGCCACGCTGTGGCCACGCTCTTCTCACAGCAGGGTGAGCGAGTGGTGGCTCCGTGCTGCAGGCTGGGCCTGTGGGACACCAGCCTATCCGGCCGCGACAGGGTGAGGTGGCTCCAGGATGGGCCCTGCTTGGCCATGGCACGCTCCTTTGTCCTCTATGGACTTGCTCCCGCATCTGTGGCAGTGGCTGTAGTGCCACACTGTGGCGGTCTCTAGAACTGCTTCTCTTCACTACTCTGCTGCAATATTTTTTTCCTCCTCTTTCTCAATTTTCTTTTTTTCCAGTTTGTGTTTCTGACCAGATAAACCCTAGCAAAGAGTAGAACTCAAGTGCCTTTAATAATCATGTTAGTTGTTTTCTGACTTGAAAATTTTACTTTGTAATACCAGACTTTAGGCCTACCAACATTTACAAGATTTCAGTCTCTTTTAAGTCTCTCTTACCCCACCCTATCGCTCAGATATTTCTGGGCATTTGCGGGGGCTATATAACCAGTGACCAAGGATGGTCCTTTCAAATGTATGCTCCAGTCCCAGCATTCTGATGTCCTACAGGTCCTTGAGGGAGGCTGCCAGTCTCCTGCTTTCCTAATTAGGATTCTACCTTCTGATGCTCTCATGGGCAAATTCTCCTGGAATCACCACACTGACACTGTATGCTAGGTTGTTTTGTGTCCTGTGTCCTGATGTAGAATTGCTATGCCTGGAGTGCCACAAATAACCCCATGAAATAATCTCTTTTCTTCTATTTACACTCCTACTTCAAATAGGCAAAGCTTAACTGGAGAATCTTATGTCTAGAATTCCCCCTATTTCCTGATGTCTACTCTATTGCTAGTTTCCCAACACACTCTTCCAAATTAGCCACTTTAGGGTACTTTTGCAAATCATCTTCCTTACAACTAAGTACCTGGCAGGTATGAGGTGTGAATGTCACAGGTTCCACACAGGTTGGATGAGACCACTCAGCATCCAATAATTAAACTGATGTCAAGTCTCAGATTGGCTTGCTCTGGGGCTGTTTATCAGTTTTCCGCAGGAAATAATCCTTCCTTATGCAAATGTGGTCCAAACAAGTTTGAAAGGGGTCAGGAAAAGATCACTAAAGCCATCTCTGCAACCACCTTTGCCTAGAGGAATACTTAGTCCTGCTAGGGTTATGCTAGTCAAAGGAACAAGACATTGAATTTGGAATGACGCTGGAGTATGTGAGGGACAGGAATACAGCCAATGCTTTTGCCATGCTGAAGGAAATGGAAATCAGGTCTTAAAACTCATCTTCATGGCCAGATGGTAGCAGTGGGAAGCAGAAGAAGGCAGATCTCTGTGAGTTCGAGGCCAGCCTGGTTTATATAAATAGTTCCAGGACAACCAGGGCTGTTACATAGAGAAACCCTGTCTTGAAAACAAACAAACAGACAAACAAACTCAGCCAACCAACAAACAAAAAGCTACAGCCAACCAACCAACCAACCAACCAGCCAACCAACCAACCAACCAACTAACCAACCAACCAACCAACCAATCACCCACCCAACCAACTACCCACCCAACCACCCAACCAACCAACCAACTAACCAACCACCCAACCAACCAACCAAC
>NC_034594.1:130644999-130664079 GCF_900095145.1 Mus pahari
CCCACCCACCCACCCAACCAACCAACCAACCACTACCCTTTAGCTCCATCCTAGCCCCGATGGAACTGTAAGGCAGAACCAGAGAGGATGCTCAAAGGTAGGTCCAAGCAGGCACTCGGTGATTTATCACCAGTGTTGCAGAGAGGAGACCCAGCACAGGGTCATCAGAATCTACTGCCTCTCTACAGTGTCTTTAGTTCTCATTGAATCCTCTCTCAAACCTCCATAAATCCTTCCATTAAAAACAATTCTTCAAATACTGCAAAAAATATATATAGATATCTGGCCATAATTGTTACCCCACCCCACACAATTTAGTCTCTGATAACTAGAGATGGCAAAATGATTTCCTTTTAAAGAGGTTTAATTACTTTTTAATGTTCCAAGTCTATTCCTTTTATCATCTAATTTTATAATCTTCCTCCTTTTCTTCCTCTGTGTGTGGTTTCTTCAACCTTGAGCCCGACAATCTCTTTGTAATAACTGGCTTAAAAATGGCATGAAAATAGATTTTGGCCCTTAAGCCCCTCCCAGTCTGTGGAGGGATGGGCAGGTAGGTAACACAGGACCATTTTGGACAGAAATGTTGTAGAGTCTACAGAAAGAACTCTGCATTAACTCATCAGGGGTCAGTGAGGGATGGGAATAGGGAAGGATTCTGAGAAGAGGTGGCTCTAGAATTGTAAGTGCTGATTAGGTAAGCAGAATTCTTGGAGAGAATGACATGGCAAATAAATAAATAATAAAATAAAATTAATAGGATGCTTGAGAAGAACTGCTATTCAGTGAGCAGTAATCAGGGCTAAGTTGATAGACTTGGAGAGAAGCAAGACCACTGAGAGCCTTGTAGGCTAAGAACACTAATTCCAAGGAGACCATAGTTCACTTCAAAGGTAATGGAAGCCACCGGTGGATGCTAGACCTGGGGTTGCTTTTCAGAAAGCTCACTTGAGCTCCAAGACAAACACAAGCAGCTTTCAGAATTAGAGCTGAGGACTCCCCACCCCCACCCACAGGAGGGTCTGTGTCTTCACACAACTTTCCAAAGGGCACAGAAGAGAGGCCCATGCCCTGGGGTACCTTAGTGGGCTCTATCATCTCATAGGATAAGACCCGAGAGCCTTCCACTGACCAGTTCTCACTGTGTGCTCAAGGGACTTCATCCCAGAGAGCTTTGGATATGGCTGTTTTGGACGAAGTGAATGATAAGAGAACAAAGCTGAGAGCTGTTTTGGGCTTTGTAGAAGACAATATGTGGATGTGGGTCGATGTCACCCCTGGAGTGAGATCTAGTGGTTGTTGTTTGGCTTAAGGTCATGGCACTAGCTGGTCAAGTAGCACTGCTCTCAGCCTTGTGGATTTCAAGAGGTTTTTGTCTTTTCCTTTCTTTTCTTTCTTTCTTTCTTTCTTTCTTTCTTTCTTTCTTTCTTTCTTTCTTTCTTTCTTTCTTTCTTTCTTTCTTTATTTTTTAAATATATCATCTAGCACACCGTTATTTAGAGAGAAGTAATACTTTTCCCACACTTTTTTTTTTTTTTTTTTTTTTTTAAATGTGATGTATTTCTCTATTGCACTACCTGCCTGGAAGATGTTTTTCTAAAGTCAGGTAGAAGAAAACTTTACTACACCGGCTGCTGAGAAGTGGAGGTCCGCTATTCACAATGCAATTACCATGACAAGTATTTCTAATTGCCATTCCCCTTTCTTTGAGCCCTCTTTCTCTCCGACATTGCGAAATTTCTGGTAATCTTGGGTTATTATCACACTGAGCTGCTAACCTGAGTCTTGACACTCCTCATGGAGACCTGTGTCAGAAATAATTACAGAGGAAGTAAGGTGATTCTTTCTTCATTATTAGCAGTTGCTGGTGTTGGTATCTAGCATTGATTAGCAATTTGGAACAACACTTTCTATGAGGACGAGTTCCTGTGAGTCCTGGAGGACGGCACACATTGTTCTCCATTGCCTTGCCTCCCGTTGTCCCTGTGCTTCTCTGTGTGTTTGCAAAAGGTTCCTTTCACGTCTCAGTGATTTATTTACTTCTAATGTTATTTTCTCCTCTCTCTCATTTTGGCTTCAAACCATTTGCAGGTTCTGTTGATGAAGTAGCAAGAATTCACCTTTTTTTTTTTTTTTTTTTTTGAATTGGCTGTTTTGTGTGGTTGTGGGGATTCTGAGAGCCGAGATAGGACCATTTAACATCCACTGACTCTTGACCTCTGTCTCTGAAAAAAAAAAGTAGGGGAGGAAGGCTACCATTTCTAAAAATGCTTACTTCCAAGATATCCAACCTGTGCTGAATAAAGTGGGGAATGGAGTGTATAGCCACAGTTCCGGAAAGGCCTGCTCAGAGTCACTTCTGCACGCACGGAAGGCACACAGTCTGCTCAGCAGCTCAGCCCCGAATGTCCACATTGCTGCTCTTCTGAAAACTCTCTTGTAGGACAGTGTATGAAGTCAATAGAATTTTAGGGAAGCAGTAGGAACACGGGAGAGCATGGCATCAGGATTCCAGGACTTGTTTAGACTTGTTTAAATTAGGTGAGCAAGGAAATGTCAGTAAACTAGGCACTTCCTTTCCTGGTCTGTTGATTCATTTTAAAATTCATGTAAAGTTAGAATCTTAATCCCTGAATGTGCTTAAGACACCCAGTGCAATACTGTGCTGCTATGTTCTCTTCAGAATCGTCCACAGTTCAATTTTTTTTGGGTGGGTGGGAATACATCTCTCTCCACTTTGAGTTCTGACTCTTTGCTAGAGTTCTCTCAGTAATTAGATTAGCTGGACCACAGAACTGGATAAGTTCATGGTATAACAGCCTCTTGTGATTTGTTGTTGATCTGTTTATTCATTTCTTCATTCATTCAACAGACATATTAAAATACTTCATCATACTTGGTGAGCATGAAGGTGTTGGTATTATTGATAACCTGCTATGCTGCTGCACATCCATACATTATCAGAGTGGTGTGTTTTAAAGAGGCTAATGACATGGGTTTTGAACTCAAAATGATTTGTTTGGAGGTCTCAGCTCTTGCGATTATCATGAGTGTCTTTAGAGACATCCACCAATTCCTCCTAGCCTCAATACACTGATCTGTGAACTGGGAATTCTGTTAACTTCTATCTGGCAGGCTAGTAACAGAAATAAATGACCAAATGCATATTAAATTCTATGCTGACTCATCCTGAGCTTATGCTACTTGCTTCCATTTAATTTTCAAGGTGACCTTGAAAAAATAGGTGTGACCTCTTCATCATTGTATAGAGAGAACACAATGTTGCAGATTGTGGTAGTCACCATTCTATAGAGAAAATACAATGGTGCAGATTGTGTAGTACCATTGTATAGAGAGAATACAATGTTGTAGATTGTGGTAGGTTTATTGCATGGATTTTAGGGTTTTAAATTTCTATGTGAAATTTACTGTTTTATAGTTGAAGAAATGGAAAGACTGAAATGTAGAGTCAGAACCACAGCCAGTGTCTCCAGGTTCTCAGAACAGGTCTTCCTTGTCACCCCGTGTTTCTGTTACTTGCCTTGTAATCTTCACAGACATCTAGAAGGAAGCCCTTTGAACTCTCTGTGCCTAACTGTCACCTACCTGTGTTAGCATCAGTTGTCCTGTATTTTTAGGTTGACTATATAGTTCATACCCTCAAAGCCATTGCCATTTTTTTCCATCCCTATGGACTTTGTGTCTTTTCATCCTTATTAGCACTTTGACCAGAAAGGAAGTGTAATCGGAAAGGAAATTTAGACCACACATTTCCCCCTCCTTATTAGCAGCTCTAAAAAAAAAAAAAAAAAAAAAAAAAACAAACCAGTAAAGCTGACTTTTAGCTGCAATGGGATTTTTTTTTTTTTTTTTTGGTGAGAGTCATGGATTTAAATGAGCCAAGTTACCCCTGCTGCTGCTACCATAGATACATTTGTCAATTATCTGAGCTTCTGAGGCCTGTGGTCACTGAGACCCCTGCCCTCCCAGCCAGCCAGCCACTTGGTTTGTGGCTTCTCCCCATTTGCTCCTCATGACTGATCCTGCACCAAAGGCTCCTCATTTCACATTAGAGGCAGAGAGGGGACCTGGGTTTGTGAAAAATGGTGGCCCTGAGCTGACCTGGACTGGAAAAACACAAAGCTCGAAATCAAAACACATGAGCTGCTTCCCTTCATTCGCGCTAGCTTATTAGACAGCTCTCTAGCTATGCTCCACGTTCCTTGGAGAGCTCAAGGTTGCCTCTTCCTGGACTCCTTGGGGTTTCTTGGCTGCTTGTCATTGCCACACCACGTTCAGCCAGGGCTGGGCTAGTGTTGGCAGAGGTGGCCCTGCAGCCAGGCTCCTTCCGGCTTTTGATCTTGAGGGTGTCAGCGGAATATGGTTCTCAGATCATTGTGTTCCTTTGTTCTGCTTAACTTAAGCCCTCTGCCCAGTTGATCACAGACCCGGGACACGTTCTTTCAGTTCTTTCATCGGTTGTCACCTCAAGGCTTTCTCCTGTGACCTGACTTCCAGTAACCCAGTGTAGTCTGAATTTTGATGGTGCATGTGATAGCCATTTGGGAACTGGGGGTGGCAGCTCTATTGAATGGCATCAATTTTCTTATCAGTATAAGCACAGGGCATTTCTAAATGGCATCTATGGTCCCTTTAACCACTAATCTTTATTCTATAAATTCTGTAAATATTTGCCTTGGGAAGTTCCTCTATAGTTTTATGGAACCAAAATGGCAGAAAACTAGGTAACTTGCTTATGCCAGTGACTGATTTCACTTTTTTATTAAAAAAACAAAAAGACAAAGTCTTAGGCTAGGTGGTCTCAGCTGTGTATGTAGCCCAGGCTGGCTTTGAAGTGTTAGCCTAGGTGGTCTCAGCTGTGTATGTAGCCCAGGCTNGGTCTCAGCTGTGTATGTAGCCCAGGCTGGCTTTGAAGTGTTAGCCTAGGTGGTCTCAGCTGTGTATGTAGCCCAGGCTGGCTTTGAAGTGTTTCCTCTACTTCTCAAGTTGTGAGATGATATGTGTGCACCACCAGTCTGGACTAAGATTTCAAAACTTAGATTCCATCCTCTCTCCTCATGGGAACTTTGGAAATCCTCCGCAAACATTTGCTCAAGACTGGAGTTCCAAGGACTATTTAAGCTATATTGTGTGAAGAACTGGCACGCTGTAGGTGGGAATTCTCCAAGAAGCCCAAAGCCTACCCACTTGTATTTTAAGATTTCTCTGATGTAACCCAAAGCAGCTTGTTTAGCTTCAGGAGTCCAGGGCAATGCTCTCTGAAAATTTAAGGTTGCGTTTTTCATACTTAGACTTAACAATCTTCATTCTTTTGTAGTTAAACCAAACCAAACCAAAACAAAACGTTCAGTGGCATGCTTGAAAGGTTGTGCTAATTTTGAAATGATGTTACCCTAAATAAGCACACTGGGGGAGTGTCTCTCAAGGAAGAGATGTGCTGGACCAGCCCTGGATGCTCTCTGCCTGAGCCCTTGCTCTGTCTTAATCAGATCATAAACAAAAAGGCAGGCACCTGGACAAATCACCAGGGTCTGAGATAATAGGTATCAATGTATGGAACAGTAAATGAAATCACAAAAGTGAATAGGTGGGTGTCTGGGGTACCTTGCTTCACTTCTCCATATTTTACTTCATTAACTCAGAAACTGTGGGATTTTTAGTTGCTGGGTGAGATGCAGGAAAGGAGCAGCTAGTATAAGAGAACACCCTTTAGGCTATGGGGCGAGGAGGAGTGAGGAATGAGGCCAGTGGACCTACTCGATAGCATTTGTCATTCACAAGGATGTGGGTCTACCCATTTCTGGAGCCAAGAGTGACCAGGGAAACCTGTCACAGTGGGGCCACTTCAAGTCTTTTTGCTTCTACATCATTCCTCCACCCTGAGCAGGAAAAATTCATCTTGCTGAAAGGACCAAGCCTTCACTTCTTTGGAAACCCTCTATCGAGAGTTGCTTGAGACTGGAGTCTGTGGCTCTGTAGTCACGAGGACTCTTTAAGAAGCTCCTGTGAACGCAGTGGGCCTCAGTGCAGATGATGTAACCTTCAGGGTCTGATTGGCAACCCCACCCACTCCTGCCCCTCTCCTTCCACTCCAAAGGTATTCAAGTCTATTTTCTTTATCCTCTCTTCCATTCCCACTGAGACTGGGGACTGGATAGCATTTTAACAATCGGAGAACAAGAACATTTGGAAGCAGGGAGATGAGAGGGGAGAGGGGTGAGCTCATCACTAGATGGAGCTTTTATAGTTGAGCCTTAGGGAAGAGGGAAAGAAGAGAAATGGTGGTGTCCTCTGGGAGGAAGGGAGGAAGGGAGGTGTACTGATGAGGGCAGGGGGAGCGGAGGGCTCAGAGCCTGCTGACTCTCTCTGGGCTCAACCTGAAGCGAGAGCTTTCTGTATTGGGGCAGGAGGTTGGACAGAACCCTTTGGGGAGTAATGAGGACTGTCCTCAGTGACATGGGACACTGTGCAGTGTAAATTCTCCCCCAGCTTTCCCCTGCAGCAACATCTAAGTTACCCGGCATCTCAGAGATCATAAATGGACTGGAAAAAAGAAGTTAACAGACAGGTCTCTTTTCGATTCTGCAAGACAGCCATGTTATATAAGCCTAACAAATATATTTTAAACTCTGCTGGGTTTCTGATTACAAAAGTCATGCTTGTTCATGGTAGAAAATAGAAAAACCATCTAGAAGAAAATAAAAATCACCCACAATTCTCTCTTTTCTCTTTTTCAGAGATGGTAACTGTAAACATTCTGGTGTGGGGTTTGGCAGTCCACATATGTGTTTCTAACAAACAGGATTACAACACCCGTGTTGTTTTGCAGCTTGATTTTCTAATGTATCAGTAATTTCTCAGCGTTTTTGTGTCCTTAGCGATTGGCATGGCCAAGGCATGTTGCATGCACGCCACTCACTTTTGCCTGGTTTACTATGGCTACAGTGTTGCTAAGAGCCTGGGATACACGTTCTTTGCCCCTAGGGTTGATCTTTGGTGTTTCTTTCCTGCAGTACCCCATTGCAGAGGATACTCCCTGTTCACCAAGGCTAATATGTTGTCCTTACTCTTGGTCAGTCTCTTCAAGACTTTATGTGATGGTTTTGTGTTGTCAACTTGACAGGATCCAGGGTCCTCTAGGAGACAAGCCTTGAGGCACATATATGAGGGGTTATTTATTCTCTGTGCATGCCTGAGAGGAATAGAAGAACCATACTAAACTCGGGTGATACCATCCCTGGGGAGATCTCAGGCTATATGAAAAGGAGACATTTGGCTAGGTATAAGCTTTCCTTGAATTTTCACAACAGACCAGTTCCCTCAAGATTCTGTCTCTGTGACCCCCCTCCCATGATAGATTATAATCTGGACTGTGAGCAAAATTAACCCCTCCTTCCCTAATGAGCTTACTTTGCTTGGGGCATTTTTATCACCACAACTGTGAAGTGACTAACATCCCTTGCTTACATTTGTGTCTGACTCCCCAGATGTTCATAGCTGTATTTGTAACTCTTCCTATCTTACATGCTATCATTGTAACATCCTAGTGTGTCTTGCCTCCCTCCCCCCCCCCCCAAGTGGCTCTTCCTCAACCATTGCAGCCCATGTATTATGTATTTATGTATTATGGGCATATTCTCTTAAACCGCAGTCCATGATCTTATGACTTCTGTGCTCAAACACGTGTCTTCCCATTGTTTACCATGTTTAGTAAAAACTTACCCACAAGACCACTTTTTACAAGACCTAACTTCTCATCTTTGGGTACAAAATATAACCCTTTTCTTTCTGTCTTCCTGCAGAATAGAAATGATCATAGCATCCTCTAAGCCTTCTCTGGTTGTCTCCCCTTCTCTCCGCTCCTCTTCCTCCTCTCCCTCTCTGCATCTGTGTTGACTCTCATTCTCTTTGTTTCTTATCTAAGTTACTACAGGGATCTTGCTCAAGCTGTCTTCAGTGACATTTCTTCTACGTTGCTCTGCACACTGAATGATTCCAAATGAAGAAAAAAAAAACCATTATGCATGTCTTAAAATATGGTTCCCTAGGGGATCTGGTAAATGTCCTAATTTCCAAGTGTAGCCTAAAGGCTTTTCCTGACTGGGCCTGCACCAAGTCCCCTTACTTCCTCCTTGATGTGGAACTTGAATCACACGGAATGCCTTATTCTTCCTAATGCTCCAAAGGACTCTCTGTTCTGGTACAAGCCCCACCCCATTTCTCTTTCCCCACTTTCCTTCTCTGAGAATCTGCCCCTGGCTCTGGGTTAATGACTAATCTTGAGAATTTCTCAGCTGCTTCTCCTCCCCTTTATGCTGGCTTCGGTTGTATTGTATGATAATTGTTCTCTTCACTGTGAAATCAAGAGCCTTGAGGTGGTATTTCATTTATCTTTCTATTTCCCCAATGCTCGATACAGTGGTACAGTAGATTCACTCAATAATATTTTTTTGTGTGTATCATGAATGAATAAGTAGCTCAATATTATGTAGAAATGTATCAAAGATTCAGACCTTGAAAAAGGAGGGCAGGGCATGCTGATAGTCCCTTATGGGCAATATAGGCTAAAGAAGTGTGATATATAGTCAGTTGTATCTAACATTCAATTCCCATGATTGCTTTAAGTCTTCATCCTTCTGTACGCTGCTTGGGGCTATTTGTAAGCCTCTTTCTCTGGATTTCTATAGCTAGGTTTCTTTGGGTACCTATGTATGTGTTGTAGCAGAGGTACGGTGCTCTCACTTTGATGGTAGGCCCCTCATCTGGGAGTCTGAGTGGAGTCATAACAATCCCGGGACCTCTCTCACCATGGCCTGTGATCTAATAGTGCTGGCAATGGCAGTGATAATTATGATGATGATGATGATGATGATGATGATGATGATGATGATGATGCTACAAAAGCATGAAAAGAATTTTATTTGTCTTATCCTGTCTGGGAGGTGAACCATGTCTTTATTTCATAAGGGTCACAAAGCATGTTTCTTGTCTTTGATAATTGTGATGCTTTTCTGGCATCAACGACTCCATATTATTACAGTCATTCTCTAAGGGCCCCTGCTTTCACTCAGGTCTCACTCCATCAGCCAATCAGATCAGATGACCCTTTCCAGTAAGGCCCTCGAGCAGCTTTCTGCTGTATGCAATGTTGGAATTCCTTCTAGGCTCCGCCCCACAGTTACCTGGCAACAGCGAGGTGTGCCTGACTCACTATAAAAGGGGCTGCTTGCTCCCTCCTCTCTTGCTCTCCTTCCTCTCTTCCCCCTCTGCCCCTTCTCTCCCCACTCTCCTCCCTCCCCATCTCTGTTCACATGCTCATGGATGGCCTCTACCTCTCTCTCTCTCTCTCTCTCTCTCTCTCTCTCTCTCTCTCTCTCTCTCCTTTCCTCTTCTCTCCTCCTCCTCCTCCTCCTCTTCCTCCCTGTCTGTCTGTTTGTCTGACTGTCTGTCTCTCTTTCTGTCTGTCTCGGTCTCTGTCTCGGTCTCTGTCTCTCTCTCTGTCTCTCTCTCTCTCTCTGTGTGTCTCTACTACCCCCTTGACTCCCCTTCCCCTGTTGTGTGACTGGTCCCTCAGGGGGAAGGGATGCCTCAGCATGGGCCCCCAGAGACACCCCTTTCCCCCACACCATACCACACCTCTACCAAACATATCCCTTGTTTCTTTTCCTTTTTAATAAAATACAACATATAGGTTGGAGTTTTTGCCACTGTTCGGCTTTGCCTGTACTTCAGACTCCCAACATTCCCTTCTGCCCCTGCCTTGCACCATCCCAGCTGGTTTTTGGGCCCATTTCAATTTCTTGAACACTCCAGTGTCTCCCTCACATCAGCACTAACTCGTGTGCTATTTCCTTTGCCTGGTATTCTTGCCCTGGCTCTTTGCGTGATTGACGGTGTCTCTTGCTTTCTACCTTGGCTTGGAGGCCCTCACAACTTCCCAGTAGGGCTTGCCCCTCTGTTCTGCTACTGCAGATTTTTCATTTCCTCCCTAGTATTTTCTCACCAACTGTAATTATGAGCTTACCTTCTGGCTTGTTTTGTTATTGCTGATCTTCAACTCTAAGCTCTGGCACTCAACAGCTGAGTAACCTTGGGCAAGTGATGTAACCAACTTTCACTCTAATGTCTGCTTTAGAACATGGAACCCACTCAGAGGATCAGATGACAACAGTACACATCAGCACCATAAGGGTGTCCAATGTGAAGTAAATTGCCAACAAATGTTAGTGATTATTATCACTAGGTTTTCAAGAGTGTGGTCTATATGTGTTCTGCCTCCTCATGGCGCTCACTATTACACATGCATCTCAACAGCTGATTTTTCTTGAGAACTATTGCTCTGTGCCAGGTACTGTGCTCACTGGGTACTACAACATAGGTTAAGTTCCTTAGGTCTCCTAGCAGGATGGCATACAGAAGACCCAAGTTGCTTAAGCTCTTCCAAAATAATTAAGCAGGTAGCTAGGATTAGAACCCATGCTCTTATCACTGGAGGCTTAGTGAGAATGTTTCTTGAATGAGACGATGATAAGACTATTATTCATCACACATCTCAGCTTCTCCACTCTTCTCCCTGAGAATGTTCTCTTGATCAGTAACCGGGGTGCTACCAGCTCTGTAGACCCAACTAGCACAGCTGAAACCTCCATGGCATCTCACATACCTTCTTTAGACAGAGACACAGCTTCTCTGTTCCTGGAAGGAAGGAAGGAAGGGAACTAAGCCCCAGGCAAGGGTGGTCCTGGAGCTCTGGAGGCAGAGCCCTCCCTCCCTGGTGCAGCGGGTGCAGGCTTCAGACAAATGTGCTGTGTGCATGCCTGCATCTGCTACCTCCCAACTTCCCACTCCGAGGAATTCACTCTGGGCTGATTCTTCTTTTCTTTTCCTTGACAAAAGGCAAGAACTGCTCGGGGAGGAAAGCCTTTATTCTGAGAAGAATTTTTCAGCACAGAGCCGGTCTTACTATTCCATTGATCAATTCACAGGCCTGGCAGCTGAGCAGAGGCAATGCCAACAGGACCCAGGCTCTAAAGCCATAGTGTCTTTAGTGGGTTTTACCTTAGTCCCCGTGAGGACTGAGAGCTGTTGAGGGAGGCACAGTGTGGGGCAGATGTCATCCAGGCCTGAAAGGCGCCCGAAGAGACACGGAGTGGGACAGATTTCAGTCACACATGGGGCACAGTTCTGTTTCCAGCCCTGTTTCTCCTTTTTAATGAACAGAACATGTTTTTGGGTATGTGGGATCCTTTTTGAACTCCCTTCTGTAGGACGAGCCTCATGTCTGTGTCTTTGTTCTGTGTCATTCCACTAGATAAGTCACTAGGCACAAGGCATACAGGATGTGCATCTCTCAATGCCTCTCAAATACCATGGACAAATCTCTCCTGAGGACAGAGGGTATGAACCTGGATGGAGGATCAGGCAACACTGTGTGAGATAGGAAATGTTAGCTGTGGCACTTACCTAAAGACCGGGTGGAAGGGTGCGATGTGCATCTTATTCTCCCAGTGCCCTGTGTCTTACTTAGTCAGGATTTCTATTCCTGCACAAACATCATGACCAAGAAGCAAGTTGGGGAGGAAAGGGTTTCTTTAGCTTACACTTCCACATTGCTGTTTATCATCAAAGGAAGTCAGGACAGGAACTCACACAGGGCAGGAACTTGGAGGCAGGAGCTGATGCAGAGGCCATGGAGGGGTGTTAATTACTGGCTTGCTTCCCCTGTTTTGCTCAGCTTGCTCTCTTATAGAACCCAGGTCTACCAGCCCAGATATGGTCCCACCCACAAGGGGCCCTCCCCCCTTGATCACTAATTAAGAAAATGCTTTACAGCTGGATCTCATGGAGGCGTTTCCTCAAGGGAGGCTCCTTTCTCTGTGATAACTCCAGCTTGTGTCAAGTTGACACAAAACCATCCAGTATACCCTGTCTCTCCACTGTATCTCTTCCTGTCTCTTCTCGGTGTCTCGGGAATATGACATCTATGGATGGATTGCATAAGCTTTCTTGCCCTGAGATCTCCTGGTAATGGGATAAGGCATCAGGTCAAGGATGGTGGGATGCCTACTACCTGTCCTCTTGCTATTATTCTCCCACAGGCCAAGGCTCTGCGGAGGCTACAGTCCTCCAGCCATACTTCCCCGAGGCTCTTCTTTCTCTCAGTAGGGGGGGCGGGGCATGGCTGAACACTGCTTTTATCCCTTGCCCCTTCTGGTTTAGCACAGGCAAGGCTTCTAACTGGTTTCTGATCTCTGTGAAGTCACTTCCTGCAGCTTTGATTCAGTTCTCCTGATGCTAGACACACCCTATGAATGTTCCCATGAATGGGGTCTGTGTTGTTAGACCTTTAGTGTTAGAGCTATATCTGCTGTCTGACAGACCCCTGATCAACAGACAACCCTGATTGGGTAGTAGGTGGGGAGGCCGTACTCAGGATGATAAAGATGAAACACAGAGACCGTAGAGAGAATTAAGGATCACATTGAGGTTGTGTGTGCATTTTAAATCAGGCCACATGAAAGCCATTAAATGGTTGTGGATATAATAGGGACTTGAGCACAGGGTATGTGACATCAGTCCTCATAGATCAGAGGATGCAGGAAGGAGGTGTTGAGAAGACAGGACATTAATGCAAGTGGCAACTTACTGGATCTGTGAACAGAAAACCTTTTGGAGTGGGTCCATGTGTCCGGGATCAGGAATGCTGAGAACATAAGGTGCCAACAGCAGAGAGGATGGGACTGGAGAGTTAGTGCACAGGTGTCATCCGGGTTTCCAGGTAACAATGAGATTTCAGATGTGTTCTGCAGACTTTTTTTTTTTTTTTTTTTTTTTAATCATTTAGAAATGAGTGGGGCAGGAGAACACATCATATGAGGCCATCTTGAGGAACCGAGGGCTGGTGGGTTCAGATAAGACAGGACTGAAGGAGGGGATTAAGAGTCTGTCACACCAGAGGGCAGCTCTGAAAGCAGGGTGGAGTGCCAGGGAGTGGAAGCCCAGAAGCGCCTTCTAAAGATCTACTCTGTCTACTGGATTCCCCACACAATGGAAGGTACTGAGTTTTCAAAGGGATTAAACTGAAGCTAAATGCTTGCTGGTAAAAAAAACAAAACAAAACAAAACAAAAAAACCAAAAAAAAAAAAAAAAAAACAAAACAAAACAAAAAAACAAGCAAACAAACAAAAAAACCAAAAACCAAAAACCAAAACCCTGCATTGTGCCATAAGTCAAGCTGAAGAAAGTTACATCACATTCCATTTCCCTCAGTTCCAGCCCAATGAGCCTGGGCTCATCCGATTGCCTAAACACAGATGCGGTGTGGTGCGGTGCAGTGTGTGGTGCTGTGCAGGGGTGATAGCCACAGGCCAGAAGCCAGCTGCTGGCCATTTTTCGGCTTTTCATTACAGGTGTGGTCTACAGGGATTTGACAGGGCCAAGAATAAACAAAGAGAACTCTTTGTCGGTCCGAAGTTGAATAACCTTATTTGTTCCTGTTCCTCCCTGTGGCATACTTTGTTTCCTTTAAATAATGACCCATTTCCTTTCAATGCAGATTAATGCAGTGTGAGTTTGATTGGTGGGCCATGTGGGGAATATGTAGAAGAGAACAAATGGGCTTTGATTCCCTAGTGGTTCTACCAGCTGGGGAGTTTCAAAGATCTCCTTTTAAATCTCAATTGAAGACAGAATAAAGGAAACGTTCTGTGATGAAAGCCAGTCTGGAATGTGGAAAAGTGACCTGGGAAGGATTTCTTCAGTGGGGCCAGAGAAGATTTTCATTCTTTGGGGCGAGGGGCATCATGAAGATACATGGTTATCTAGAACCACAGTATCTCGACACCCACTATGCCCTTCCACTTAACAAATCATCTAGCCTACATACGAGTTGACTTTCAGCCAATGGGTGGGCAGTATCTCATTTTATCTCCTGAGGTAGAGGTTGCTGGCAGTCCCATTCTTCTTGATCCAATGAGACTAAGGCCAGTTCTGTTCAGTGTCATGCAGATGACAAACTTGGTTTTGAACTTGAACTTGACTTTCACAGTCTTTCCACTACTTCATAAAATGCACAGTTAGGTGGCACTCTGATAGTTATTGTATATGAACTTGTTCTGTGAAGTGGGCTAGGTGCATCTCATAGGTTAGTTCAGTTAAATGTTACAGCAGTCCCTGTTTTCTAGATTTGAAAACTTAGGAAGCTCTCTACAGTCTTCTGGCACTACCAAAGCAGAGAGTCCAAGTTTAATATCAAGAATGTTGCAGGCTCACCTTAACCATAACACCAGGATGAGAAGATACACATTATCACATGAGCTCTTGAGCTCATGCGAGTATGCACATGCGCTTATATGTACAGAGCTTGTACGTGCCAGGGCCCTTTAGTCCTGAATCCCATAGTATCTTTAACTCTTTGGCAGATTCTCTACTTGGTTATACTCCTGAAAACTGGAGGCTTCATTTCTCAAATGAAACTTACTGTGGACTTCAAACCGTGGCTCTTTCCACATTCCCTATCTCAGCCAGTGCCACCACTCGGGCTTAACCCACACCCACTGAATCTTTTTAGATTTGACCAAACTGGGGCTGGTTCAGCCAGCAAAGTGCTTGCTGTGAAAGCATGTATCCCTGAGTTCAGTTCTGAGTTCTCACCTAGAGACAGAGGAAAATCACTTAGCTCCTATAACCCCTGTTCACCAAGGTTTGGTGACCCGCCTTTTACCTGAATTGGTGAGGCAGCTTCAGTGAGAGACCCTGTCTCAAAAACTGGTGAGTGACTGAGAAAGACACCTGACATCCACCTCTGGTTCTATGTCTGCATGTAGCCCCACCCCTGACTAGGTTTGTTAGCATTATGCGTGGCCATCTAAGCCTTCCCATTTTCCTCCTCACTGTGCCTTGGGCCAGACTCTTGTTCAACTAGACTTTGGCAATACGTTTTAAACGATGTCTTTCTAGAATGTCATTTTCTGTTTCTACAGATTTTTCTCATATTATTTAAAAAAAAAAAACAACACACCCATAACATATCAAGTTACTGTTTCTCCAAAACTTTCTTAGGTGTGGTGAATAGGTATGATCCCCATAGACTCATGGATTTGAATGCTTGGCTCGTGGGGCATGGTACTATTAGGAGGTGTGGCCTTGTTGGGGTAGGTGTGACTTAGGAAGTGTGTCACTG
The DNA here is from genome assembly GCF_900095145.1 of Mus pahari. Taxonomy (NCBI): domain Eukaryota; kingdom Metazoa; phylum Chordata; class Mammalia; order Rodentia; family Muridae; genus Mus; species Mus pahari. Next base: position 130,660,203 of record NC_034594.1, read on the forward strand.
TGGGAGTGGGCTTTGAGGCTTTCTGTGTTCAAACTCTGCCCAGTATAGAAGAGTCTCCTTCCGCTGCCTGCTGATCAAGATGTAGAACTCTCACCTCCAGCACCATGCTGGCCTGGATGCTGCCGTGCTTCCTGCCGTGATGATAATGGACTGAACCTCTGGAACTGTAAGCCAGCCCCAATTAAATACTTTCCTTTATTAAGAGTTGCTGTGGTCATGGTGTCTCTTTATAGCAATGAAACCCTAACGAAGACAGAAGTTGGTACCAGGGACTGGGGTATTTCTGTGATAGGTCTGGCCATGCTTTTGTTTGGAGGAATGTGGATTCTGGGATTTTGGATTAGAAATTCAATTGAACACTTTAAGTGAGGCTTAATGAGCCATTTTAGTAGGAACATGGAACACAGTGCTGCTGAGGATAATTTGAACTGTGGGGGTCTGGCTCAAGAAGTTTCAGAGGAGAAGAATTTTAGTATGTTGCCTAGAGATCATTCTTATGGTATTTTAGTGAAGAATGTGACTACTTTTTGCCCTTGCCTGAAGAGTCTGACTAAGGCTAAGTCAAAGAGATTTAGAGTAATTGCATTTGGCAAAGGAAATATCACAACAGCCTAGTATAGATTCTGTTCTGTGGTTAAGTCTTCTGAAGAGTGTTTTGATCAAATGTAGCAAACTTAAAAAGGAAAAATAGAAAATGTATGGTTCAAGGATTAAAAGGGCACCAGGAAGTAGGATGGAGCTAAATCCTATGTTCAAGGAGGTAAATAAATTAAAGATCTTAAATGGAATTAAGGGAGCTGTGAACTTGGGGCAAGATCCGACCCAGCTAAGCTTGCATCTTATGAAAAGAAATAAAGAAAAGCATAGGTCCAGGTGTGGTAGCACATGCCTAGCATACAGGAGGCAGAGAGATGTAGATTTCTGACTTTAAGGTCACCCTGGTCTACAGAGGAAGTTCCAGAACAACTACACCTAGGAAACAGAAAGATGGTGAAGATGTAATTGAACAAGAGGGTCATGTTCCAGCCCCAGCAAGCAGCAGAATTTGGCAGCTTTTGTCCTTCTGGCTTTAGAGTCAAGAATAGAAGAAAAGGATTATAGTCTCCCTTCTTGTTAAGGTAAGTTACTGAGGCTAAGCTTGTGGCAGGGGTGTCCCTGCATGGAGGCCCAGAAAGGCCATTGTATGAAGTAGCTGTGAAGGTGAAGCATGAGTTGCCTTTGAGACCTCAAGAGGTTAGAGATTCCAGAACCATGGAATACCTGTCTGCTGAGTTAAAATGACAACAGGGAGTTGAACCTGCCCAAGAGAAAGAGTGTGTTACAGTCAACAAAGCTGAAAGGTGTTGGAGATACGAAGAATATCTTGACAACAGACACAAAGATGCAGAGGATGGAGTGAGCCCAGATGGTTTTTGGTCCAGTATTTCCTCACTGTGTTCTCTTCCCTATGTTTTGGAGTGGTAATGTGTATCCTGTGCCATGATATGTTGGAAGTATGAGATCTGCTTTTGATTTTACAGTTAAGAGATTGCAAGAATCTCGAAGAGACATTGAACTTTTAAGCATTGTTGAGACTGTGATAGACAATGGAGACTTTTGAAGTTGGACCAAATGTTTTTGCATTATGTTATAGCTACAAGTCTATGAAAGCCAGGGGGTAGAATATGGTGGTTAGAATCGGTATAGCCTTCAGGGACTCGAGTGTTTCAATGCTTGACCCATGGGGAGTGGCACTATTAGGGGGTGTGGCCTTTTTGGAGTAGGTGTGGCCTTCCTGGAGGAAGTGTGTCCTTGTCAGGGCAGGCTTTGAGGTCTACTATGCTCAAGCTCTGCCCAATGTGAAGATAGTCTCTTGCTACCTGACAATCAAGGTGTAGAACTTCGGCTTTGTCTCAGTCACCACACTGACCTATATTCTGACATGCTTCCCACCATGATGACAATGGACTAAACCTCTGAAACTGCAAGGCAATTAAATGTTTTCCTTTATTAAGAGTTGCAGTGGTCTTAATGTCTCTTTATAGCAATGAAGTCTTAACAAAGACAATGGGCTTCCTGTCACTTATTACACAATTTGTAATTGAGTATCTGCTAATTGCCAGCTTCTCCTCCCAGTCTTAGGCATCCCCGAATGAAACTTACAAAATCCTGTTCTTGTTCCCTTGAAAATTCTCGTAACTTCCCGTTCAGAGCCAGGGACGATTTAGACCAATTCTGTCTTCTGATCCTCATTGTTCGTTTTCCTATAGATAATGTCTGCCCAGCAACCCAGTCACAGTGAGCATTCACAGTGCGTTTTCTAGATGTCCTGCTCCACTTGTTGTTTGCTTCAATCTGGATTTCCTGTGATGTCCAGATTCCAATTTCTTTGTTTCCTTGAGTTCTGGCTAGATTCGAGTCTTCTCCCAATTTCTCTGGTCAGAGTTAATCTCTCCTTTACTTCATCATGTGGATGATGTGTTTCTACATTGAAAGTAATTCCCATTCTTCATGTCTTATGTGTGTGTTTGTCTCCTCTCTCTGGACTGAGATCTGTGAGCAGAGAATGTAGAATCATATCTGTTTATATTCCTAACACTGCTCAGTCCTTGCTGTATGGTAGCCACTTAATAAATACTACCCACTTTGATATGGTTAGATGCTGAAGTTCTTGGCGATACCTTCCGTCCCCTCTCCCCTCCCACAACTGACTTTCCCCTTTTGTAAGCCTTCTAAAGGAATATACACAAAGTCTTGCACAGTGGTGTTCAAGTCCAGGGAAGCAGGTCCCAGCCTCTAGGTGGCAGTGTTACTGTGTTCATAGAGAGGAGTGCCAGGCAAGTTGTGAAACTGTTCGTGAAACTGTATCACCCTCCCAGGTGCCTGCTTTCTTCCCTCTCTTCCCTCCCTCTACTCTTCCTTCTTTCTTTCTTTTCTTCTCTTTGTCTTTCTTCTTATTCCATCTTATGTTCTGCTTTTGCATTAAACTCTTTACAGACTTAAAAAAAAAAAAAAATCCCAAGGTGTAATTTTTGGATCAAGGAACACATAACATCCAAGTCCCACCCTAGAACCCAGCCTCCACACTCACATCCTGTAGAGCTTTAAATTTTAATGTTTTTGCTACAGGCCATTTACATTTTGGCAGTCTAGGTGGATATGATTTTCAGAATCAGGGAGGTAAGAAGTGGTTGCTTTTTGAAGCAGATGGGAAATAATTGGAAATGACCTTATCTATGGCCTCACCACCTATCTCCTGTTGTATGTACCTACTATGTCTCTCTTCTGGACCCATCATGTTACAGGGATTTAGGAAGCCTTCTGCTTTGCCAGGCAGATCTGGAGTACACTTGTTGACCAGATTTAGGGAGGTCTGGGGCTGTCTTAAAAGAAGATGTTCCTATGCAGCTCAGGACAGAGGCAGGTTAGCAGGATTCCTTGGGAGCCTCATTCAGAGAGGGAGCAGAGGGAGGTGGTGCCAGAATAGCCGAGGCAGAGGAATGCAGAAGCATTGATCCTTCTACCACATCTGACTACCTGCCTATTTTCTCATAATGCCCACTGCTGCAAGGATTCAGTGCTCAAAGAGGGGGATGGTGGTGGGGGAGGAATAGGTAATTTCAGCATGAAAAATGTCATTTTGCCTCAAGCAAACTGCCTTCCCATGGCCTCGCTCCTTTGTGTGGTTTGGATTAGGCATATCCAGAGGATCATTTGCCCAATACTAACAAGAAGGCTCGCTGAGCTCATTTGTTAGCAGACATAATGGGACTTCCTCTCACTGGCAAGAACAGCAGCAACCCAGAGTCACTGATTGCTATTCATCTGTCACCAAGGAAAAATCTCTCTCCCTCTCCCTCCACCTCTCTCTCTCTCTCTCTCTCTCTCTCTCTCTCAC
>NC_034594.1:130665154-130672825 GCF_900095145.1 Mus pahari
CTTTCCTTTCCTTTCCTTTCCTTTCCTTTCTTTTCCTTTTTTTTTCTTTCTTTCTCAGGGTGCGTTTTGGAGGTGACTCAGACTATCACATTCCAGGACTGGTTGCTACCTTCTATAACCGTGCCCTGCCTCTTTCTCTTTTCTCAGCTGTTTTGACACCTGACAGTAGTTATGGGCCTCAAGTCATCTCTGGAACCTTGAGGAAATTGATGGCTGCCCAACGAGGCCCGCGTGCAGAGCTACCTTCTGCTGAAGGCATTTTAAAAGCTATTGTCTAGGAATCCAGCTACATGGAAAATGAACTCTTCTGAAGACACAGTGTCCCCAGAAGGCAGCCAACACCCTAAGATGTGCGATGGAGGCAGATTCTGTGTGGTTTTTATGTTGGAGGGCGTGCATTCCTAACTTAAACTCCCAGTTCTCAGCTCCTGTCCCACTGTGTGGTCTTGGGGACCTGGGTCTTCCCTTACCTAAAGTAGAGACAATCCTTGTAGCTCGAAGGGCTGTCTGTCTCCAGGACCACCTGAGATGATGATAGCCGAGTGCCTGAATGATGTGGAATGCTCAGTGGATGCTGCCTGTGACTAAGAGGCTACATGCTGCAAAGAAACCTAAGAGATCATCCAGTCACCTCCACCAGCTGAGCACGTGCCTCCCCCCAGCTGTCCACAGCCACCCAACCAGTGGGTGACAGCCGCCTCTGACAGGAAGCAGGCTTTCACATTTCGCACGTTAGCATGCTCTCTCCACAGGCCTCACTTCCTCCCGAGTCTGTTGATGGTAGTGGGTGGCAATATGGCAGTGGGCAGTGATGTGCTGCTTAACACGGCATGGCCACTCATTCAATAAATACTTACCGAGCAGATTCCGCTGTGCCAGAGGGAAATTTCATCATTGGTACCGCGCGATGGTGTTCTTGCCGGGCTTGGCTACTCTGTCATAAAGCAAGCTGAGAAGTTTCTGGTGGGTTCTACTGCTTTAGCTGGAGGGCTGAGAGGAACCGTGTGGGTAGATTTATTTTTCGAATAATTCTCCCCAGAAACCCGTGTTGGCTGTCTTTGTGGAATGAACGGATCTCATCAGTGGTATGGACATGACCTTCTCCCCCTCCCTTTGGACAGCCTCTGTGCCCACATTGCTTGCATTCTTGGGTACAGAGAGACAATTCGGAGCTATTTCTAGGAAACCTGTGCTCTTCCCTTTGGCATTTTTGGAGAAAGAAAAATATTTCTGACATGAACACAATGTAATCAGGTTGTAACACCCCAGACTCTGGGCGAGTGACACCGGGGCACAGGGAACGTTATTTGGAGGACATAGTTTTAAATGGTCGTTTCCCATGCTGGGAACTGGTTGTCTGCCTGGGTCTTCAGGGATTTTGGTTGCTGATGTGCAAAGGAGAATGTTCTGCGTTTCCCCCTTTCTGTGCTGAGGCAGGAATGTGGGCTCAGAGAATGTTCTTTCTATCTGGCAGCTGGGCTGTTGTGACCAGTGTTACTGTTCCTTCATCGTGGGGAGGGAGAGACTTGGGGAGATGCTTAGGAAGAAGAAAGAGATGGGGTAGCACAATCCACTAGCAAACAAATAACCTTTGTGCTGTTTTGCTTTCTTATAATAGAAATAATAAATGTTCATTGGAGGGAAAAAAATCAGGAATCAGATAAACAGAATTAAGAAAGAATGATTAAAATACTAACAGCTTAGAGATATTTATCTTTCCAAACCTAATAGAGCCATATTTTGGGGTCAGAAGATATCAATGGCATCGGCTCTCTCCCTGTCATTAATTAAAAGTAGAACCAGGCAGCTTTATATAAACAGAAGTACAATACTGAAGAAACTTCATATCTGTATATTCTATTTACAATCATATTCAAATATGCTACCGAGTCTTATAATGACCTTCTAATTCGGAACTTTTATTTTTAGTTAGTATATAAAGTAATAGGTTGTATTATGACAGTTTTGCATATAATTTATTTTTGTGGACCCTACTCTTTCTTACCACCTGAATAGCCAGATACCACTGGTGTGGGATTGACTCAATAATACTCATTTTGTAATCAACCCAAGACTCAAAAAGGTATGGTGACCTTGTCTAATTAAAGGGCAGATGAGTGACAGTGTTGAGATCTGCATGAAGGTGTTTGTGTTTCCAAACTGAAAAGTCATCTGCTGGATTCGACCTACCTTATTACTTCATGGAAGCCTTGTATGTCAACTACCGGGGTAGCAAGCCACCATTCTTGGTGGACCACAGTGCCTGTTATCAGGGATGGATCTGCAGACTGACAATGGTGATGGTTACATGATCTGGTCTGGGCTTACTTGGAAGCATTGCTTCAGGCCCCAGGCTCAGTGGATTTGGCCCAAAACTGTGTCTTTTGTTCAGGTCTGCTTCATTTGTGTTTGCTCTAAATATCAGGTTGATGGTAATCTCTTCTCATGATAGAAGGTAGAAATATAAGGTCCAAAAACAAAGCATATAAACACACAAAGCCTCAGTTACTGGCATGACTGATTACACTCCTTTGAAAAAAAAAAGAAGTCTCCTGGCCAATCCCATGTCATTAAGGTATAGGCTACATGCTACATGCTATAGGCCACAGGCTATAGGCTATAGGGTGCAGGCTACAGGCTATAGGCTACAGGTTACAGGGTGAAGGGAATTCAATAACAGCACAAAACTGTATAATCTGGTCTCTTATCCACTGTTCTTCTGCATGCAAGATTTACTCACTGCCTTGCCAATACCTTCAGCTCTCTCATTCAGTCAATATCAGGCTTGAAGTCTGGGATCTTGAAATCACTCCAAATCCTGACATGACTACTGTTGACTAAGATATCCATAATCTCAAAAGACAAGTGATTTGCCTTTTAGCTTCCCAACAAGTAATGTCGAATGGAGGTGAGAAAAATGCCTTGCATATTTCCACTCAGAGCAGGGAAGAAAGGCTCTGGAATAACTAATCTACAGCCATCCTGAAATCTCAGGTTGCTTCATCCTGTGGGTACAGAGGTTCTGTTCATCATTGTCAGCTATGAAGGGCAGATACTAAATCCTTTAGGTTTTGTAGATTATACATATTCGTTACACATTAAGAAAACAAAGGCAGTGGGAATAGCATGTGTGTGTGTGTGTGTGTGTGTGTGTGTGTGTGCGCACATCTGGTTGTGTTCCATCATAATGGTATTTCCAAACCCAGGGTACAGCTGGCTTTGGCCTTGGGTCATAGTGTGCTGAGCTGTGGGTGAGACCCTGTTCTATCTCTGGGAGTGGCTTCCCCTTTAACTCTCTTTGTGTCTTTTGGCTTCATCCTCTGGGAGGTCTTTCCCTATTCTGTCATCTACCATGCATAGCCACCTCTAAAGAGGACTTTAGAGCTCAAGCCTTTCTCTAACTCAGCAACTTACGAGCCTGCTTTCTGCTTTTAGAAATTGAGAAGGCAAGGATCATTTTCCACTTCAAACAGTTATCTCAAGCTGATAGCATTTCATCAATATAGCTCCTTTGAAGGGATTTGATCTCAGTCAATTCCCTGCACTGAAAGTTAGACCTATAATGCATCTGAGATGTCTCTCTTTCTCTTAAGACTTAATTTCAGCTACTTTGGCTATATTAGGTCTCTATAGTTTGACGCCTTTGTTTCCAGGAGCACTTTGCTCAGCCAAAGAACATAGTTAGGCATCGCTTTAGTCCTTTTAGAAGTTGTTACAAAGGATGTGACAGCCACACCCTTGATTTAGGCTTTGTCCTGAGACTGATAAAATGGTGAGGTGAAAGATAATTTTAGTCTTCTGAAGTCTCAGAATTTTTGAGCTTTCTCTATTCACTCTCAATTTTGCTGGAAAATTGGTCAGTTCTTTTTTTAAACCCCACTTTGTCTTGTAGTAGTAGCTTATCCAGCTGGTAACAAGTATATTACACAATCAATATTCTGCCCGGACCCTTTCTTGTCCAACGCTTCAAGTTCATTAGGTATATTTTCTGTCTTCCAAACCATTACAGATGAGTTTTGCCAAGCACTTCTTCTTGGAATAACACAGGATGGCATGTTTCCAGCCTTCCATTACGGCTTTCTCACCATCTGCCTACTTGCCCAAGTCACAGGTACATATTTTAGGTTTTCATTATGGCAGTATCCTACTTCTGATTCCATTTCTCCACCAGCCAATTATTGTTTTAATAATGTGGGAGAATAACTATCTTAAACCCAGTGACCTACAGCAACAGGCACTTAGGCTCATATTTCCAAGTCTGTTCAACAGATCTAGGCTGGGCACAGCAAATGGCCCCCTTTGAGGTTTCATAGGGACTGAGGTTAGCCTCATTGTATGTTGGCTTTGAGTCACATATAAGGTGTCTGTTGCCTTCAGCTCAGGCTGAAAGGGGAAATGACTCTTTGGGGAATAAATCCTTCTTACAGTGTACCCATAAGGCAGTGGCCCAGTGGAACCAGTGAATGAGTACATTTAAAGCATCTTCTTGTACCATGCCCACTAACAGTCCATGGGACAAAGTAGATTCCATGGCTGAGCCTAACATGGTACAAGAAGGATATTCCATAGTCTTCAGTGGTGCAATAAGACCACTCTATGATAGTTTGAATATTTCTATGCATGTGTCTATTCATGTATGTGAAGGTAAACATGTACGTGTATGCATATAATGTATGTGTGTGTGTGTGCATGCAAATATAGAAGTCATAGGACTACCTCATTTATTATCCTCAGTAACATAGTTTACCTCTTTTGAGATAGGACTTCTTACTGGTCTGGAGCTGGTTGCAATTAGAATAGACTGGCTGGCCAGTGAACTCCAGCAATCTTCCTGCCTCTACACCTCCACTGCTGGAATTATGCATATACACGACCATATCTAGTTTTTTGCTTATAAAGCAAGTGCTTTACCAACCAAGCTCTCTTCCCAGCCCAGGGTCTGAATTTTTGAATGGGTAGAAACTCAAATGATGATATGAGAATTATTTTTTGAGTTATCACTGTCAAAAAGAGGAAAACCAGAAATGGCCATCTATGAAAACCACTGTTTTCTCACCCACTCCTTACATTCCTTGATGACTAAGTTCCTGTCAAGGAGACACAGGTGATGTCAGCTGCTTTTGGAATTTGTTCATAGAAAGAGGTGGGCATGCTCTCTCATTGCTCTTTCTAACTGCTAGCTGGCTGGGATGTGCCTATGTGAGATGACATGTCACTCCTTTGGGTGATGGTGGGTTGATTAAACAGTCACGGGTCACCACAAGAGAGAAAATACAAGGAAAAAAACTTATCTTCAGCTACTTATTCTGTGTCTTTGTCAAAGCAGCTTAAACTGTACATAGTACTGCTTCCTAACTGTCACACAGTAAGAGACTCTTGTTTAAATATTTTCAGGTATCATAGTTATAGCAACTTAGTTTATTTCTTAACTAATAGAGATTGTATTGCTACTATTTATTCATGATTGTTATAGGGTTTAAATGAAACAATGTAGAAAATCAGAACTTAGTAGGCTTTATTAATAAATTGGAGTTTTGGTAAAATGCATTTTTATTATATTAATCATTTAATGTTATGCAACATGTTATTATAATTGATTGGTAAGATGGATTTGGATTAATTTTAAACATGTCATTTGTTAACTATAGAAAATATAATAACATATATTGAAATATATAATGCAGTATATTATGGACTTAATATAAAGGTAATTATTGTTATAGGTCAGGCACTAAGCATTTTCAGTACAGTACCTGTCTTTTGCCTTCATCCCCTGCAGGAAAATAGTTGCCTCTATCTTCTTCATTTTCAATTCAATTTCAACTACTCTTTGTTTAAATATCCCTGAGAATAATGAAGCATTGGAAGCACTTGAGTTGGAGACCTTATGAGTGAGATTTGTTCTTTTCTTTTATTGAGGCAACATCTTGCTGTGTAGCCAATGCTCGCTTCAAACTTCTGATCCTCTTGCCTTAGCTTTCCAAGTGCTGGGATTATAGAGATGCACAGGCTTTTGACATTCTCTGGATTTAGTTGGAATGCTATGTTGGTTTCCAAAATGAAAGAATGGGCATATCTCGCCGTATACTCTACCACTGTCTGTGGGGACCCTCTGAGATACAGGTTGTTTGTATTTGAGAGTACAGGAGGGAGCACACATGGGCTTCAAGGAAAATACAACACCATTTCTAGAAAATCAAATGTCAACTTAATACCCTCCTTGTACATTTGGAAGAATAGTATGTTTTTATTATCTATTCAGGGCTTATGAAGGGGGTGCATAAGGAGAGAAGCTCCAGTACCTCAGAGAAAACCTATTCTTCATTCTACAAGTAAACATTTATTAAGCACCCTCACCCCTCCCCACTCCACACAAATAAAAGAGATGTATTTTCTATCTACAAGGAGTTCACTGTATAGAAGCTGCAGGGAAATATATGTGTATGTATAATTGCTCAAGAGAGTAGACTTCATGCCTAGCAGCTTTGTGACCTGGGTAATTTGCTTTACTATTTGTGCCTTGGCTGCTTTGTAAGTCTCAAGGAGGTGATGGTGATGATGATGATGATGATGATAAGATGACAATGATACTGATGATGCCAATGCCAATGACAACGACGGTGATGATGATGATGATGATACTGATGATGATGATGATGATACTGATGGTGATTATGATGACGACAATGACAACGATGATGACGATGATTATGATACTTCACAGGATGGTTGCAACATTAAATAAGTTAATACAGGTAAAGTATACATAAACACTGTGTGACCTAGTATCAGTCACCATCCATTAGCCAACAAGCTTGGTAAGGGCAAGGCATCTTGTCTTCCTTGCTTGCTGCTGTATGTTTGGTGGCTGAATTGGAACTTGAGAACAGTAGGTGTAGAATAGGTATTTGTGGAGTGACTGGGTTATTGACTATGGGAGCACACTGACTTTTGGTTTCTTTGAGACTCTTCAGATGGGTGGTGTTTATTGAGTTCTTGCTGGCCTTCAGGTTCGGTGCTAAGTGACTTCATGCATTATTTGATCTACGGTTCCACAAGTTTTATGGGTCAAGTGTGGGTATCCCCATATGGACAGATGTGGAAACTGAGACCCCAAGAGGTGAAGTCACTGGGCTGAGGTCACAGAGATGCTAACTGACAGATCCAGGATTTGAACACCAGAACTTCTTTCTCAGAAACTTACACTTTTAAAACTGCCTCCCTTTCCTACCTCTCTAGCTCTCTGTAGATGGCTGCACTGATGAGCCCTCCAGTGGGCTGAGAGATACCATGCCATGTCCCCTCACACAGGGGCCACTCACAGGACAAAGGAGTCTGGATGTGATGTGGGCGAGATGGAAACCAGCACCCGGTGTCTTGGCTGAGAAGTGGAGAGCAGGCTCTGGCTCCGAGTGCTGACCCGGCTCATTGCCTCAGCTGTGCCTGTCTTCCTTCATGTTAAGAAAACAGAAGATGACCCGATCGCCCTGCGCCTCTCCTGCCCAGGAGGGGTGTTCGCCTGGCGGCTGTCCGCAGGCCGTTCCAACACCCAACACCTTTCCTCCCCGACCGAGGAGGGGTGTCCGCCTGGCATCCAGTGCCTTTCCTCACCCGAGGAGGGGAGTGCGCCCGAGAGCAGTACTAAGGCTTGGTGTCTACCCAGAAGCGGTC
>NC_034594.1:130672836-130704178 GCF_900095145.1 Mus pahari
AAAAAAAAAAAAAAAAAAAAAAGAAAACAGAAGATGCAGTCAAACTTTGAGTTAATGGGTCTGCTCCATTCATTATTTACCCAGGGTGGTGCTTTATCACAGAGGCTCCTAAGTGTTTGACATAGAAGGCATCTCATTAGCACCTGGGAGGTTATGGGTTGGCCATATGGTGCTGTTTTCTTCTTTTCCTGGAGAGAAGCACCAGTGTCTCAGACTGTGTGGCAGCAGTTTCAATTCTGAGGATTCTAGCAAGCAAGTCACGCAGCTTCCTTCCTGAGTCCCGCCTAACACTTTGGTAAATGTAAACAGCAAGCACTTTCTAGTCTCTTGCTGGCATGTAGGTGTGGCAGAGATGGTGTTTATGTGTGACAGAGTCCTACAGAAACAAGGGGACAGTAGCTCCCAGGGCAGCTTAGTGTCTTCACCTAGTCACCTAGTCGCTATTCTCAGCCCTGGGCACACTGGCAAAGGATGTGGGGAGGGGTGACTCATCACCTTTGATTCTTAGCTAGTGGTGTATGTATGTATGTATGTATGTATGTATGTATGTATGTATGTATGTATGTATGCATGTATGTATGTATGTTTGCATGTATATGTGTACACACACACACACACACACACATGTTATTCAGTATCAGAAAACTAGTTAAATGTAGGTCTTTTAGGTCTTTCCCCTTCTAAGAACCAGGGGTGAATAGAACCATACCCTAATCAATTAATACAGGAATAGGAAAAGTTTTATTATGGCATAAAACGAATGAGGGGCTAGTTCACATCTTTTATGCTGAACAAAAACTAGTAATTGCAACAATAATACTAATCATCACAGAACAGCAAGGGCTGTTTATTTCGTACTTCTGCATGTCTCTGTTGAACTTGATGCTTGATGAGCACCAGCTAGTTTAGTCACCAGACCAGTCTTAAGAGGTTTTCATGTAACATAAATTAAGCACTCACTCCCCATCATTTTAGGCAGTTAGGATGGGTCTGGGAATGAGACAGCAGTGGATAACAGGCAGTCGTCATAGTAAATAAATTATATAGAATACTAGAACGTGATAAGTGCCAGGAAAAAAAGAAAGAATAAGAAAATATTTGAGGTGAGCAGACGATAAGTTAAGCAGTCACGAAGGGGGTGGTAGCACATCAGAGACCTTGAGGAGATCAAGGAGGGAGATGGAAGCGAAGGCAGAGCTAGTCAAAGGCCGAGGTGCGAGGTGGTGGAGCGCTAGACGTTTTGGGGGAGCAGTTGGGCGGAATGCTCTGTTGAGTGGACTGGGAGATGAGGTCAGGGAGATACTGGGGCGGGGACAGAATTAAGGAGAGGGAAGCAACAGAAGGGTTTTGAGCAAAAGGAAACGATCTGATTCACTCTGGCAGCTGTGGCGGAATTAAGCAGTGTATTATTCCTATTGTATGTTACAGCCTGGGTTGGGTAATCGTTCCAAAGTAACAGCTAGTTAGTGGCAGAGTGAGACAGTCTCCTACATAACTTTAGACCTCATGGCTTTGAGTCTGTGATATGATCAAAACTACCCACCCTTCCTGCAAACAGTTGATTGTCCTACTTTTAACCTGCTTCTCCTGTGGCCGATCTACCACGTAGGGATGTGGTAAACTAGAGGTTTGATCTTGTGCTATCAATGAATCTCTTTGCCTGCTTGCTTATTTGCAGACTTGTCTCACTGTGAGACCAAATTCTTTGAGATTCCAGTTTTGCTTTCCATTGCCCCATAAAGGAGTGGGCACACAGGGAAAACCCCATTTCCCCTCTGGGCCCTTTTTGGGATGGAGACTGATGTCAGGCATGGGACACTCTCAACACCCTCTTCAACGGCCTAGGGAGTTGATGGCATAGAGATCATGGCTACTCTGTGGGAAATAGGGCTCTGTTTCATTTCTTCTCTGGAGTTAACACTCCTCTCTCAGCAGGGGCTCCTTTAATGAATCAATTAAGGAGGGTATTATTATTGGAAGCTGTTTTCAGCCCAATTAAGACCTTTTGGCATGTCAGTAACGATAATAAAAGTGAGTTAAGTCTCAATTTTTCTTTATTAGGATGTTTATTAGAAGATTGAAATGTTCATTAGGTGAAGAGAAGTGATAACATTCATCTTTGCTCATCAGAAGCTCAATGGAATCTCAGTTACACTCAGCGTTACTGTGTGTGTGTGTGTGTGTGTGTGTGTGTGTCTGAGTGTGAGTGTGTGAGCATGTGTGTCTCTGTGTGTGTGCATGGGTGTGTATGTGTATGTGTATGTGTGTGTGTACATGCATATGTGTTTCTTGGTTATAACTCTACTTTGGCCCCATAGAAAAACAATTTTGAGCCATAATTAATTAATTTGCCTGAAGAATTTAATGTTGACCATGTCTCTTGCTTTGGAGTGAGATGCAGAGCCAATGTCCAAAATAAGGAGGAGCCAAGTCTGGAAGGTTTGGGAGCACATGGGCTTATTTTAGACCAGTTTCGAAACTTCATAATTTTGGACCAAAAATAACATGTAGAAAAGTAGAAGAAGTAAATTATTTAAAACTTTAGCATTTTCCTCATATTTATCCCCCTTCTTTTAAAAAAAGGAGCCAATATGGATTCAACTGAGGCTTCTCATGGAAGCCTTCCTGATTTTATTTCCTGGTCCTTCCTATTCTTGTTTCCAAGAATTTTTTATGCTTACAAATCTGGTGTTTATCATACCCTACAGGTTTTTATGCTGTGCTGTTCTGGTATGTGTTCGTTCATAAGAATGTGAAGCGTTGTTTTGCTTTCTCTCTGTCTTGACACATATATGTGAGCTTATTTCCCTTATTGTGTAATGGTTCTCTGACTTGCTATTGACCTCAGTTAACTTAACTCAGCACTGTACTTCTGAACACGTTTCCAGCTTTTAAAATCATAAATCACACTGCAGTGTACATTCTGAAACATGTATCCCCTTGTATGAATGCAAATGTTTCTCTAGACTTGAGTTATCGTGTCTTAAAACAAGGTGGAGATGGATTTTTACATAGCATTTCTTGTATAAGTCATTCATATCCCCAAATAAAAGTTTTATGAAGACCTGCTGTACCCATGGAGTGCTCTGATATATAGTCTAGTGCCTAGTTAGTCCTGTTCTGTTTTATCTTATTCTGTCCTACTCTATTCTTTACATTCTGTCTTTTAAACAATATTTATTTATTTTTATGTGTATGAGTGTTTTGCCTGAGATTATGTATATACATCACGTATATGCAGTGCCCACGCTGACCAGCAGAAGACGATAGATCTCTGGGAACTGGAGTTACATATGGCTGTAAGCTGATTTTTTTACATATGGCTGTTGGGAGCTGAGCTTGGGTCGTTTCTAAGAATACTATGTGCTTTTACCTGCTGAGCCATTTCTCTAGCCTCCACCCATCTTACCCTTTCTCTCTTACAGGTTTGACTTCATAGCCATTTTTAACCCAAAATATCCTGGTTCTGGCTTACTCAGTTGATTCTATGATCTAGAAATGGATCACAACAGGATATAAAGAACTGTTCTGTAGTATATGCATTCAAAGTGAGAATTTTGTTCATTGAAACATTTTCTAGATATTGATGATTTGCTGTCTTAAATGGCTTCCTATATTAATTTTCTTGGGTTTTTGCTTTGAGCAGGTCTGTTGTAAGCAATAATAGTTTGTTTAAAATTAAATTCTAGTATGATAATTCTTGTTTTATTGGCAATTTTATCTGAATATCTACTGTGGTATATTTAGACATATTTTATGTTTTGATCCTTCTTTTCTCCTCAATTTTATTTTATTTTCCTCCTTTCTCTTTCTGTTGGTTGATAAGTTCCTGTATTCCCATCACCAAGCTCTCACCTTCTCTCTGCTAGTTAGGAAGATAAAGACTATATAGATATTCTTCCATGGATAGCCTATTCTGCCCTTTAAAAATGTGCTTTTCATTGAAAATGTAGGTAAAGAACCTCATCTTGTTAAACAGTAATGGATGCAAAATACGTACAACCCACTTTGCTCTTGTCTGAATTTTAGCTTCGCTCTTTTAAAACATGAAATGTTATCAATTTTTATGGTCTACAGTGTCACATTTGTGTCTTGTATTATAATGACCCTCTAAATTCACTCGTTTTTGTTGTTAACATGTATCCTTGTGTGGTTTTTGATAGCGAAGACATGGGTAATATGACATATTTTTGTAATGGAAAATTATCTCTTTTTGGTTCGTACTCTTAAACACATATATTTTTCTCTCAGCAATGCCAAGACATGACTCCATCGCCACCTGCCGTCTTTGTTGCTGCTGCGAAGTCGGCTGTCATTCCAAGTACTTTTGCTTTATAAGTAATATGACTTTTCTTTGTGTAGCTCTTGAGAGCTTTCTCCCCCCCCCCCTTCTTTATGATGTTTGAAGAGTCTCTAAAAGGTCAGGTATAGATTTATACTTCCTTTCAATACAGGCATCAGAGATAAGTTTGATTAGATGACACTCACGGTAGGCTTGGAAAATCTTTAGTTCTAATCACTTTTGTTTTCTTCTGATAGATACATTCCTCATCCTGTTAGAAATTTCTCATTCTCTTTTATACCCTTAACTGCTTTGTATCATATTTTCATTAGTTTTGTATAACATTTGAGTGAATGTTTCAGTAAAGTCTTTTCAATATATGAACTTCCTCTTTACATGTTTATCTTATTTGTAAGTTTTTAAATTGGGAATTTTTTTTTTTGTTTCTCTAGTCTTACAATTTGTAGCACCTGAAAAATAGAAATGGTGATTTTAATAATTTCTTTTAACTGATAGTTTCTTTGAGTTCTCTAAACATAGTCAATCCTTCATATATATATTAGAAGGAGATTTATATATCTATATCTATATATTAGTCTGTCTTCACAAAGTAAAATTCCTTTTTTTTTTTTTTTTTTTTGGTTTTTTGAGACAGGGTTTCTCTCAAGTACTGGGATTAAAGGCGTGCGCCACCCTTGCCCGGCCATAAAGTAAAATTAATGTGAGTTGGATTTATATTCCAGTGGATGAGTTTATTCGCCATTTCCCCTACCATTATATTTGTGTATGGTGTGTGGCACCAAATGTTAGCTTCTCCTTGTCTTTCTCTCTGTGTCTCTCTATCTCCTTTCTTTCCCTGTCTTCCTTCATTCACTTTGTTAACTGGCTTTGACAGTTTACTCCGTCTCGATCCTGGAAGCTGAGTTGAAAATTGCTTCTATCTCTTGTTCTGGAAGACATGACTGATGGAACAGATCAAATCACCACGCCATAAGCTACTGGGTTCAACTTTTGGTGGAGAGAATATGCTTCGTCTTCTGGCCATTCCAGGTGTATAGTTTGTACAGGAGAGTCTCCTTGCTAATGTGATCTAAGGCAACAAGTGTCCATCTTTTCTGCGTCTACACCACTGACTTCTAAATCCAGCAAGTGGTGGCTTTATCCTCACTCATCATTGTCTATAGAGACCTTTATTAGGCCTATCTGTGATACTTTACTTTAAAATTTTATTTTTGATATTTTATTACAAAATTCATAAAGTAGAGGGCACTACAAAATACAAAATTATTGTATACTCTTTGATATGATTGCTTTTCTTTTTAGTGGCCTCTGTTCCTTCTTTTTTCCCAGTCTGTTTTTTTTGTTTTGTTTTGTTTTTTTTTTTAAGGAAGAGCTTCTGATATATTCTCTGTTTCTCACAAATCTAAGAACAGACCTACTGCTACTGTCTAATTAGTTCTTAATGCTGTAATCTCATGCTTATTCCTTTTGTAGAGTTCTGTTGTGGGCCATCTGCCACTTCATTGAGAACTTCAGGGTTTCATAGACTCATCTAAATTGGTGTAGGCGTGTCAGCTCTCAAGTTTGACATGGGTCTGCATCTCCAGAATGACTACTAACTTGATGTGAGAACTTGGGTGACAGAGATGCTATGCCTTGGTTTAATCAAGAGTGAAATAGAAATCTCAATCAAACTGAGCTTTAAAATTTGTTAGAAGGAGACAGTGTCTATCAAAAGCTTAGTTGGTGTAACAGCTTTTGTTATTATTTTTAATTGTGTGTGCGTGTGTGCACATCATGATATTCGTGTGAGCAAACAGGAGAGGACAGCTTTGTGGAGTCAATTCTCTCCTTCCACTTGTATGTGAATTCCAACCGCTTAACCTAGATCATCTAGCTTATATCACTGAGCAGCAACCAGCACATTTATTTACTGGGTTCTATCATTAGCCCTTAGTTGCTTTGCTGATGTAAGTACTCAATACATGTTGAATATATCAATTATTCTTATATTTATGAATAACTCCAGATACCATCCATTAGCATGGGAATGCTGCTAGGGTCTTATTCATAATAGAAGACAGGGAACAGGAATGGGTTGTTTGTGAGGGTGAAGTTAGAAAGGAAACCCGGAAGTGATAAAAGATGGCTTCTGATACATCTGTTTCTCAAGTCTGTTGTGATTCTTAATAATTATGGCACAAGTGGCTCTTGTATATTCTAAAAACTGATGGAATAAAGGATAACACTCTAGTTTCATTGGATCAAACTCCAGAGCTTGAGGCCAATGGGAGCAAGGGTGCAGTGGAAAAAGCACTGACTTTTCTTTGTAAAGAAAGAGGGCTTGATTTTGGAGTTTCCAGGTTGGATTGCTTATACCATTTCTTCAAGTTTGAGTTCCTTGTCTGTAACACATGAGTGATGATCCTGCTTCTTAGGGCAGGCTTGAGGATGGACTGAGAGGACATCTCTAGATGACATGCGTGATATCTAAGAAGCAAGGTGAGACTAAAGAGATTGGGTGATACACGCTCCACACACTATCCCCTCCTACTCTATACTCAGTACCTTCATGTGTCATCCTATCCCATGGACTGGACTCATTAGGCTCATTTTCAGAAATTCTGTAGGCAGAAGGCAGCAGAGGGACAGACTGAATTGACAATGGAGCTTTGTGACCAAGGTGGCAGAGCTCCATTTTACACCCTCATGATAGACACTGCCCTGAGGATAAAGACTTTCTGGACTGCCTAAGGTTTGTATAGTTTTAGAGATTGGGGCATTTCCTGCTTAAGGCTTGCGGACTCACTGTTTGAGATGGAACATGGAGTGGATCTTACTTTCTCTTTGATATTTTTCTTTTTCAATGTCAAATTCCCATTGAGCATAACAACTATTGTTTCTTACTGGAGTTCTTTTCTGTCCCCTCTCA
This sequence comes from Mus pahari, assembly GCF_900095145.1. Taxonomy (NCBI): domain Eukaryota; kingdom Metazoa; phylum Chordata; class Mammalia; order Rodentia; family Muridae; genus Mus; species Mus pahari. Next base: position 130,680,051 of record NC_034594.1, read on the forward strand.
AATTCTTTTCTTCCTTATTCCTTCCATCCTTCACACACATACATACACACACTGTGTGTCTCTGTGTGTATAGTGCACTTATGCGTTCATGTACGCATAGAGGTCACAGGACAAACTCAGTTGTCATTTCTGATACATAGTCCACCTTGCTTTTTGAGGCAGGTTCTCCCATAAGTTTGATGCTTACCTATAATTATAATTAAGTTGACTGGCCAGCAAGATCCATGGATTCACATGTCTCCACATCCTCAGTGCTGATTGCAAGCACGTGCCACCTTTGACACTTAAAAACAACTGGGTTCTGGGCATCAAACTGAGGTCCTCATGTTTGTAAGACAACCACTTCTGCAACTGAGTTATCATCCCAGTCCCCAGGTCTCTTCTAAGGCTTCCCTTATTTGGGTTGCATTGAGGAATTAACAAGGAAGTAAGGAGAAGGGATAAAAAGAATGTCTTGTACTAGGCTCCTAAGGGCACCCTTTCATAACCAGAGCATGGTGAGTGCCAAGTCCTTCTCACATTCTTATTTCTCTTCTGCTTCACTTCTAATTCAGATAGGTACTCATTGCTGTTTCCCAGTCTGACACTTTAGAGTAAGTAATTTTCATTGAGGGGTCTAGTCTCAGTCCTAAATTCGTTCTTATAATTTTAAACACGAATTCTCTCTAAGTGTACAAAAGCTACGGTCTATTACACTTTTAGGAGGGACACTGGGAAAATGAAACATTATTAACACATCTGACACTTTTCATGTTAAAGGAAGAAAAGTACTGTACAAGCCAAGGCATTCTACTTTAGTGTAGAGAGAAGCTGTCCAATGGTCTATCTGAACTGGCTTCTGTACATCAAGTCTAGACAACTTGCTTTAGCTTTGCACTCCTGCCCTACACTCCAGACTTACTGAACCAGAATTTCTGAGAATAACATTCAGTAATATGGTTTTACATGTGAGCCTGAGCAGGGAACTGGTAATTCTGATACCACTTACAGGTTGGAAATCTTGGATCACATGTGCCAACTATCTGCCATGGTGTCACCGACTCACAGAATCTTAGCTGTTCATTCATATTTGAAACCTAGGGGCTTTCGTCCTCTTTTTAATTATCGTCAAGAGAGTGATACATTGGGTTTTTGCAGTATCTTGGTATGTTCCCAATCAGTAAATATCTTCACTAAAGAACAGCTTCAAACAAAATAAAGGAAGCATAAAGTGGGCAAACCATTAGTATAACTGGGGCTCTGACTCCAGCAGAACTTGGAAGATCCTAGTTGTTTCTCGAGGGCAGGGGAAATAGATGAATAATTTTCCTCTCACGTTACAGCAGTTTTTCTTAACCTGGCTGAATACTAGAATCTTTCTCCAGAGCAATTAAGCCAGAGTCTCTGAGGTCTGTCCTCAGACATCAGTACTTTAAAAAAATGTACCCCAGGTGATTACAGTATCCAATTGGGCCACATTAGAGAGATGCTTGCTCCAAGAAGGAGGGGGGATGAGTGGCAGGTTGTTAGTGCCTATCCCAGGCTAAGAATAGTAGCTCCTTTCTCATTTAAACAATCAAGCATGTTGGCTTAGTCCCTGACACCTCTGTAGAGTCTGAGCAGGAGTGGAGAGGGAGAAAAAAAAAAATGAAATAGACATGACTTGCACTTTAATTGAGAAGAAAGCTACAGGCTCTGTGAGAGCGTTTTCACACGCCCTGGTCTCCTGGCTACTAAGGCAATGGCCCTGAAGTTCAACCGAACATCAAAGAATCCAAAACTGGACAGCAATACTTACAATAGCAACAGCATGGTGCTACTGTGATGAGTGGATATGGCTGACTGTACGGAATTTCACCCTCACTTTGTAGAATCTAGAATTGAGCCAGTGTGGGAAGTGGGGCTGAGAACAGGGATGGGTTCTGTGTCCTCACCTGACTTTCAAACTCCTACAGTATTTCTGGCTTGTATCCATCAGTGAACCCAAGTCCTTAGAGTAGGAGGGGAAATTTCAAACCCAGATTTGGTTGCCTCTTACACTGTATTCATCTTACAATGATAATAATCTACTACACGTACACCACTCTACCATACACTATAACTTCAAATGTGCAATGTGTTTGTGCACACAGATTTACTGTTCAGAGGTCCCTTGCAGGAATTTTTGACAATTCCTCTTTATTTTCCTCCCTGTTTTCTACACTCCCAGAAAAACACTGTGATAGTCAGAATGGATGCTGTCGTCAAGTAAGGAGTATTCCCAAACTTAAAAAATTTAAGATTCAAAAGATCTGCCCCCTCCCAAAGTGACATGATGAATATTTAATAAAACTATTGGAGCCATTTCTTGTAGTCGAACCATGTCTGTTTATTGACTGGCCACTCAGTTTTAGGAACCACGATTTCAGTAAACACTTCCTCTAAGAGGAATTGAAGTCAGGAATCTGGTCCTATGTCTTCAGCCATAAATCTTATCTTTCTAATTTCTGACCATATTTATCCATTTTATCTGCTAGTAGTGTCCCTTCACAAGGAAGCTGAAAAGATTCTATTCTATTTCTTGGCCCAGCACACGTTTCTACTTTCTGATTGTCTCTCAATCAGAGCAGTGCCACCAAGGGGCCACCCATTGGGACTTATCAAGCCTTTATCTCCACCGACTCCATCTGAGCCACAGCAAAGTAAAGAGTGAGCTTGTTCTGCCTAGGCAACTTTGAAAAAACAACTTTTTTTTTTTCCAGCCCAGTTGTTTGAGTTGAAAGAAGTTGGTCACCCAACTTTCACACCTCTTCCATTATTGGTATCTGGAGTCTTTATCTATCTTGCTTACCTCTACTAGACCTGCAGTGTGTCTCTATGAAACACTGCCTGCTGTCGCATTGTCTCCTGTCCTTTGAGGGCAGAAGGCTTGGCCGCTACCATTACCATTTCCAGTCAAGTGCCCAGTGCCACAGGCAACCATGTGTGCTCATTGGCGGGATGGATTCCTGGCTGCTCTGCCTCCTTCATGTCTCCCTTCTACCATTTGCTTTTCTTCTAGAGCAGCAGCCTGCTGGGAAATTGTTCACGTCTAGCAATGCTATTTCAGTGCAAGTTAGAGAAGAGAGTTTTGCCCTCCAGAACATCAAGATTTAACTGAGGAAAAAAAAAAAAAAAAACAAAAAAACCAAGGAGTAAACGTTAGCCCCTGGCTGAGTCACTGTCTAACAACAGGATGTTGTGATAGCATGAGTGATCCTGGGGACCCCTGCATCTGCAGAAATGACCCTTCTTTCTTGAAGGGACTGTGGGAAGAGAGTGAATGAGTTGAAGAGGTACCATGCACTTGGGCAAACTGGGGCATCTTAAAGATCTCAAAAGGCCAATCAGAAATATCCAAAACCACCTTGTTGGAAACAGAAGGATGGCCTTTGTGTTGAGTTCCCTGAGTGTGTCTCATACAGAAGGGCTGCTCTAGCAGGTTTGCAGACTGAGCAAGGGTACTAATGATGTACAAACTGGCTGCTTTTAGTAGAGCCTTCTGGGCACCATGCCACCATCACACTTTCTCTCCTATCCACGTACTTATTTATATTGTTAATTAATGGAAAATTTGACTCCCATTAGACCTAGAGGACTCGCTAATAAACAGTCACAGCGATAGGCAGGCAGAGCCACTGGGGACTGTTAGGGGTCTTCTGTGCTCTTGGATTCCAGGCACATAGCCCAATGCATTGGGCACTGGGCTGTAGGGAAGCTCTGAGACACTGCTCCGGGGGTGGGAAAGCACACTTAGGCATGGGAAAGATGGCGCTTGTTCAGGGGTCACTGGGCTTGGGACAAGGCTAGGGATGCGGGGTTTTCAGGCTCTGGGACATCCAGGCGCCTCTGGGAGTTGCAGAAGAGCAGAGAACAGAGTTGGGGCCTGGCAAACTGTGTCTAGCCTGGAGCCTGGGGGAAAGGGAGAGCTCTGACTAGTCCCAGTGGGGTCAATCCTTGGCTTGACAGTAGTGGCAAATTTGGTGGCAGCTGTGACTGGGAATGCAGAGAGGCCTTCTACAGGAGACTAGGCTGTGGCTCTGTAGGCAAAGGCCTTCTTCATGGCTCCCCATGGTGGATCTCAATGAAAAGAGGCAGTCCATGGTTCTAAACAGTTTATTATTGTCATGGTGAAAAATGAATGTATAAAACCATACCCCACTTCTCAGGGAGGGCCTGTTTGGCAGGGAGGAATGTCTCGGAAGAGAAGCTTATTGGCTAAGCCCTCTGGACCTCTAGGTACCTCATTAGCATGGAGAACTTTTTGACCCTACTTGACTGTAGTCATGTCTCTTTTCCTGTTGGTCTGAGATGCTAGGGATGCCTCATCTACATGTAGAAGGGCTTGGGGCATTGCCCTTATGTGACTGATGGCCACACATCTATGGGAGTGTGTGACAGGGCCCTGATTCCAGGAGCAGGCAAAGCTCCTACTGTCCCTTCAGGGTCTCTGGGGCTTCCAGCCTTTAGCTTGACCTTAGCAGGCTTCCTCTCACAGTCCACAGCCCTGCAACAAATGAAGCAAATAGTAAGTGTTCTCCTGCTTGCGCGGAGGAGAGGATGGCATGAGATAAAGACATTGTCAACGAGGATGCTTGGTGAGTTCTCAGAAATGTTAGCTGTAATGATTCTGTCTTGTCAGTCCTTGCATTTTACCCCTCACCCCCATCCTGAGGAGCGGAGTAAGGTACTTTTTGAGATTATGGGATCACTCTTCTAAGAAGTTTGAATAAAAGCCCCGAAGGCCATTTCTAGGTCACTATACCATCCAACGATGCTTAGTATTGTGTTGGTTAGTTTTTGTTAACTTGACATAAACTAGAGCCACCTGGGAAGAGGGACTCTTAGTTGAGGAATTGTCTCTCTCAGACTCATTAGTGGGGACTGTTTTCTTTATTGCTTATTGATATGAGAGGGCCCAGTCCACTGTGGGCAGTGCCATTCCTGGTCATGTGGACTTGGACTGTATTACAAGGTAGTTGAGCAAACTGGGTGAACAATCCAGTAAGCAACTTTCTGATTCTCCCTGAATTCCTGCCTTGACTTTCCTTAGTAATGGAGCATCATTAAGATGCATGAGCCAAACAAACCCTTTCCTAACCAAGTTGCTTGTGTGCTTTATCACAGGAAACAAATTAGAACCTTGGCTCTGCGTGTTCTGGGCCCTCTGCATTATCATTTTTGTCTGGGTGGATTCTTTCCTCCCTCTTCCACCTATCTCTAAAGAACACGGTACCGAAGGTCCTTCCTATCATTCAGACCTCTTGTTTTAGTCTAAAATTGTCAGCCCCCCCTTTGAGCTAAAAAGGATCTACCACTTATCTCGGACATGCTAGTGGACTCTGCTTCCAAAGAGAAAAGGTAATTGGTGAGACAAGCAGGGGAGGTATCTGTGTTAAGAAAGAACTGGGGCATGATTAGAAAGCATTGGGACTCCTGCTGGTAAATCTGCACTCTCACCTCACCTTGACCGCCTCATTCACTTTGCAGTTCACCTAATCTTGGACAGGACAGAGCAGAAATAGGAAAGGTTCCTGGGAGGGCAAAACAGATGGATGTGGGGGAAGGGATTCTTTCCCATACCAAGAAAGATGACATATTTAGTTCTGAAAAGAGTGAAGTGAAGGGGAGAGCGCTCTCCGAGGTGCTGAGTATAATGAATGGGGTGCAGCAAGCCAATTGCTGGCTCCTTCTCGCCCTTTCCCCTCATCTGAGAAAGAGGCAGCACTTGACAAAATTAAAAGGGAGCAAATTTAGAACTGATGAAAGGAAATGCTTTCCACACAATGTATAATTAACCTATGAAGGAACCTAACCTGCTGGCTATTAACTGAGGCAGGTGGTTAGCTGGGCTTTCAGAGGGGCAGAAGAATAACAGCTGCTTTCGCAGTTATCCTGGTTAAGGCTATGATTCCTGAGGTAATTCATCCTCTGCTGCAGGACATGAAACGGTCCCTAACCTGAGAAAAGGCACATCTCTGGGGATCGGGGAAGGGTTGAAGTGAGATTGGGCATTTAGGTGGAGAGGATATTAGCACCGTAAAGGGCCATAGAAATGATCCAGGGTAACACAGATTTCTGACTGAGGGACCATAACCGCTTAATGGAAGAGTCTGGAAAAAAAGAGCTTTGCTCTGCAGACTTCGTCTTCTCTACCATCTCTTATGGCTCCAGGAAGAATTCAGAGGTGGAAGTGGGTGTTGCCACTGCTTTTGCACTGGTTTTTGTCCCCTTCTGACTTTACAGTATGGCCAGTGGATATTTGCTTTATACTCAAGATAGCCCAGGTATAGAAAAACATCCATATGGGCTGCTCTTGGTGATTATTCAGTGTTTATTAGTTCTAAGCAGGAATTTGGCCCACTTGGAGTCCATTCAATCTTGAGATTCCCACAAGGAACAACAACAATAACCAAAATATCTGACATAGACAACTCAGAGGAGGAAGGATTAATTGGACTTGTAGTTTTGGGGGGTTTAGTCTATAGTTAAATGCCCCTATGATTTAGGCAGAACATCATGGTGGTGAAATTATGTGGTGGGGGAACCCTGTTCACCTGTGGTGGACAGAAAGAAGAGGAGGAAGAGGAGGAGGAGGAGGAGGAGGAGGAGGAGGAGGAGAAAGAAGAGGAGATGGAGGAGGGCCACATATGACTCCCCTAGTGACCCATTTCCTCTCCCTAGGATACACACATTCAGCATACAAACTCATGGTGTACCATTTTATATTAAAACCCAAAGAATCATAGAATAAAATAGATAGGGTTTGGGTTTGTGGAGGAGGTGTTAGTAGATTCAAATGCCATTATCACATCTTAGATTCACAACAGTCTCCCAATTTCTGTTTCATTATCTTACTGTCTTCTTTTTTAGAGACACATGAACGTTAAATGAAAACAGCAAAATCATTTAGTACAAAACAGTATTGTGTTTTGTAGTAAAAACTGGTGCCATACATTCAAGCAACATAAAAACACACATTAAATAGATAATGTATTTAAAATTTTAAAAACAAATTAACTATATACTTCTCTGTGACATAGATTCAACACATTACTTATCAACTAAATCTTACCTTCAAGAAAAGTGATGTTTGGAAAGGGCATTTTGTACGTAATGAGAATTCCAAAAAGCATTCTTAGAACCTGAGCTTTCACTGCAATGAACCATAGCTCCAAGTGAGGACTATGTATTACCAGGAAGTATTTTGAATCATTCAGAGAGAGTTTAAGATAGCTTTTGGTGTCTGAGTGATGCCAGTCAAAAGCCTTAATAAATGATGAAGGATGACTCTGGAGGAGAGCCAGGGCTCTTCTAAGAATTTTTCAGGTCCCACACTCTTCTGCCTTAGAGGCATCACCCCAAATCCTCACAAACATTCAAATTATTGTCTGATTCTAGGTTAAATATTATTTATGACAGGTGAATATTTGGCAAGCACGTTTATAATCAGGAAGCCGATGAGAAAACCTCAAATGACCATTTCCAATATGATTTTTGGGGGGTAAATACTAGACTGAACAATTGGTGGAATTGACATAATGTTGCACCTTGTAGACCTCCAATTAGATGCTAATTTAAATGGGATACTGTCTTCTCTTGTTTGGAGCCATTTTCCCTTGCTGTGCTTTTTAGCTCTAGAATATTTGTACAGATTGTTAAAGGACTCTGAGAAAGGAGGCCCCCTGCCTCTGGGTGAGCAAGCCCCCAAAATAGCAGACTTATTCCCTCAGAAGACTAAAGAGTATGGCTAGGTATCAGCTGAATAGACTAAGCCCTTGGTGGTGGGACCTTCCTCAGCTCTTAAAGGAAGCTTAATTCTTTCTTCTTATTCCTTCCTTCATTTCTATACTCTGGTCCTGTACTTACTTTCTGTCTCCTCCCTATAGCTTCATCTATTAACAAAGACAATGCTCTCGAGGTCCTGGACCACTGTGCTGGCGCTAGTGAAGACATTTTTGAGATCAATGAGGGCCTTCTAGAAGCAGGGTTGGCCAGCCAACTAGCACTTTCAGAAACCAAGACAATGGTGTAGACAGTTTGATTAAAACAGAAAATTAAGCATTTTTGATACACATGCTTTCTTTACAAACCATCCATATGCCTTTTCAGAGAAGCTTATGTGAGATGAGCTGCTGGAATTTTGTTCCTGGTTTAAAAGTATGTAGTGGAGAGAGATGTCTCGAATGTTCTTTTTAGACTGCATTAGATGTATGGTGCTCTCCTGTAAATGCCCTTCCTTCCCTATCTGCATAGTGCATACAAATCCTAAACCTTCATGGCAAGTGTCTTCCTGTACATCCTCTCTTGACCTCTCTGGGATGACCTAAGTACTTCTTTTGTGTTCCCACGGATCTCAATAGAATTCACACACCCATTGAAGCAATGCCCATTATTGGAACATCTAATTCCCATTGTGAGTTTGTGTGTGTGTGTGTGTGTGCGTGTGTGTGTGCAAAGCCCATACTTCTTTCATACTTGTTTTTAATATAAATGCAACATTCATCACTCAGACTGGGATTAAAGGAATGAGATAACCTTTTGGAAGTCCAGGGTCCTTCCTTGTGCCCTGATGCTGATTTCTGACATGACCATTGCCATCTGGAAACCAGAATAGCCATGATTACTCAGAAGAGACATGCCCAAGATCAGAATAATTGCAGCCCTTCACAGAAGCAAGGAAGAGTCTTCTATGTCTAGTCAAGTCAGAGAAGGCTGCCTGCTACATCTGTTTCCAAGAAATCATGACACACATCAATGCTCCATCATATAGCATGCCTTCCTCCAAAGGTCATCCAATCGTAAGTGATCAGCTTTAAGGTCTACCACTTGCATAGGTAATAAAAGCAGGATTTATAAGCAAGGGTGCAAATAGAGATAAATCCCACTCGCCCCCCTCCAAGCTGGGGAAGCAAAATGAATCAATATCACTTCTCAGTGTCCAGAAATGCTTAGGAGGCACAGACCACTGCCAGACTGCTAGAAGAGTGTTTAGGTGGCAATGAAGGCAGATGTAAGTGGCAGGAATGAAGAGGCCACCAGCATTCCTCATCTCAGGAAAAGAGAACCTTTCTTCTGCATTAGATGAATCTCTGTCCATGGGGCTCATTCTGAAAGTGCTGGTTTTGCTTCCTGGGTCTAGCTGGTGTGAGCTTCTCAGGGTTGCCAGCCAATTCCAGCTGAGGTTGGAGCTAGCTGTTTAGGCTCATGCATCATCCTTAGTTCATCATCTCAGGCACCGTTGTTGGATTAGAATAGACTCAAGTTTCTGATATTCTGCCTAGCTTTCTAGTCTCCTTAGCAAGCTCCTTCCTAGGTATTTCCCTCTCAGGTTCCGTGAAGGTTTTACTGGGTGACAGGTACCACTCTGTGTATCTCTCTCAGCCTAGACAGGTTCTCGCTCCCCTTTAAACTCATTGTCTGTTCTCTACAGCCCAATTCAAATCTGACCCTTCACCTTCTGGAAGGCACTAACTTATCTTGTTTTTCCCCTTATCTTCTTTTACCCCACAACTATGGACATGCTTAAATTAATTCATATTTATTGTACATATAAGTGGGCATGTTTGAACTCTGTCTTCTGGGCATGGTATGGGCATTGGCATTTTGATATAAGAACAGCTACTTAATTATAAAGGACACTCAGATACCAGGCTTATTTACAGCCCCTCACAGGATGGGGGAGTCCTCAGACTCTCCTTCGAGATTCTTCATCAACTGTGCGGAGTTCTGCCCCAGCTGACATGCTCTCAGGGGCTGGTAGGGCACACTGGACACAGAACACTGAGGGAGGCTGAGCTGTAGTAAGGCAGCTTTCTTAAGGCGTCATCACAGTTTTTGGTTTTCAGTGAGGCAGCTGTGTTTGATTCTCCCTTGATCCATCCTGTAAATATCTAATAAACTCCTTGGTACACTAATCTGGATTTGGATGAAATAATTTCTTTTGTTAGTTTCCTGTCTGGGGTAAATAGTGTTTCTTTGTGTTTCTCATCAGTGATGTTAGCCTATAGTTATTTGCCGTGTCCTGGTCAGATTTCGGTAACAGGCTGAGTTTGAAAGGGTACCTTCTAATTCTTTCAAATAGATTGAGAATTAGACTGTATTTTCTTTAAGTTTGGTGAACTTAAGAGTAAAGTCAGGACTTTCTATTATGAATTCATTATTATTCCTTTTTATTCATGTTTCTAAAAAGGTTTTTGTGTACAACAGTAAGGCATTAGAGGTCTGTTTAAAATTATGTCTGTTTAGCAGAATAATTGAGTAGGTTCTCATCCTAGGGCCTATGACCTATCTAACCCCAGCCCTCGCCCACCCCACCCCCCACCTACACACACACTCATTCCAGTCAGGTATAAATAAGCCAGGAAGGAACTGTGGGGTAAGGGATGATTGATTGACAGTGTGACCTCAAATGTAGTTTGCCCAGGACAAGTAAGATACAAAATTAAAATATATTTGTGTTTAAAGGTTTATCTTTAGTAGATAGTGCAACCTCCTACTTTCTCTTTAGCATTTAAGCTTTTGACAAGTGGTGTTCATTAGCATCTTCACCAGAGAAGGAAGAACTCAAATCAGTCCCTTTGAATGCTAGAGAAGATTATTTAGTAAAAGACTCTGTTGGGGAGGAGTCGGAAACAACACATTTAAATGAGATTTGGGATTACCCTTGGTTTAAAATGATGGAGTTTTGAATAAAAACATCACAGAGAATGTGTAAATTATTTCAGGTGTTTTAGAGTGTATGGTTTCTGGAATTAGGAAGGTTTTTGAATAATAGGTAAAAGCCGTTTCTATCCATGGCTTTAGGAAAGTAGACTAGGGAAATGCTTGATGTAATTGTTATTCTGCATATGAGATCTCTTCCCATTAGGGAATGGGTACTGAGATTTGGATTTTCCCTAATAGCAGGTGTAGACTTATAAGGATTCTTTCTCTCTATTTCCTCGAGCCCATTTGGATCACACATATCCATTAGCAAGATAGTAACTATAACAAAATGCATAAATGTACTAAATACCAGAGAATCTATTGTGGGCTATGTGCTGCTCCGAGCTTCAGGGGAGATTTTAAATAATTCTTTTAACTCCCATGCAAAGTAAATTTTATGACTTCTATTATTTTGTAGATGAGTACTGAGGAGGAGAAGAATTTCATACCAAGTTTGAGGATTGGATTTGGAATGCATGAGTTTCATTTCAAAACCTGGACTCCCTACTTTTTTGTGCAGCCTTTAAGAAAGACTTACAGACCTAAATACAGGATCATTTAAAGCCTGTGAGTCTCAAATTCCTGGCCAAAAATAGCAACCTTGTCCTTATTTCATGATGCTTTGTGTGGTCATTTCACAGGAGACAATATGAAAAAAAAAAAGGCTATTGTGAGGGAATATAGCAATATGTCAGTTAGATGTTCTGAAGATCTGGAATGAATTGGGAATGAAACTGTGGCTACATGTTGAGGTCTTCCCTTTTGTAAACACCCTGTTTTTAAAACATCCACAGTGACTGTTGTTGGGCATTATTTAAATGAGCAAGTGTCCTAGTTTCAAGAGGCAGAGATTTTTATTTCATCAAATTACTGCACATCTGTTTAAGGAATGTGGCAACACTATGCATAAATCCCCAATCAAAATATTATAGAACAAGCCAATTTTATAATATTAAAAATGTATGAGGCCAGACACAATGTGGAGAAAATAGGGTATTGCCCTGTGGTGCTTTTTCTGCTCTGCTTATATTGGACCGCTTACCTCAAATTATATATTGTTAAAAAAAAAAAAAATCTGCCAACAAAAAATGGAGTTTAACTTGGCTCAGAACAATTAAACTGATGTTATAAAAGTATGTCTGTATAATATGCCAACATTGCATATTATATATATCTGTTGCATAAAGAGATAGATTTTTTTGTAGCGTCTTAAATAGATTTTGAAACATTCAAATTATATATGCCATTACATGGAATGATGTTTTATGAGTATTGGAAGATATCCTAATGTAGAAGAATTTTAAAGTTCCTTCCCTAGAAGCTAGTCGGATCTCTCATAAGTAATCAGGAGTGTTGTTTCAGTGGATTCTTAGTGAACACTGGTACTCTATTTTGTTGGGCAAAGTTGGCACTTGAACAGAAGAATCCAGCTTAGGCAGAAAGCTGGCTGATGCTCAGGCTTTGGAACAGGACTTTCCATCATCCTCTGTGGATTGTCACTACTTCATCTGCGCTTTACCAGTGCTGAGACTTGTGACTACTTTCCAGCTGCAAGGGCACTATTTAGAAACCACATCTCACTTAATTCTCAAAGTGTCCCTATGAGATGATTTTTCGACCTATTTTACAATTGGAAAAACTGAGGTTTGGAAGGTTAATTGATTTTCAGCGACGTCTGGCCTTGACTTCTGGGCATGCTGCAGCACTTGATATTTATAGTCTTATTCCAGCTGCACCACTCGGTGGTTCCTTCTGTACCTGTGCCACACATAGGTCAAAAAAAAAAACCTGTATCATACACCAAAACATAAATGGCTCTTCTAAGGTCACCAGTGGTGGGACAAGGCTTTGGACTATGAACTAGAATTTTCCACCAAACTACACAGAAAGTTTCACTGTGAACCAACATCTCTCAATTGTTCAGGCCTGTGAAGGAACTCCAAAGAAGATATGGATTACAGAGAGGAGAGTGTAGAAAGGAGCAGCTTGAGAATTCCCCCAGCAAGCCAGTCTCTAGGATCTTACATTTGATCCAGGGAAGAGAGAAGCCACAATTAAGGATGTGGGCATGCCTAGAAGCTCTCTCGTAGGATTCTATCATTGTGTGATGGCCCCAGAGGACGTGTGGAGGTTGGGAAATTGTTTCTCTCATGAGTGATGCATCTTCAGCTCTGAGTGGAACTAGCAAAGAGAAATATAGAGTAGAACTATACACGCAGATATGGCTGTATCACTCAGCGGAGGTGTCAGCATATGTTGAGTGCCTCATGGGTAATATTGCTGATGGTACTGGACCAAGAAAGACAAAGCCCTGGCTGCAGTAAGGAAGCGAAAAGCCCTCATGGTCTTCCAGAACTCTCTGGAAAGGTCTGAGTGAGGCATAGCACTGAGAGAGAACAAGGCATGGCAGCTATAACCCAAGACCAAATCTCGAGGACATTTCAAAAGGGAAGCACACATACATGTACTTGCCTTTGGAGGGTAGGGGTTGCAATATGTCTCAGAGGTCAGAGGGATCGGAGAGAAGGGTGTGAGTATTGGCCTCAGGACTGTGAAGTAACATCAGTGTGAATGGAAGGAACTCTATAGAAGGCATTCTAAAAAAGGCCAGAATCAGAGATAAGGACAGAAAGCAGGTGAATGTAAGTCTCAGGAGGTTGAACTTGCATGACTTAAAGATTTTTAGATCAAGGTAACAGGGAAAGCAGAACCAGGCCTTAAGAAAATGAGTGAGAACTATAATTCTTAGAGTGGAAAGAAACTTGGAATCCAAAGACATTGGCTGGGATCATTAAATTCAGGGTTACTAATTCTGCTCAGGATATAGGTTTTGAAAAGTGAAATGCTCACTGTATTAACTCTGTGAAGATTCAATGCAGCATAGCAGCTTTAACGTGGAGTGAGTGAAGAGAGGTCACGTGGCTGAGAGTCCCAGAGAAGGAGAACTGGTGTTATGGGTGTAACAGAGTGCGAGAACTGGAAGGCAGAGCTTTGTGTGATGGAGACAGTTTGTTCTTTGAACATGAAACAATTTCTGGTAAAAAAAAAAAAAAAAAAAGTCTCTGAGTAGAGACGATGTCTGCCATTGAGAGAGTCAGGGTCTGTTTGAATCCAGTTAGGAGAGCGTCAGCATCCAAAGATACTATCAAATGAAGAACCACAAGGGCAATAGATGATAGAGACAGAGATGGTAAGCACATCACAGGAGCAAGAGAGATAGGCAAGTGAGGTAGTCAGATGCTGGCTTGGGAGTTGCAGGCAAGAGGATTCTGGGCCTGGCTTTTAATCCTGAATGAAGTGAGTCGATATGACTGTGTACATGTGGTGGTGACAGGAGAATGCTGTGATGAAGTGTAAAGAGACACTCACTGAAGAAGTCAAGATAAAATGAGATTCGGAGAACTCAGGGCAAGGATTTGGGAGATGTAGGTTCCAGAAGTTAGATAGTGGGAGAACTATTTCCTTTCCTCCCTCTAACTCCTCCTCGGTCTCCTCCTTTAGCTCCTCTCATGTCCTCTCTTCTTCCATCTCAAGCTCCTGGTCTCTTTTCCTTTGATTACCACTGTTACAACCACACACGCATAAATATCTAAATACACCCTACAGACTCCATTTAGTGTTGCTTGTATATATATGATTGGAGTTTTTTCTCTATTTTCCCTCCCTACTTTCCTCCCTTCCATGTAGTATATTTTGACTATTCAACCTTCATGTTATACTCCCCTCCACCAGGAGGCCTGATCACCCATCTCATGTCGGGTCTCATCTCTTATAGGAACTTATCATTGTCCATAGCTCTTTCTATTAATATTCTCTTATCACCTCTGTCATTAAACTTACCACCTAATGTGTGCTCCTTTTATAGAACGTCTCCGAAGGCAGTCAGTTCTGAGAAACTTTCAGGCAAGACTCATGTCTTATTCACCATCACATCCTCCGTATCTTTCATGATAGCTGGCACACAGAAGACCCCTGATAAGTATTCAGAGAATTATCGAGATAACAGCAACTGAATTAGGTCAGTGCTGCGGGGGAGTGAAGTGAAGAAATAAATTCCAGGGGCACAGTGCAAGAAAATTGACAGGAGCTAGGGAATTTGTTAACGAATGTGCATAAGTACACAGGGGTGTGTACATTTGTGAGAGTTTAGTGGAAAAGACTCAGAGCCTTCAGGGTCTCAAGTAAGAGTCTGATATCATTAGCATAGATGGGGAAAAAACCTGGAGATACAATGGGAGAAGAAATGCTAAGTTCAGGACCAAAGCTGAACTGAAAACCATAGATAGCAAGGAAACAGTTGGAGATGGTTGCCTTGTGGGTAGAGAGGGGTAAATTAAGCAGAGAAAATCAAAGGAGAAGAAAGAAACAAGAGGGAGAAGCTGGAAGGTTATAATGCAAGTACAACTTCTGCCAATTTCCCTTCTCTCCTACAGGCACGCGTGCAACACAGGCGAATTCCTATTTCTTGTCACTATCATTCTTGCCAATACATGGACACTACAGGTTTGCTTAGGCTTAATTTTGTTTTAATATAAAACACACTAATTTCTGTTACATCATCTCAGTTCCCAGCCCGGAGTGGGTATTACCAGGAGGTTGCAGATGCGAAAGAGATGCAGATTTTTAAATTCTCAGTCTGGGCAGAATAGCTAGGGGAGGGGCTCTTGCTTATCACCCTGCAACTTCCTGCTACCTCCTAGAGAGCAAAGGGCAAGGTGGATAAAATCTTAAGAGTTTGCCTGTGTGTAAAGGCAAACTTTATTCTAATTCTCAGTAACCTACTAGAGTTGCAAATATGCTCTGTGTACCTGTGGTTCTTCTGTCTTTATGGTCCTTTTCATAGAGAGAAGCCACTCCTTGGTGGTGATGCATGGTCATTGGTAACGGCCAGGTTATACTTTTGCCAACAGCTCTGCCATTTCATTCTTGAGGTCCTTTTTACTCTTGGGTGGATGCCACCTATGTCCCATGATTTACTGTTTGTAAGTTTGTCAGTGAAGTCTGAAATGCCCACTGTTTTGCCCCACTTCTGCCCCACTTTTCCTGCGTTCTAAGAGAAATTTGGGGCTAAGAAATATTTTAATTTTCATTCAATTCAAAATACTTTCTAACCTCTCCTTTGCTGTCTTATTTGATCCATGAGTTAGTTAGAGTGGTTTAATTTACTATCTAAAAGTTTAAAGCTATTTCCCATATACTACCTAACCTATTTTTAAAATGAATTCTCCGACAGCTTCAATATGCTTATAATGTATTTGGTCATGGTCCCTCCGATTACCCTTCCACTCTCACTCTGTCTGCACTTCTTCCCACCAAGACCCTCTTTTCCTTTCATGTGCTTTTAAAATGATGCATGGGGTTTATTAGGGTTGCTTGCATGAGCACGGGCATGGAGTTACTTTCTGGAGTTTGGGCAACTTACCAGTGGCTAGACCACTGCAGAAAAGTGACTCCTGGTCCTTCAGGGAGAAGCGAGGCGAGTTCTTCAGGGAGAGGCAAGGCGAGGCGAGGCGAGGGGAGGTGAGGCGAGGCGAGGCCTCATGAAATCTGTTTCTGCTATAGATTTTTAAATGTAATTTTATTGTGATCAGAGAACATACTTTATATAAGTTGAATCTTTTAAGATTTAGTCATGTTTTTTAAACAACCAAAATGGTTGTTGTTTATTTAAATGTAATTTTATTGTGATCAGAGAATGTTTTTTTGTATAACTTGAATCTTTTAAAATTTGGTCAGTTTTTTAAACAACCAAAATGGTTATATGGTTATTTGTTTTTGTTTTTGTTTTTATGCAGAGGGCTCCAACTTTGGGGGAATCCCAGCTATGATGGTCAGGTGACCACGCCTGGACCAGCAGTTTCCTGCTTTTAGGAGACAATATCCAAATGGATTGTTTTCATCAAACCTTTGCTTCCTGTCTTCATCTTCCAAAACCTTTATATCCTCCACACCCACACGGGCCTCTGCAGAGCAAGCGTGAAATGCACTTGGCCTATTTGATGGAATGGGAGGGAGGGGGTGTGGAGTTAGGCTGAATAAAGCCAGTGAGAGGGAGACGAGTAGAAATAAGTAGTAATCCAAGGAAGGCTGAGCTGGGGCTGTAAAGCCATATTTTATTTTTTGGGGCCATAAACTGACTCAGAAGGCAATTCCAAAAATGTTTTGAGCAATGGGAACACTTCTGGATGAAGAGTGTAGCCCTGGGGATTGCTTTGAATGACAACACTTATTTGGATATATGAGCTCCAGAGTGCTTCAGAAAAAAAAATTAATCATTATTTTTAGTTAGGCATGGAACCATTTTTGTGAACATTCTAAACCCAGCATAGCACAGACTTGAAGCAATTATTCTTCCTCTGATCATTACTTTCAGACAATCTCTGTCAAAATAACTTCCCTCTCTGGTAATGGCTCCATGGGTGTTTTCTCTCAGTTTTCTGGTCACCTCTGGTTATTAAAAGTCCAGCAGAATCTTATTCAGTCTGTAGACTGGTTTCTGGAATTGACAATGTCGTGAGGGACTGCAGTGAGGAAGAAAAGTCTCATCTCTCCTTCATCGTCCAACAGAGATTGCCTTGGCCAAGAGAGATAGAGATGAACAGACAGACAGACAGACAGACAGCTCAAATTCTGCTGCTGCTTATGATCCAGCTCTGCCAAGCTCGGTGTGTGTGGGTGGTAGGGAGATGGTCCTTGTGAGGAGACCATGTGAGGGTCAGACTGGTGCCAACATTTCCTACCTAGATGCTTGATTTTCTAGTTCTGGAGATTGGTGCTCAACTGGAGTAACTTGCCAAATTTTTCTTTTTTGATCCACAGGGATTTCTCACATCCTAGGTATGAAATACAATGAATATTAGGTCAGCTCATGTTAGCCTCATCTCTACCATGGATGCCCCCGCCATGCTCATATAGACATGGCATCCATTACTTAAGCGTATACTTAACAAGGAAAGAGACAGCATTCTATTTTATTTTGTTTTCCTGGTGTCTTCAGTTTCTGAAAATAACTGTGGAAGCCTCCCTGCTATTTGGCGTGGAGGATCATAAGGCCCATGAAGGGAGGAGAAACCAGTGATTCTTTTCTTTAGTACAAGAGCCAGGAGCTGTTGGGTTTTGGTACAGCATCCAAAATCCTCTAGATTGCATAAGCTTAGGGCAACACAGAATAATTCTTATGTGAGGTGCTTTATCTATTGCTTGTTGTCAGGGAGACGGTGCTCCTGAACCCCCACTTAAGTCACCATGAGAATGGTACAGGCACTGTGGGAGAAAATATAGGCTCTGGAAGGTTTTACTGACAGTTTGACACTCTGGCCTAGAAATAACATGTGGTCCACAACCAGATATGATCCTGATAGAACTTAAGAGTGGGGATAGATGACTCCACTGTATGCCCGAAGGGATATACAACTCCTTATTGACAGTTCAAGTGCTCTCTATCCTCTCTGTTCTATACTCCCAATGATTCTCTATTGAGTCTCCCATGCTTCTCTAACTTCTGCCATCACAGAGAGTTGGGAAGAGGATGGGGGGAGGTCACAGAATATAGACAGTGAAGGGAATCAGAACCTCAAGCACCCATCTCTTACTGAGAAGCTATTTGAAGTTGATAATTTTGGGGGGAAAGACAATCACTCTATTTTGAGGATATAGCCACTAATAAGGTTTTTATGCTTCTGTGGTTGACCCCACACCATATATATATATATATATATATATATATATATATATATATGTATATATATATGCAGCACTATTTGGACTGAATGGGTTATATAAAATAGAAAGATAACCCAAACAGATGTGAAGTTGAAAGGGGGAGTGCTGGGATTATTGGGGTTAAAGAAAGAAAAAATGGGGGTAGTTATGATCATAAGACTCTGTACATATATATAAAATTTCTAAGAATAAAGAAAATTGTAAAATAATATAATAGAGGGAAAAGGAAGAAAATTCAAGGCATAGACCTGGTTAATATCCGTAAAGGCTCAGGTGCATCATGTGCAGGCTAAGGATGAAGGTGAATTCAAGGGTCAAGGGGAAGCTGCTGACCTTGATGGCCTGATAGTCTGAGAAAGCTGGCATTGTCTTTAACAATACCAGAGTGGCAAATTGGGTGGTTGCAATATCTATCCTTATGGTGGAAACATTCCTGGTGAGAAAAATGGATCAGACTAAGAATCAGGCAGCAGCTGGTATGAAATCTTTAAGGTTTTTAAAATGCCACCATCAGAGCGAGGGTGCCTTCTCATTTCTACCTCTGCAGTTTTGTTCTTGATAGGTCTGAATCTCCCTGAATCTACACAGCAGCTCACAGTCTTTCCTCAGAACTACTGCTCTGGGAGATATTGCATCCCAGTTGCTCTTTGCTGTCTGGTACTGGGTGGTGGTCTGGGGGCAAAGTCCAACACTCTTAGAAGCTCCACTGTTTATGGAACTTGCTAATATTAAAACAAGTGCAGGACAATATGTATCTTTGATGGGTGCTCAGGAGTTAATACGATTTTCTGAAGGAACTTTGATTTCTGTTCACTTAGGCAGATTTTAGTCAGAAGTGAGACATTTAGTAACTTTTTGGTATTTGGTGGAGATAGGGGAGCAATGTGTTGATTCTGGAAACAGCATCTGAGACATATGGATTTAAGCTCCCGGGCACCAGAAAGCAGTTTAGGAAAGATAGATGTGCGTGAGGAGCAACTGAACAAGCCTTGATCCCTTACAATTCCTATGTTACAATGTCTCAGCAAATATTTTGCAAAAGGATTTTCTCAATGAACTTCAAACAGTAAGAGGTTTGGTAGGGCGGCTAGAAAAGTCAAGAAAATGATTTTTCAAAAAAAAAAAAAATGAAGCTTGCTTCAGATGACATTTAAACCTTCAATCTCCCTTGCTAGCTTGTCACTTTGCTTCATTTGTTTCAATCAAACACACTTCCCAGCAGAAGAAAGACAGTTACAGGGCACAAGACTATAGCGTGTAATCCTTGTGTCAGCCATAATACAACCCAGAACCGTGGCAAGCTTCTTCTTCCCTTATAGATTTGATAGCTCCCATGCAAACAATAACTTACAATACTACTACAGTTTAAATACGAATGGAGAGTTTTTCAACTGTATCTTCTCTTTTGGCTGAAGCCTAAGACACTGTAAACTCAAGGACTTTATGAGAATGTCTGGTTCTTATTCCATTCTATTGTTTACAAATATATGTTTGAATACTTCAGACCATATATTTGCATCTATAAACATTACCTTCAATACAAAGAAAACTTTAATGCAATTCCTTTTTTTTTGGGGGGGGGGTTTCGAGACAGGGTTTCTCTATATAGCCTATAGCCCTAGCTGTCCTGGAACTCACTCTGTAGACCAGGATGGCCTCAAACTCAGAAATCCACCTGCCTCTGCCTCCCGAGTGCTGGAATTAAAGGCGTGCGCCACCACGCCCAGCACAATTCCTTTTTTAATCAGTTCTTTCCAATTTTCCTATGATTTGTTTTGATATTTTCCTCCCCTCTCTTCCAAGACCCACATCTCTGTCCCCTATCCACACAACGTTTTGTCCTTTGTTTGTTTTGTTTTGTTTTGTTTTCATCAACCAAGTCAAAATTAGCTGCCCATACACCCTTGAATACATGGCCTTCTATTGGAGTGTTACACTTACCTGAGCGAACATGTAAATCAAATGGACCCTCCCTCTCCCAGCAGCTGTCAATTGCCAATAACTCCTCAGTTAGGGGCAGAATTTTGTTCTCACATCTGCTCTTTATGTTGGGATTTGGTCTGTTTGAGCATGTGCAAGGCTTGTACATGCTGTCACAATTGCTGTGACTTTATATGTGCCACTGTCCTGCTGTGTTCAGAGGACACTGTTTCTTTCTATTCACCTACCACATCTGCCTCTTCAGGAATGAACCCTGAGCCTCTGGAGAAGGGATTGTGATATAAATGTCTCATTTAGGGCTGAACATTCTCCAACTGGTTTTTCTCTGTACCTTGGTCATTTATCGGTCTCTGTGTTAATCAGTGTCTACTGCAAACAGAAATTTCTCTGGTGAGGGTTGAAAGATGCATTAATCTATAGGTATAATGATACAATATTAGCAGTCAGTTTAATATAGATGATAGTACCAGCATCTCCCCTAGGGCCTATGGCATTTTAGCCATAGGTTCTTAGCCTACATAATGGTGCCAGTAATGGACTTAAAGCCAATCAGAAAGTAGTTGGCTACTTCTATGATGTTCATGGCACTGTTTCACCAGTAGGTACATCTTGCCAGGCCAGCCATTGCTTTAGCTAAGAGAACTCATGGCTGCATAAGGTTAATGCTGATTTTTCTCCTCTGGTAGCATGCAAGCCTCTTTCAGCACCATGGAAACTAGCCAATAGGAATAAAGCTTGTAGGTCAGTACCAGTTCGATATTTCTTTCCCCACAGCTTGATATTTCTATCTTTTATGAGTCGTGCACATGGTGTCCTCAGCAGTAGGATCTTACCATCAAATTTTGGAGGGTAATCATTAGCACTGGAAATAACTTGTGATATTTGGGGGGGGGGGCATGTCTATGGGACCTCACTGGATATCAACTCCAATAGAGGTAGGTAGCCCATTCCTGGACTTGGGATTTTTATTTGCTATCTAGCAAGAGAATTGTCGCTGAGTCCACCTTGGCCATGGCAGCGACAGGGTAAACAGGGTTCCTACCCCTAGAACAGATCCAGTAGGGCTTGGACCTCTACAAGTGTCAATGGTTGGTGTAGGCATAAGGCTTATTTGTATAAAAAATTATATTTTATTTCATGTTCCTCCTTCAGGAAATATTCTCCTTGCCTAGGTTATTGGGGAATGGTTTTCCTGTCCAAGTTAATGGCTCCATAATAATTAGAAAGAGCATGAGTCTAGGAGTCAAGAGTGCGTCTATGTCTCAGCAAAATGGTAAATGCTAAGACCTTCAGGGAGGCCCTTAAGGCTTTAGGAAAGAACTCTGAAAACCTAAGTTCAAATATATATAATTTCTCAACTATGCAAAATATAAGGATGCAATATGAATTCTATAAGGAGTTTCGTGGACCTCAAAGGACAGAGACAGCTGAATTATAAGCCAGCTTGTCAGAAAGATACTAAGGAAGGAGATGAAGAGATTTAGAGAGTAGTGATTGCAGGGCAAGATCCTATCCAACTAAATTTTTTTGTTTGTGCTTACAAAGGTAGGCAGATTCCTGAGTTCAAGGTCAGCTTGAGACAGAGGTAGTTTAGGTCTAGACCTAGGCATGGTAGAAGTGGTAATTTCAGGGTGGGGTATTACCCAGCTAGCTTATTGTCTGTGGTTAACAAAGGCAAGTTGATCTTTGAATTCTTTTGCAATATTAAAAAAAAAGTGCTTGCTGTCTCTTTCTAAGAACCAAAGGACTGGGTTCATGGGATTTCCTGGGATAAACAAAAGGGATCTTGGTGTACTGACTGAATTGATGATATGTAAATAAAAGACTGAGCTTTTGGTCTACAAGATATAAACTATCCAGAAAATTTTTAGAATTGAAAAAAAAAGCTGGAGAGAGAGAGAGAGAGAGAGAGAGAGAGAGAGAGAGAGAGAGAGAGAGAGAAGCAATTTGAAAAGCTGTCTTGGACAGGACTTAGGCCATCATCTTGTAACCCTCGATTTGACTTCAAGTTATTGCTCTTGTTGTTCCCAGACACCCCTTCTTCATAACCCCTCTCTAAACTGAGGTTGGCCCTTGGCACATTGTCATTATAGGCTAAGTCTGTTTAACTCTTCACATATATATTAGTAGGTGGGCTCCTATATTACTTTTTTTGAAATATCGTTGGTGTTAGTTGTCCCTACCCATGTTCCCTCTTGTATGCTGTCCTTTGGAATCTCTGCACAATTTTACTCTTGTTTTGTTGACCCTCTTTAAGTGTTTAAGCCAACTCATTCAATCTCCCCTTCCTTGAAAGCACCCTCATAGCCCCTTACTAATTTCCTGACCTATATGAGTACTCCAAATGAACTAGAGATACCACAAGATTCAAAGCTAACATCCACAAATGATAGAAAACATGTGGTATTTGACTGGATTATCTATGACTGTTTTCAGTTTTATCCATTTGACTGAAATTCCATAACTTTGTTTTTTTTTTAACAGCAGATCAATATTTAATGATATAAATAAATATATCATTTTCTATTTCCTGATTATTATGAACAGAGAAGCAATAAACATGGATGACTTGGAACCTTTATGATAATATATACTATAGAGAGTTCTTTGGGTATGTGCCATAGCTGGATCATATAGTATATCTATTTCTAGCATTTTGAGGAACATCTACTCTGGTTTCCATGGTGACCACACCAGTTTTCATCTCTACTAATAGTGAATAAGTGTTCCTTTCCTCCACATCCATGCCAGCATTTGCTGTCTTCATTAAAAAAAATTCTTTTTAAATTTTATTTTAGCCATTTTAACTGCTGTAAGGCAGAATCTCAAAGCATTTTAAACTTTCATTTCCCTGATGACCAAGGAAAAATGGAGTGTTCAAGTGGAATTGCTATGTGATGTTTTTTGGAAACTGTCTCATGAGAAGGTATTTTTGCTGAAGCAAACATGTGAGAAGATGTTTTACTAAAAACAGACACCTGGTGTTTTTCTGGAAGCATCCTGGAAAAAGGGCATGTGGTGTTTTGCTAGGAGGGATTCATGAGAGAACATGTGATGTTTGGAAAGGGTATAAATATAACCCAAAAGGCAGTGTATGATGCTGGATGGTATTGGTATGTCTTACCATCCTTTGCTGATCATTGTTTGTCTTGACTTCATAGAGAGAAATACAGCAAAAAACTGGTGGTGTTCTACAGGCTGCTTGCTGCTTCCATGAACTCAGGCCAACTGGCAGAGCCTCGAGGCTGACTCCTGTGAACTGAACTACTGATATCCTGACAACACAGGTTGGATTTGCTCCAAAGAAGCAATGTCTAAACAGTCTACACCCTCCTTTGTTCTATTAACCTTACATTTCCACTCCCTCCTTTGCTCTATTAACCTTACATTTCCACTATCTCTGGTGGGTAGTGGGATAGAAGGGAGGTTAAAACATTTAAGAACCCTTATTAAAAGTAGATTTTGAAAAATTTAAGCCTACAGTGTATTTTTAGGAATGCTTTCAGTCATTTGTAGCTTATCTTTTGAGAACTTTATGTCTAGTTTCACGTCCCAGTTTTTAATTAGGTTGTTTGTAGTCTTGGTGTTTCATTTTTTTTTTAGTTATTTGTATATCCCATATCCCATACTCTAACCTAGCTGGTAAAGATGCTTATTCTATTCTGTAGGCTGCCTCTTCACTGGAATGATGGTATTATTTGCTGTAGAAAAATTTCTCTCTCTCTCTCTCTCTCTCTCTCTCTCTCTCTCTCTCTCTCTCT
>NC_034594.1:130704223-130733488 GCF_900095145.1 Mus pahari
CTTTCTTTCTTTCTTTCTTTCTTTCTTTCTTTCTTTCTTTCTTTCTTTCTTTCTTTCTTTCTTTCTTTCTTTCTTTTTTGGTTTCATGAGCTCCCATTTATTAATTGTTGGTCAATGCTTGTGATATCAGGGTCTTGTTCAGAAAGTTCTTTCTCATGCCAATGATTCTGAGCATAGTCCTTCATTTTCTCTACCAGATTCAGGGTATCAGATCTCGGGTTGAAGTCCTTGATTCATTTTAAGTTGCACTGTATGTAAGGTGAGAGATAAGGGTAGATTATCATTGCTCTATGTGTAGGTATCTAGCCTCACCAGCACCATTGTTTAAGATCCTGTCACTTCCCCAGTGTGTATTGTTGGTCTCTGTCAAAAACCAGGTGGCAGTAGGAGTGGGCTCATGAATGGATTCCTGGTTCTATCCCATTGATTAATGAGTCTGCTTTTATGGCTCTATAGTACACCTTGAAATCTGAGATGGAGCTACTTCCAGCATTTAAAAAAATGTTCTGCATCAATTGGGCTTTCTTGTTTTATTTTTATTTCTATATGAAATTTAGATTACTTAATTTTAATTCCTGTGAAGAATCATTTTAATGCATTGTCTTTGTGGTCTGGGTCAGTGGTCAGCACACTGTGACTTGTGTAATAGATTTAGCTTCGTATCTATTCAGTATAAAGATGGGTTAGGGCACAGGCGTGCTCATTCTATACACACCGTTGGTGGCTGTTAGCTTTCTTACAATGGCAAAGCTGAGCACAGCTTGTGCGGCCACTTCTTATCTGTGGTCCTTTGCAGAAAAATATAGGTCTGGTGGGAATCAATTTCAATAATTGATTTCTTAATTTTCCCTTCTATATTTCTCTATTTCCTCTCCCTTATCTTCCCCTCTTTGGTTAGGGAGAGAGAGAGAGAGAGAGAGAGAGAGAGAGAGAGAGAGAGAGAGAGAGAGAGAGAACTGAAATAATCATGGCTTTTAATTCATAAATATTATTTTGAGCCTGAGAAGGACTTCCTTTTGTTTACTTTATTTTATCTCCATATTTGAACTACATTCCTTTTCTCCCAATAGGCAGGCAGTTATCCATTTTTGCAATAGTAATCACTTTGCTTATATATATATATTCCTATAAAATATAGATTTCAGTTTATAAATGTAGATGTGGTTTTATTTTTGAAAGTCATATTGAGCCAGACATGGTGGTATACACCTGCAATCTTTTTTTTTTTTCTTGTTTTTCTTTTTTTGGTTTTTCAAGACAGGGTTTTTCTGTATAGCCTTGGCTGTCCTGGAACTCACTCTGTTGACCAGGCTGGCCTCAAACTTATAAATCCGCCTGTCTCTGCCTTCCAAATGCTGGGATTAAAGGCATTCATCACGACTGCCTGGCCACACCTGTAATCTTAGCAATTGGGAAGTGGAGGTGAGATCCAACATATAAGATCATTAGGAATTTGAGCCCATGAGACATGAGAACCTGCTTCAAACACCAAAAACGATAGGTGTTGTATTAAATGCCTCATTCTATTCCTGTAGTTTTTCTAATGGTGATGCTCTACAAACTTGTATGTTGGTGTACACACATATCTGTTGATTATAATGCTGCACAGCACCTTATAGCACGTGCCTCCATACTTGTAGGTGGATACACCAATTGCAAGTCACCTGCCAAGGCCAGAACCTGCCATTTGCCCAGGCTACAAAGGTCTGAGTTCATAATTGAACATTACAAATTGGTCTTCTTTTAGATCTGTGTGAATTTTTTTGGGGGGGTATATATTCTATAAATAGACTTGCCAAGTTGTTTGGCATATGTATATATTTTATAAGTCACACAACATGTTTCTTTGACAATGGCATTGATCTATATTCCCATGAGCAGTGTATAGAAGTTCCATTATTCTTGTAAATCCCCACCCATTCAAACACTTGGCATTATCTAATTTTCTAATTCTTTCCAGTATAATTGGTGTAGGCCAAACTCTGAGTGGTTTTGTAATTTGCATTTTTCTGGTTGGTGAGGAGTTTGAGTGTATCTTGGTATGCTTCTCAGGCTTTTGATTTCTTCTTGTAGGAACTGATTATTTATATTAGCTGCTTTTCTTTCTTATGGAGATATATTCTTCTTGATGCCAATTTGTAGTCCTATAGTCTAGATATTAATTCCTTGTACCTTTAAACATGAAAATCATCTGCCTTTTAATTAAAATGGTCCAGAGTATTTTCAATGCATACAAATACTATATTTTATTGCCTAATATTTATGATTCACTGAGTTTAATGTTTTATAATTTACATGAAAATATTACTTAGGGAGTTATGTATCCATATGTAATAAATATTGGTGGACACCATGCAGAAAGAGCTGCAGTGGGTAAGTGAGCTTCCTGGTGGCCCACGGTTTTGCTCAGCTATGATGGGTGTACCTCGGAGAGGCATGGACCCAATGGCTTTGTCCTTAGGTTGCTTCTTGCTCATGATGTGACTTCTCATGTTTGTCATTGCTATATCTCTCATATACCTGACATGGTGTGATTGGGTGTGGAAAGAGCCTCACTACCTATATAGCCTGGTGTGATTACTTCCTGGGTGATAGATCACTATGTTGGGCAAGTTTCTTGAAGATCAACATGAAGATGAATGCTCTTGAGATAATGCTGTTTAAATGAATTAAGGATTTTGTGGAATTACTGATTTGATTTAAGTAGTTTTAGGAGAGTAGTTTGATTTAAATAATTTGGGAAGTTAGGGTAATTGATAGAAAATTTAAAGTTAAAATAGAGTGTGCTCTTTTCTCATAGAATAAGGATGCATAGATTAGAAAAGGAGTATAGTGAGCTTTCATGCCTTACAAGCACATAATTGTAGTATTAAGAAAAATAGGCTTAGGACAAGTTATTGATCACAGAAAAGGTTCATTCTAGGTTGGACCTGAGTTCCTGGATGTTATGATCTAAGGGTGTGGCAATAGGTTTTGGTGTGTACCATGAATATACAAGGTTATGAATAAGGAGTAATAATTCTATTTTTCAGCATAAGAATAGAGGATAGATGATTAGACAGTTTAGATGAACAAGACTTCAAAAATAAGACATTAGATAGATGATGATCTGTTTCTTGGTAAATATAAATTATCAGCAGCTAAGCATAGGAAAAAAGTTGTTACTCTGGACTAGCTTGCTTAAACTTTGTTAATGTATGACCCAAGAATTATTGCTTTGGGGTTCCAACAAACCTGTGGAGAGAAAGATAGATGGGAAATGTTTAGTTAGGGATGAGTTTCAAAAGAAGTATATGTAATCAATAATCCTATTGTAACTCCTTTTTGCATAATGACCTTATCTGATTTTTGAAGAATATGTTTTTGTGGTGATTGTTTTTAAAAAATGTGTCACATGTGGCTATGAGGAAATTTTCTTCTTACATAGAGAACTCTGTATTGGGTGGTATAAAAAAGGCTAAGAGAAAAAAAATAAAGTTGTTGGAACCAGCTCATTGGAGTTTGCTCCATCCACCAAATATGTGTGTATGTGTATATGTAAAAGGTTGGAGTCTGACTGTTGGAGTATGCTCCATCCATCCAATATGTCTGGTTAGGTATGAAGCCATTGGAGTTTGTCTTGCTTTATCCATCCATTCAGTGTGTGTGTGTGTGTGTGTGTGTGTGTGTGTGTGTGTGTGTGTTTGTATGTGTGTGTCTGTATGTGAGTTGTGTGTGTCTATATGTGAGTTTGTGTGTGTGTGTGTGTATAATATGGTTCTCCTTTCCTCTTCTTCTCACCAGCTCCCCCCCCCCCAATAATTTAAAGATTTCACAGAGTTTCTCATTGGTCACAGGGAGTACTGACTCCAGTGAATCAAGCTTAATTCCCTCAGAGAAAGTTCTGCTGAATGATTATTCTAGTTGCTGTCTGCCATTGACAACAGCCCCCACTGACTGCTGTCTGAACCAGCCCCTGTCAGCAGTACCAGTGCTGCCCTTCTCTGCCATTGGCTGCTATTAACTGGCCCTAATTTCTGGCTCCACACTTACTTATTTGGCCCTCCTTGGCTTACCCTGTAGTGTCAAAGTTGCTCTTCAACAAAATATAGTCTATATTTCCCTTATATCGTGTTAATAAGGGGGTCATGTATTTTTCTTCACTGAGTCAAATTCTATCAAAATAGCTATAATTTCATGTGTAGCTGTGAGCAAACTATTCATGAGAACAACTTAAAGGAAGAAAGATCTATTTGTGCTCACAGGTTCAGAGGGTTCATATAGTCTATGATTGCTTTGTCTTATGAGCTTGGGCAGAACAGTGATGGAGCATGTGGCAGTGGTGGGGCTGTGTGGAGGGGAAAAGCATGATGTCCCAGTAAAGTCACCACATTACCAGTCAGTCAACAGAACAACTCATTGATTAGGTTAGGGTTCATCACTTGGCAAACAAACTCAAAATCTCAAAGGCCATGGGGGAATTTGGTATTTAGGCTATAAAAAATGACAAAATTAATCATTTTCTTCACTGACTGTCACTATTGCTTTATTGTAGATTATAGTTCTATTACATCATATGTCCCTGATAGCTTTTTTAGACTATCTGTTTTAATGTTCATGCCACAGGGTATTTAAAAATGCTATATTTAAACAATATTTTTGCAGAGAATATTCCTTCCGTGTAATCTTCCCTTTTAACAACTTGCTTATTTGTAGGGATACTTTTCCATATTCATGTTAAAGTATGTTTATCATGTTGTACAGGAATTTGACTTACAATTTTAATTTGGTTGATTTGTATGTAATTAGGAGGTAATCAACATCTTTAGACTTTTAAATCACCCCCTCCAAGAGCAAGAAATAACTTCATTTATTATACTTGAATTATTCTCTTCTCTAACTTTTTGTTTTACAGTTTCTTATAAAATCTGAACATTAGCTTTCAGACACTTTGTGGTTTTCTTGGTATTGTAACTGGTGCCTTCTTGTTTTAAAAATGGTATTTTCATGTTGAGTTTCACTATCATAGAGTAGTTGTCTTGATTTCTTCAAGTTGACCTTGTGTATAGAATTATATTAGTATTCCTGGACAGGTTATCACATATATTTAGAACATCACTGTCCTATTTTTCTTTTTCTTTTCTTATAACACTGACATCATGTGCCAAGTTCAAATAGTGGTAATAAGGGAATATGCCTTCCTTCATAGGTATTAATAATTATTTGTTATTTGTATCAATTGATATTATTAAATGCTACACATATAAAAATATATTATATATTTAAATATTATATAAAATATAAACATACAAATACAAATATATATTATATAAACACATATAATATATAAAAATATATAATTTGTCTCATTTGAATTTGGGACATTATTGTTTTCAATGCACTCCTGCATAACAGTGGTCAGGCTTGACCCTGCAGTCATTCGCTCACTTACTCACTCACTCATTCATTTTCACAGCATATTGTTGATTCTGTTTCCTAATGTTTTTAGTATCTTTATATCTGTTAGTGAGTAAAATGCTTCTAGAATTTTCTTTTCTCCTATTATTGCTATCTGCTTGCAGAATCAATATTTTTCTTGTAAAATTATCTAGGTGGCTTTTTCTCTTTTTGAATTTTTAGGAACAGCATTTAAGACTGGAATTCACAATGTGTTGAAAAAAGTTTTAGAATAGACTTGTCTTACAAACAAGCTGGGGCAGGAAATAAACTTTTAAAGGGTTTGTTGTGTTTGGGGCTTAAGAAGAATAAACTATGAAGACCGCTGGGATGTCTGATCAAGGAGAAAACAGGAAAATGACAACACCCTCTCTCAGAAGGATTATGTCATTATTGTCGTGCTCTGTGATTTCTGCACTTACTGTTATTATTTTTATCTTCTTTGGTTTTCTTCACCCTTCTTTTCAACTTCCCTCTTTAGCTCCATGCTCAGTTAATAAATATGCTTTTAACTTTTTATATTTCTGAATCATTTATTTAAAACTATAAAAAATTTTCTCTAGGCATGACTTTGCTAATGTCCTACAGATTTTGACAGGTGGTGTTTTTAATTATCATTCATTCCTAAATATCTCCAAACTTCTTTCGTGTTTAACCCAAGAACAGATTAATAAAATGTGGTTTTGATTCCAAATATGCTGTGTCTGTCACTTTTTATGATAATTTTGAATTCAATTTTGTTATTGTTGAAGAAGTAGTCTGTTTGATATGGTTCCTTGGAAATTTATTGAGATTGTTTTAACAATTTAGTAGAGCGTTTATGTTTGTAAGAGGGTTTGGAATAGAACTACATTCTTTTCCCACTGTGGGCAGAGTTCCCATGCATTTCCTTTCTTCTTCATAGGACTCCCTGATTATAGTAGTCAGAGTTTTGATGTCTCTATTTTCTTTCGTTTCACATACTGGTTTCTAAGGAATTTTCCATAAGATCACTATTCACTAGTTCCCTTTCCTCAGTAATCTAGGTTGCTATTATTTTATATATAACCGTATTAGATATGAGTACATGTATCTTAGCTGAGCCATCTTTTGTCTTGCTCCTTCTGTTATGAGCTGCCTTTCAAAATCCTTAGCTTTGAACTTTGTCTCGTCTAGATACCAAAGATCACTACTAAGCTTTCTTTAGGTTCATAATTTACTAACATGTATTTATCATACTTTTATATCTAAGACTTGTGTGTGTGTGTGTGTGTGTGTGTGCAAGTGTATTTTGCAGGTGATATATTGTTTACTTTAAAAAAATTGAAGAAGTCCTTTCTTGTAATTAATGAGTTCAATTAATTTTTATTTATCCTAATTACTATACCTAGACCTTAGTTGTTATCTTGCTTATTTTTCCATTTATAGTATTTTCTTTTCTTCTCTATACCTTGTACATGTTTAGTTATCATAATTTTGATCTTCTGATAGTTGCCTTTAAGACCCATACAGAGAGGACTGAGTTAGCCAGAGCCAGGCTGACTCCATGACAGGCTGCAAATTGGCAGTTTGGGATACTAGACCTAAGTTTCTGTGTCCCAGAAGTGAGAACTTGGATTCAGGAACCTGTGGTCAGCCAAACCATAGGCAGCTAATCAGAGGACACCTTGTCATTTGGCCTGAAGTAACAATACTTGTATTAATTTAGCTTGTTGATGTTTAAAGCCAGGCACTCATCTCCCCTCCCTCCCTTTCTTCATCTCTCTGTCTTTCTCCTAACAAGAAAAATATATTGACAACTCTAATATCCCTGAATCATTACATTTGATCATGTTGGTATGACCTAGAGTTTTGTTTTGTAAATATTAATATTTTCATTTCCTTGGCTTTCTTTAGACAAAAACAGGGATTGAACTGGAATCACTTTGTTAATTTTAATTTTAGTAATACCTGCTATATCTAGGGGGTTTAATTCTCTGCATTGAGAATTCTTCCATTATGTCTTTACTATGGATCTTTGATTAAACTCTAATGACGCTGTGTGCTTTATTATTCTGTGTTGGCTAATTTCAACTTGATGGGATTGAGAAATGTCTAGGAGACCGGTGATGCCTACGTCTAGTTGTGTCTGGAGGCCTTTGGTGTACTGAGAATAAGAAGCCCTTAATATAGCACAGTGACATTATTGGAAGACATTGAAAAATAGGAGACAGGGGCTAGTTGAAGATGTAGGTAGTTGGAGGTGAGGCTTTGAAATTGTACACAGCCCACACAGGCTTCCTTGTACTCTGCTTCCCATATGCTGTGAGGTGAACAGTCTCTTCCTTCATCTGCTCTGCCAGCATGATGTGCTGCCCCTCCACAGTCCCCGAATCAATGAAGCCAAGGACTGTGGACTGGAGTCTCTGAAACTGTGAGCCAAAGTAAATCCCTTTGGCTTGAGGGTGTGATGAGAAGGGTAGGTAATACAGTTGGCTGCAAGTGTGACCAGCATGTTGCCTTTTTTAGTTCTAGGTTTAAAGTTCTTACAGGCACTTTACACATCTTACGTCACCATCTCACTGCTTCCAACGCTGCTACCAAGAAGTTTTAATGGCAACCTGATTATTTATAAGTGCTTTCTTTTTTCTCTCAAAAATTTTTAATCATATAATGTGTTTTTAAAATTTTTTGTTTGACATTATGAATTGTCTTGATATGTTAAGTTAATTAATAAACCTGATACAGTTTTATTTTCCTTCATTATCTTTGCAGAATACTGTCATTTGATGTTGTTGAAATTTTCTTTTCACATTTCCTCCGATTTTGTGCCACATAGTTTGTCATATTGCTACAGTGGGAGTTTGAGTTTTCAGAGTCTTCATGTTTAGACTGTGAGTTTAGACTCATTCGGAGATGCTGGCTACTCTGGTAATGTGCTTATGAGATGAAAAAGTCGGTCTCCTGTGCTGGTCCTGGTGAGTGGAGGACAGAAAGGAGGGTTCTTTTAGGCTAGAGGCTCTAGTGTCCAGGTAACCTGGTTTGCACCAGGCCTGTCCCCTCTCCCAATACCATCTTCAAGTCAGGGTTCTGTGTTGAGTCTTTTTTTCTCTCAAGTTGTAATTTTCTCAAGCTGGTCATTCTTCTCTATCGCATTTATTTCTCCCAGAGATGACATGGTGGAGGGAACCAGTCATCTGTGCTCATCCACCATCTTGTCTAGAGCTGAAAAAAAAATAACCCTTTGGTTTCAAAGATCACCCCTGGTTTGTGAGACAAAATAGAGTCTCAGGTATGTCCCCTGCAAAGCCCAGATGAAAGACAAGAAAAAAAAATCACAATCATTTGGAGTGTTTAATTTAAAAACTAAATTCTCAGTGTTTAAGTAAAAAAAAAAAAAAAGTCACATTGAGAACATAGAAGGACTGCCTGTGGGAAAAGAGAACAGACCTTTGTTCATCCTGATTTGAACTCCAAGGCTGCCATGTGGACCTTCTTTGAATCTCAGCAGTGGCTTCTAGAAAAAAATAAATTCTCCACAGACACACAAGACATTCATTATTGTCTTTGTTTATTTAAAAAAATGCAGTATACATTCTTATTTTTCTTTGCTTAATTTAATAAAAACAGAGCAGTTAAACAAAATGTCAAATTTAAAGTAAAAGATGTACAAGACAACTTGAAAACATAAACTTGCTATATTCAAGCTCAGTTAAATTTGAGATAAACAACAANACACTTCTTTTTTAGTGTAATCATGTCTTGACCAAAATTTTTGCTCTTCTTCCAAGGCAGTTAAGNCGCATTGAGTTTCCCCCCTGAATAAGGGAACTACAAAGTCTATCTTCCTTTCCAACTGGGTGACAGAGAAGTAGGTTTGATGACATCTGCTTCAGAGCTGATGATCAGGNCCAACTGCAATAAGGTCTGGAAAGACA
This sequence comes from Mus pahari, assembly GCF_900095145.1. Classification (NCBI taxonomy): domain Eukaryota; kingdom Metazoa; phylum Chordata; class Mammalia; order Rodentia; family Muridae; genus Mus; species Mus pahari. Next base: position 130,713,556 of record NC_034594.1, read on the forward strand.
AATCCCTGCACAGGAGGACATACAATGGGTGTCTGATGATCTTTGTTTCCCCCTTTTAAAGCTGATGTTTTGCTGTCCTTCCCAAACTGATGTCAGTGACTGCACGTGCATGACTTCTGAGGAATAGTGTGCTTATGCTAGTGAATTAAAAAAAAAAAAAAAAAAAAGAACAAGCTTGGAGGGCATATATTGGAAGGAAAGGAGTATGAGGAGAGTTGGAGGGGGGGGGATTGGAAGAGTCATTATCATATTTCACCAAATACCTGGATGAAAGTATCAAGAACAAATGAAAAAATAGGTTTGTTTCCCTAAAAATATAGTTTTGTTTAAAAAAAAATAAAAAGAATTACAGATAAACCACACACTTTGATGACTCCAAAGCATGTATGTGTAGGCACAGGACATGCGAGCTTTAATTTCTTTTTCTCTTGTCCTTGGCTCTTTCTTGACAAGCTTAAGGGCTTAAGGTAAGTTCGTTTTGAAAAATCTACTTACATCTAAAAAGAGTTTGAATTTAACATCAAGTGACTGAGCTACATGTTATCTATGTGAATTAATTTTCAGTAGAAGCTGAATAAAACAGTTAATTCTACTCGTAGCCAAAAGATTCTGGTTGGCACAAGCACTCTGGTATCACACATGACAATGTGCTTTGGCGTTTTCTCAGGGTTAAGCTCTTCATTTATACTCATAACAGTAACTGTGCAAGAACAAGATGATAATCCAGTAAGAACCATGGGAATCTGTGCATGGTGACCATAATGGAGATTCATAAGCGTTAATCATCTTTCTATATGTATGTGCCCATGGGTGCATACGCACATGTACATGTATGTGGGCATTTGTACAAGTGTATGTACCTGCATATGTGGGCCAGAGAACATCCCTAGGTGTTGTTCTTCAGGCGTTGCTGACCTCCGGTACTTTTCTGCTTTCCATAATTATTTTTCTATGGATCCAAATATTTTAAATATGGAAACCCTTCATATACTCCAAGTATTCCCTTATTTAATTGATTTTAACCCATAATAAGAGGCTATTAAGGACACAGACCTGGATAGATGGTCACAACATCCATATACGGTCATTACACGAGCAGTCCAGAATTATATTGAAGGACCATTCTCCTGTGAGATGAAGAGCTGTGGTATGTTGCATTTCTTGGTTTCTTGCTTTAAAATAATTAAAAATTTTAAATCCTCTCAATGGTTTCTCCTGCTCTAGTACTGAGGCAGCCAGCTGGGCTGGAGGCTGCCAAGAGAGCCAAGGAGGAGGTAAGATTAGCCTTACTTTTCTTCGCAGTGTAAGGACTTTAGTAACTTAGGAAGAGCAAGATCACTGCTGAACTTCACATCTGGCCTGACCACTGGGGCGCATGTGCTGTGGGGATGATTTCTTAGATCTGCCTTGGAGGGGAGAGGGGAACGATTCCCTCTTTATTTCCAATCAGTTTCGAAAAGATAAAGGCAGGCGAAAGAGTTTAGAGAGGGAAATACGAGATGACGTAGCTTGGATGTCCTAGAAAGCTGGGGATATCTTCTATTTCTGGAGGGTATCACCCTCCTAGGAGGATCCAAGTCTCCCCAGAACTGGAGAACACAGGACACATTTCTGAAAGTCACAGTGACAGTTGAGGGTGCAGCCAAACATCCCACAGCATTTGTTCATCTCATGTAACCAACTGCTGCTGGGCAAGGTTCCTGTGTGCCAGGCATCTCCTCAGCCTCTGCCTTCCTCTAGGGAGACAGGTGACTGTTTAACCTTGATTGACCTTGGGGTAGGTGCTGGAGAAGTGGGTTGACTCCTCCAGAATTGCTGCCGAATGCCTTAGTTCGTGTTCATTTTATTTATGTAATAAACATGTAATGGACACGACTTCCTGTTTCTGGAAAGCATAATTGAGATCCCGAAAGTTAGTAAATCCTTACAACTAGAGTGGCATGCAACCTCTGACTTGACTTCTTGCAGTCTTTCTGGCCAGAATGATTCCTCTCAATGGTGCTCATTCAAGTTCAGAGGACAACTTTGGCCTTGTCTTTAGCCCTTGGGAAATGTGTACCATAATGAGCAAGGATGGTGGTCATCCCAGGGAGAAAAGACGAATCTTCTACCGGGACCCTCGTATTCTGTTTGAATTTGACTTGTCTGATTCATGGAAATTAATGAGCTACTAGATCTGGACCTGGTGTGCCTTGATGAAATGACTTATTTTTAGTGCCTTAGCATTTAAAAGAATCTGTTATAATTTCATGCTTAAATAACACTGAATAAGGGTTTGTGTTTGCCTAGCATAATTGGAAGACGCGAAGGAAAGGGGAAGCATATTTCTAAACAAATGGCTTGAATCCATTTGGGGAGGCATTTGAAGATAGAGAGCCCCCGAATAAAACAAACATCCAGAGTGCTACATTACCTGAAGGCTGTAAATGGCTTTGAGGACACAAGGACCCACACAGCCGGAATAGAGACAAACAGGATGAGAAGCCAGGGGAGGTGGCATTAGTTAAGAAGTGCGTCTATCCATCAAACAGCCAACTAGGGCTGCTTGAAGATGAAGCAGAAGAGGCAGGAGGGAGTGTCCTTTTCTTCTAGGACTGTCTCAGGGATGATTTATTGACTTGTCTTTGCTTTTTCGTCAGGTTCCCCATGGCCTCTGAGACCACTTGTCAACGTACCGGAGGCAATGGGGAAAGCTAGCTGAAACTAAGACGGGGGGGGGGGGGAGAAGGGATTAGGGTACATGGTTGTATTCCTGATTTAGGCACAACCCACGTGACAGACTGTCTCCTGCAGGGCATTCTCCAGAGGCTTCCTCTTGAAGCTCACAGGTCTTCTGTTCCCTCCCAGTCCTCCTGTGGCCACGCCCCTTATCTGTCTCAGAGGCTTTCCACCCTACCCTGACTGCATCCAGCCTGTGCTAAAATTCTGCTCTTTGTGCATTTGCATTTCTGCTGACTGCAAGGATCAGTTTAATTTCATGGGTGTCATTTCCTTCAAGAAATCTCTGTCTGAGCAGCGGCCCATCGAATCCTCGATAAAACATATTTTCCTACGGTAATGATTTTATGGGCCCATAAGTCATGAATTTATTATGATCTCAGCCCCTGCTGCTGATTGCTGTAAAATGCAAAGTAATTAACAGTGAGCGGTAGCAGTTATTCCCACCTGGTAACGTGTTCCTTCGTTCGTTGATGGGTTTGATTAAAGTAATGACTAAAGAGTGAAGCTGGGCTGTGAAATATTAGCATGATTAATGCTGTATCCCAAATAAGAAACAAAACTAACGGGGCACTGTCTGAAAAGTTTAAAAATAAAAATATATAATCCGTCCTCTTCCCCTTACTCCCACTTCCCTTAAGCAATTGTTCCAGCTCATTTCTGGCATGTCTTCATTCCCATTAAATAGTAAATAGACTCCAAGGCCAGGGGCTGCTTAGCAGAACATATTTGGAGGTTTTCATAACACCCGAAGTACTGGAGCTATGCCTTACACCCTCAATCCCCAATTTTCCCCTTGGCCTAGTGGGGATGGATATTTTGAGCTGGAGTCTACAGTTGCTGAATGGTTCCTCGAGCAAGGCTCTGTTACACCAACCAAGGGAAAGACAGGCAGGGTCAAGAAGAGCTTAGACAAAAGATGGAGCTAAGAGAAAACTGTGGGATGTGATAAAGCGTTGCTAGGAGCACTGTAGCCAGAGAGATGACAGTGAGGATGAATTCTTAGCCTCACCTTTCCAACATTCAGAATAGTCTAGGAACCATTGTCACACAGGTTTTGAGATGTACAAATACTCATACAGAATATCTGTGGTCCTACTTAACTTGAGCCTTTCTTGGAACACCAAATGGGAGACTCTCTGGGTAGTGGGCTCAGAAGAAGCCATGCTGACAGAATGTGTGCTCAGTCCTGATTGCTTAACTCTGAGAGAAATTCAAATTTCAGGGGTCCAAGGCACCACTATGAGTCTCCAGGAGTCGCTGTGCGTGTGGAGGTTTGGAGGAGGTGGCATACTGTGCTGGTCCTGAACAGGCAGTGGAGGGGATGCCTTTGTTCTACTCCAGTGACTGTGACATTGAACTCTCTGGTGTGCTGGGGGAGAAAGAGTAGGAAGGAAGTCAGGATGCACAGGAGGTTCTTGCAGAAGGAGAATCCGTTATGGTTGGCTTTGGAAAGATAGAGGAAAGCCTATCTGGTGAGAGGTTTGGCCAAAGGCTAGAACAGTAGAGCTTCAGGAAGACAAGAGTCCCTTTCACCAACACCTTACTGGATACCTCCTGGATGCCAGGCACAAGGAAACAGTCTTTATTATTAAAAGGAATCTCCTGGTATAGAAACATAAGATAAAGGGAAAGGAAAACTTCATGGTCAATGAGCCAACATGGGAGGCTGAGACCTAAGGCAGGGACTTCTGGCCATCATGGCTTTGAAAGGCATGAAGCAGGGGCTGGGGAGAGCACCATATTCTCTCCCCCAGTAATACCATGTCTATCTAACCCCTCTGAATCCCTGGCAGATTTGAAAGGGAAAGAGCATCTTGTATGAGGACAAATGGGTATCATATACTAATTCAGAGCTGTGGGAAGCAGGGAAAAATGTTCTTAAGGCGTCAAAACTCCTTTTGCTTCAGGAGAGCTCAAAACGTTTAGGAGCTCTGGAATCTGTGTGGAGGAAGAGATCAAGAAATAGGACCATGCAAGTTCATTTTGAAGATGCTAGAACCCGAGCCAGGAGCACAGCTGGTAAAGTACTTAGCAAACACACGCAGAGCTCTAGGTTCAACCTTCAGTATGACATCTAAACTAGAAGTGATGGAGTAGTCCTGTTATCCTAGCGCTCAAGAGGCAGAGGCAGAAGGATTCAAACTTCCAGGTCATTCTTGGTTGCACAGGGCGTTTGAGGACAGCCTGGAATACCTAAGACCCCCCTTTAACAAAACATGTATTTGAGGACCTAAGAATATCAGTTCCGAATTTTCTCTCAGGAAAGAGCAGATGTGAGGTCAGACCCTCAAAAGTCCCTATCAGCTGATGAATGGCCAGTCACTTAATGGACTACTTTACATGCCAAGTTCCTGGGGGGGGGGGTCTTGTTTCTGAACCAACAGGCCACCTGTTTGTGTTTGGGCAATCAAAACATTGACTCTGCTATCAGTCCAAGAGATGTCACCTGTGCCACCCTGTTCAGCAGAACAGGCTTCCCTCTTCAGCAAAATGACAGTTGCTCCCAAAGGGGAAGGTCTTCTTGAGTTTTTTAAAATCATGGATGAAGAAGAAACAAGAAGTTATGGGCCAGGAGATAGGAAGCAGATCCCACCCCACCCCCATGATCCCCCTTTCTTAAGCCCTTGAAAAGAATCATTCCTGTTGCAGGGTGCTTAGGAAAAACATATGTAGAACTCATGCTATTCTGCCTTTTCTCCACTGGCCGTGGCTCCTCCCAGGGATGGAGGAAGGAAAAGTTATTGAGATCAAGGTGCGGGCACCAGGAAGACAAATGCAAAGGCCCCCTCCTCCACCACCACCACCACCACCGAGCAGGTCAAAAAATGATTGCATTGGGCATGAAGGATTTATGTCTGCCTTGAGTCAGTCAGAGTGTCAGGGTAAATCAAGGCTGACATTTTTAGCATCTGGGAAAAAAAGCAATTGCGTTTTATGTCTACATTTTGCTCGGCTAATCAAGGTGCGGAAGAGTCTGCCTGGGGAAACTTTCCCACTTTTTATTATTTAGGTAAGCTTTGGTTTCTCCATTGAAACTTAGAATGGGTCTGTAATGGCTTCAGTTTAGAGTATGGGAGAAAGGAAAAGGTCTCCCTGTCAAACTTGATTTGGAAAGATTCATTGACAAAATGTCCCAATGGCTGAAGAAAGGGACCTTGGCAGGGCTAGATGAGAGTTATTTGAGCAGTCTTAGGGACAGCTCTGGACAAGGACGTGCATGGCTCTCTTTGTAAAGAATTTCTTCTCTCCACAGGCCTCCATCAGGACCTGGGATTCGGCAGAAACACTGGGGAAAAACTAGTTGGATGCTTTTGAGTAAATTGGCCATCTGCTAATTGTCTATTAATCAGTCCTTTAGCAGAAGCAACCAGCGGAATAAATGAGTAGATCTGTTAACATTCTAAACCATTTGATGCACATTGACACAAGCCCATAGCTAATATGTGCACAACGAAAAGAAAAACGAACAAATTAGTAGCATTCCTTTTTAGCTTTCGATTTCCAAAGCCCACTATTGGTTTATCTAAATTCTTTGCCTTAGTAAATGAGGATGTATTTGGATTTCAAAAGTTTATCTTTTCCACCAGGGATTAGGTTCAGTATGTAATACTTTTATAAGTTGATGGACAATAACTGTGACAGAAAATTTGTAGTGATGAGGGGACTGGTGCATAAAGCCCTTACACAATTTATACACATTACCTCTTTTTGCCTTCAAGGCTCCTGGACCCACTTACAACCTCTGTTTTATCAATAGGAAAATTGAGGCTTAGTGAGGTTGCCTGATAAACTCAAGGTTCCTCCAGCTCTTCCGAGCTCAGAGAGAGCTAGTAAAGTTCTTGAACCAAGGCGATTCTGATCCCATAGGCTTCTCTCCTATCTTCTATGCACAGAGTTTCAGGTTTGATCTAAGCGGAAATGCACAGCTTTCTTATAATAATGTTGGGAATAAAAGCTCCAACAAGAACAGATTGCCATATGTTTCTAGATTTTCTTCTTTCTGGCCCTGAAAATGTTTTGGAAGTAGCTACTGTTCCTGATTGCATGCACTCCCAATGAGAAATAAGAGCTAAGAGCGTTGTCTGCTTGTCAGGCCCTAAAGCTCTTTGTAAGGGCACACCCACATAATTCCCACATAGGTCTGTGAGCTTATTCTGATCCTGTTTATGGGGGACGCAATAGAGGCCTCCAGAAATTCAGAAAAGTTCCCAAGAAGTGATATCCAGGCTTGGAAGCCTGGAACAACATCAGGATACCATTAAACATTCCACTGGACAGTGGTAGCAGTGGCTTTGACTGGTCCATGAACTATGTTCTTGGTGAAAATAGTATCAGTAGGGATTATTTATCTTCTTATGTACTCCTGTGTGCATGTGTGTGTGCAAGTGTCGGTATCCTCACATACTTGATTTGTGATGTCTGACTTAAAAGATTTCGAATTCTCTTTTTCTGTATATGTTGTGTGTGTACACATATATATCCACATGTGTGTGAGCAACACATCTGTGTGGTTGGAGGCTAGAGGCTGACTTTGGGTATCTTCATCTTTGATCTCTCTCCACCTTAGATATCAATACTGAGACTCAGCACTTGGCCACTTTGCTGGTCTAACTAACTGGTTTGCTTCTGGGAGCTGCTATCTCTATATCAAACTGGGCCTTATCCACCTGGCTTTTATGTAGGTACTGAATTCTGGTCCTCACAGTTGTGTGGCAAGCCCTGTACCCATTGAGCCACCTCTCAAATCCCATTTTTTAAAAAAAAACATTATTTCTTTATTAGTACATATAATTTAAAAGGAATATGGAAGAAGACAATATTTTCTGAGATTTATTTAAAGCAATTCTTTCTTGTCTGGGGCCCACAGGACCCTTACATGTCTTTTAAAGTGGTAGTGGAAACTTTAAAGTTATGCTCAAGAGATCAAACAAGCTAAACTAAAATTGACTTATTCATAATAATACATCGGAGAGAAACTCAAACACCAAGCTCATGGAATTCTGTTAGCTCAGTTGGGTGTTGTGAACTATTGCACACAGCTTGTTTCTTGATGAATAAAGATAGGGAAATGGAATAGTCTACAATAAAGAGTCTCAATTAGACAAAATAATATCCACAATAAGCAAGCTCCTAGAGAAAAAAACAAATGGGGTCTCTGATGACAAAAGGACAGGGAGCCCTCCACACGAAGGTGTTTTTTTCCCTCATTGCCTAGTTATTTGTTGGAAACGTTAGCAAAATACCTTTCAAAGTTCAATGATATAATTTATGTAAAGTGTTATGCAAATACTAGTTTTTGTTATTAATATCAACAGTGATAGTTATGGTAATGATCTTGCCAGAGCCTGTGGCTTCAAGTAACAATTTTAACAAGAATGTTAACTTTGCATCTTCCACCCCCTGCATTATATTTGTGAAGTGCTGTGAGGTGCTGTGGACTCTAAGTGTCTGTGCCTGGGCAGTGCTGTGCCCCCAGGCCTGCAGTGGGCTGTGTGCACTCACCTGTGTAGGGGCACATTGCTGTCCCTCCCCCACCTCTTTGCTTTGCATTGCCTCACTTTATCAAAAGACAAAACAAAAGAAGACAAAACAAACAAAATCTCAGATCAGAAAACCTCTTTGAAAGGGTGATGAAGCATTTGGGTTGAGGTGTGGGCTTTCACTCCCACATTTTTTTTTTTTTTTCTGCTATTAATTAAACAAACTTCATTACCAACCACCCTTTCCATGGAGGATGAAGGCTCTGTGAAAAACAAGCTGTGAGACTCTGGATGTCGTTGTGTCGGGTCTGTGTCTACCCACACAACATAGTTTGCCCATCACAGTGACATGGTTAGGAAGCTGGGCGTTTCCAGATGTGCTTCAACATGTACTTTAATGTCGAAAAGAATCTGGGCTCTCTCAGCCCTCCATCCTTTTCAGCTGTTTCTAAACACATTGGAGAATGTCTGAATAACACTACTAATTGGACACAGATTAGCATGTAATCAAATCACATCTGCTTTAAAAAAAATCAGAACCCCTTTTATTAAAATAGCATGCAGTGTAAATTGATCTACAGCAATCTATCGACTTCTGGTTTAAAAGAATAAGAAGCCGAGTGAGATCGGTCATTGCTCTAATCTTTAATTGTTACCAATCACTTTTAAACTCTGCTTCTGTATTTCTTTCATCTTCTTTCAAAGGGAACTTTCACATCCTCTCCTGGCTGGCTGAGGTTTATAAAGTATGTCCTAGATATTTCCCCAGTTCCTGGCTAATGCTTATCACAGTTGAGCCCTGGGGTCCCCTGAGCACCCCACCTCCCCTTAGTGTCTGTTCTCTCTAGACTTTTTTTTTTTCCAGAAAGCTACTTATTCATTTATTTTTCTTTAGCTGAGTCTTGGGCTTTGTAGCTCTCCAGCATCGAAAGCGGTGGGTCACCCCTCCCGATGCCTGTGTGCGGGGAGATCGGGGGGCTTTTGGATCTACAGCCACCCCGCTTTCCAACTCGCCTGCAGATTCTTTCTCTCTCCAAAGCTTATTTGTTTCCTTCACACTGAGTAGGCCTCCTGGCCACATCTCTTTTCACAGTCTGCCAAAGAATTTGCCAACACTTAAAAAAAAAAAAAGTCCCTCCCTCTTATTTCTGTTACTTAGATTGAATAATCTAGTGAAAATTCAGTGTATATAGGAAGGGAGGACATGGCCCTGGCCTTCATGGATGGCTGTGTCCAGCATGGGGCTCTGTGCTGGCTGGTTCTTATGTCAGCTTGACACAGACTAGAGTCATCTGAAAGGAGGAAGCCTCACTTGAGAGAATGATCTCATAAGATCTGGTTGCAGGAGAGTGGTGCCATCCCTGAGCTGGTGGTCCTAGGTTCTATAAGAAAGTAGATTGAGCAAGCCATAAAGAGCAAGCCAGTAAGAGCAAGCCAGTAAGCAGCATCCCTCCATGGCCTCCAGAGTCTCATCCTGTTTGGGTTCCTGTCAAACTCAGCAATAGTAACCCTAACACAAGTTAGGTGGGTAGAGATGTGAGTTCACATGCAATGATCTTGTACTTTTCAAGGTCTTTCCTGCAGATCTGAGGAGCTACACTTCACATGAAATACATTAGTAGTTGAAAATACTATATCAAGGATCCACTTTATAGCCCAGCAAAAGTAGGAAGATTTTAGGGTTTTCAGTTTGATGAGTCTGAATCTGGGCTTCCTAATTTACTTCTGAGTTTCAGCTTTCAAGTCAATAAAATGAGGATGCTACTTATTGCACAGGAGAGGGTCTTACAATAAATGTGATGATGTGTTTAAGGCAGCCAACAGACCACATAGTAGGCCTATGGGAGATCTGTGCTCTAGAAGGTCAGGAAGGTAATGATGAGCCTTGGGCTCCACAAAACTATCCGTTGTTAGTACAGTCATGCCTTGAATGAATAGATGAAAGAAGAAGCTGCCAGGAGCGAGTTCCTTATGCAACCCCAGGCTTTGGTGTTAACAGAACCTTACACTAACTGCACAGTGGATTCCCAAGGGACTTTGCCCCTCAGGTGGCAATGAGGCAGGAGGCATGCAGCTGTCTTGAATTCATTTTTTTTTTTTCCTTTCAGGCAGTGCCTCTGGTGGGAAAAGGACAAGACTTCAATCTTTAGAAGCTAGGAGAAGGGAGCAGAAGATAAGTCCCCAGAAAGATCTGCAAGTCAGAAAGAATCTCAGAAGAAACTCAGCCTGGAAACTTCTTAGAAAACTAAGCACAGAGCCTGAATATTAAAGTACAGAAAAAGGAAAGATGCAAACATAAGAAGACCAGAAATAAGCGTGAAAAATGGCAATCTGTTGGAATTTCAGTTAGAAATCAAGGCTGCAAGAGCATATACGAGAAGCCGTATACCTAGTGTGTGGTGTTGATTCTAGAGACGTGCATGTGGGGGTGCAAGGGAAGGGTACACGCATTCAGGTGCAAATGTGCTCATGTTTTTTCCTAGTAGGGACTCAATCCATCTTCCAGACGTTTCCAGTATCCCAGGTTTGCCCATCACAATCAATTCTTCCAGTCTCTCCTTTTCTTCATTGTCACCAATCTCTCCATTCCTCACAGCGCCGTTCCCAGCAGCCTTAACACACTCCAGTAGTTTCTAAGTTAAAGTCAAATGGAAACAAGAAATTCTGTCTTCATCCACTTTCTCCTGCCTCCGTTCAACATAAAAATTTGTCTGTGATTTGTCAAATTGTGCCATTTAAATTTTCTGGCTCCTTAATTCGTTCTCTAGTCTTCCCTTTTGTCCTGAAGGTAGCTCAGGGTTATTGACCATATCACTGCACCACCCAAGGACACTTCTGAACCTCCATTTTTATCAGTCTCCCAGTTATATTCCCTTGGGCTGGTTACTGTTTTCAGCAAAGTCCTTGGCTTCTCACATTTGCTGGTAATCTTTCCCCCTGGCTGCTCCCACGAGTCTCCTTCTCCAGAACTGGCTCTAGAGTGTAGGTATGTTCCAGGGTTTATCCCTGTGTATTAGTGTTCCTCGGAGGGACATAAATGATAGAATAAATGTAGATTACAAGAAGGACTTCTGAGTTTGGCTTACATGATCAGAGCTGGGTCCAATGATGTCCATTTGTATGCTGGTGAACCAAGAACTATATGCCTGCTTGGTCCACAAAGCTGGATGCCTCTGGAGTTCCAGTCATCCTAGTCTTGGTGCTGAGGGTACAGCAATCCCTCTGGATGTTGGACAACCCTTTCACAGGGGTAACCTGAGACCATGGGAAAACATAGACATTTACATTGTGATACGTAGCAGTAGCAAACTGCAGTTATGAAGCAGGAACAACAATAATTTTATGATTGGAGGTCACCTCAACACGAGGGTCTGTATGACAGTGTCACAGCATTAGGAAGGTTGAGAAGCACTGGTAGAAGATGCTTGGGGAGCTGCTGGTCTTTAGTCCATCCTGGAAGGCTGAAGAAGCCGTGTTCTGGTGGGTACAAACAGTGGCAGTGGCCGTAGTAGCAGCAATAAGACAGAGGGGTTTACCAACAAGAAGTGAAGGCAGGTAGGGACACAGAATGGCTCTTCCCTAGAACCTCCGTCTCCTAGACCTCCTGGGTTACCACTGGAGAGTTCTGCTCACTCTGAGGAAAGGGCTTCTACCCTCAGTGGATTCACTTAGAGATCTACCTTCTGTGGGCATCAGATCCAATCAAGTTGATGATCCAGATTAACAGTGGCACATGCCTTTAATCCCAGCACTTCGGAGGCAGAGGCAGGCTGATCTTTGAGTTCAGCCTAGTCTACAGAGTGAGTTTTAGGACAGCCAGGGCTACACAGAGAAACCTGTCTCAAAAAGCCAAACCAAGCCCAAACCAAGAAATTAACTATAACAAGCTCCGGATCTCTCTCTTTTCTCTCAGTCTGCTTCGTATGTTATCTACACAACCCGTGGGGTTTTACGTGCCATCTTTATGCTGATGGCTTGTACATTTATAATTCTGGTGCCGAAGTTTCCTTTGAGAGTCAGAGTTATGCATCCAATTTACTTCTTGACATCGCTATGTGGATGAACAGGCATCTTGCAAAGAAATGTGAAAATGGCACTTCCTCTTTCCCTCTCAAATTTGTTCCTTTCCCAGAGTATTCTGTCTTCCCAAAAGATGTTACCATTAATACAGTTGTTAAAGCCCTTATCCCTCAAATCATTAGCAGACCCTGTCATATCTATCACACCAATTCATTTATTTCTTTCAATTAACAGTTACAGTCAATTCTCCTTGCTTGTAGTAATTATATGCTATAAAGTTGCTGGGAACTCTGATTTAGTGCATACCAAACTGCTGCTTTTAGGGAAAACGTAGGTCAGGCTCCTGCAAGCCTCTCTTCACAACTTTTGTTGTTGTTAAATAATCAATACGTTTTATGTGTTTCCGTTTAAAGGATGCTCTCTTTAATACGTGTTGCTGGTTCATCAACATTGACCTCTCAGCCATCAGCGCCACAGCTCACATCTGAATGAATCTTATCTAATGCTCACATTTCCCTTGTAAGGCACATCAACGTCTTCTTGTGTTTTTCAATACAAAACAGTGCTTCAGCTTTACGTCTGGGCCATTTTAGAGCAGCATACATACCAATACAGACAAATATGAAAGAGGTGGCAGGCACTAAATAGAACTTGGGAAGGACACTTAACTACGATGTGACACTTGAAAAAAAGACATCACAGTCTTACCAGTGACTGTCCACCATTATATATATATATATATATATTTTAAAAAAACCTATCTCCAGTTCTGCCAATGATGGACAATGTGCTATAACCATTGATTTTTGTGGTTGCAAATAAATCTAATGAATGGATTCACAAATATGAGATCTGAGAATAATGAGGTTCAACTTTAATTTTTTTTCAGTTCCAGAATTACTTTTTTTTTAGTTTTGCTTTCTTTTTCTCCATTTTTATTAAATATTTTCTTCATTTACATTTCAAATGTTATCCTGAAAGTCCCCTACCCTTGCTCTGACCACCCATGGTAGTGATTTTTGAGTGTCAACTTGACCAGACTAAGGATAGCCATGGAATGGGTATAGCAGTGCTTCTGGGTGGTTGGTGTGTCTATGGGCGGTCTGACTGTGTGAGATCTGCTCTTACTCTAAGCTAGGGTCCAGGCAGAATAAAGATTAGCTCCCCCTCCCCCACCTTTGTTCTGGAGTGGACACATTCTGTCCTGCCATTGGCTATCTGGTTTTGACTCCAGAGATTAGCTAGTAAAATCCTGGTTCTGAGGACTTTGGCCTCAGGCTGAGAATGATACCACTTTATTGGTGGTGTTGTTGGTTCTGAGTCCTTTGTACTTGGATTGGGCCATGCTCCTGTGATTTCAGTGTCTCCACCCTACCGTGGCTATGGTGGGACTTCTCAAGTGTCTATAAAGAGACAATTGCCCTAATAAATCCCCCCTTAAATGTCTAGCTATCTACTTACATATCTATTTGTTTTTTCTCTGGAAAGTCCTGACTAATACACTAATAATATTTGTCATTCGAACAATTTCCAATTAAACAATGGACTTCTAACCCATCTTCCAAATATGGCTGGACTGTGTCCTTTACCCAGAAACTGAATTGTACCACGTTCCACAGTGATGTTCCATCCAAACACCTCCCAGGGCAGGGGGGCCCTGCTTATCTCTGCAACCTCATCTTAAACCGCAGCTTCCTCCACATGCTCCCTTGCCCTGGCTCGCTTTCAGGTTTTTATGTTGTAGAAAGCTTTTTACTGCTTCTGAGTCTTTGCGCCTGCTGTCTCAGTGCCTGCAGCAGTCAGAGAGCTTCCACGAACCTCCCTGAATACCAAGCCCTGCTTTGTTATTCCGTACACAAACACACCTCACTTATTTTTTTCACCTTCTTTTATAGCACTTATTTTTCTTCCCTTTCTAGTTTGGTATGATGCCCTCATTGGATTTTAATCCCATGAACCCAGAGATTTTGTTAATTTTGTTTACCACTCATTCCTCAGCACCCAGTCCAGTGCCTGGTATTGTATGTATATGGTCAATATTTAGTGAATAAATGAGTACATTGCCTAATAAATTCCTTAAGAGTGTCAAAACAGTACTGTGTACCAGCTTGTGTTAGCTCAGGCAGAGAGCTGAAGCCTTATTCTCATCCGGCTTGCTTTTTTTTCTATTTTCAGTCACAGGAGGGGTCCTGACACATCCAGCCATGTGCTGACTTGCATTAGGCCCTATTATAGGGGAACAAGAGATGTGTCATGGACCATGTGTTCTGCAACATCACCCATACCAAACATCCCTGTCAGTGGTTTGTAGCTCAGGGCATCATTCCTAAAATACTTTGAACTGTACAAAAGAGAACCGATATATCCATGGCTAGAAATCTCATAGAGTACCATCTGGACTTCATCTAAGAAGAAGCTTTTGAGCAGGCATCTAAAACCAAAGTGGGTTAAGGTAACATACAGTCTTTGGAAAGCTGGAAGCCACTGGCTGGAAAGCTGCATAAAAGATTCTTATTTATTCTTTGGTCTATGCCCTGAGCTTTCTTAGTGTGCTTCTGCGCAGTGAAATCATCCACAGTTGTTAGACGGCAGTGAGATTCAAGAATGGTGGCCTTGAATGGTTGTTTAAAAGCCGTTTCCCCTTACAGATGCTGTGGAGATGCAGCGTGAGTCTCTGAGCCCTCAGAAGTCCAGCCTCAATGGATTAAGGTTGAGTTATACTCTCACAGTTGGGACTTTTGATACCATAATTACCTGGTCCTTGTTCATCTGACAAATGTTTATTGACAAGTTCTAAATGACAGTCACTGCTCTTGGATTTGGAGGTGATCATTAATTTATATATCAACCTGATGGTACTTTCGTTTAGATCTTGAATGTCTTCCAAATACACATGAATGAAGGCTTGGTTTCCAGCCTGTATCAGTATGAGAGGTTGTGGAAGTGCTAGAAGGGTAGGCTCTAGTGGAAGGAGGTTAAGACACTGGGGGTGTGCCTTCAAAGGAGATAGTGTGACCCTGTCTCTTCCCCCCCCCCACCTTTCTTTCCTAATCACTATGAAGTGAACAGCTTTGCTGTATTAAACTTCCTTCCTGCCTCAGGCCCAAAGCAGTGGGGTTAGCTGATCCTGGGAAAAAACTGTGAGCTCCAATCAACCTTTGCTCCTTATTAGTTATTTATTTGGGGTATTTTGTCACAGCAACAGAAGGCAGACTAGCCCATTAGACTATAATACCTAATGACTTAATGTAGTATTAACTAGATGTATCAGTGAAGGTATTTTATAGATATAGGTCATTGCATAAGGAAGGCTATAGGTAGATGATAAGATTACAGCCTGTTGACATGTCTGAAGTGGAAACTTAAGGGTTCTTTGGAGAGTCGGTTGTGTTGGATGGTGTTTTGCTGGGGCAAACATGTGAAGGAGTGTTTTCCTGAAGTGGACACAGGTAAAAGACTAAGGCAGACTCATGAAGGAACGTTTAACTGAAGCAGACACAGGAGAGAGGATGTTCTGCTAAAGCAAACACATGAAAGGACACATGATGAAGGATCCTTTGCCAACAACACAGATGTATTGGTCTGGCTTACATTGCATAGCTGAGCTCCATTTGTTGGGACTTCAGAGAGAGAAATGCATCAAAAATCTTCGGGTGGTGTGTGCTGTGGCTTCTTACTTCTTCCTCAGACTCAGGCTGATTGGCAGAGTGATGTGCTCTGAGACAGATGCACATGTGAATGCAAGACATGCTGAGGCAAGACCCATGGAGGACACGTGATGTTTAGAAGGTATAAAAAGGACTCAATGGACAGTGCAGGAGGCTGAGCGAGGCTTGATTATAGAGCTAGCTGTGCAGTGCTTGTTGGTCTTACATCTTCACTGATCTTCACTTTGCTGAACAGAGAACCTTTCCTGGCGTCCTTCCTGGTCCCTCTTGCTGACTTGTGCCGAGGCTGAGGCATGGTTTTCTCTGCTAGGTAGTTCCACCTCTACCAAACTGGACTGCTGGTGTATCATTGAAGTGCTTGTGAGTGGATGGAGCTGCCACTGCTCACCTGTGAACTGAACTGCTGATTTTCAGACAACATAGATGGGAGTTGCTCCAAAGAACCTTTCTAAAGAAGTTCGCTTCCCCCCCCCCCGCACCCCCACACCCTTTCATCCTTTCTTTTCCACTACCTGTGTTGGTTAGTGGGCTACAAGGGAGGTTAAAGCGTTTAAGAAACATCATTAAAAATAAGGTTTGAAAAGTTAAACTTCTATCTGTCCCCTGCCCCAGATTCTAATTGGCCAGTCTTCACAATTATAAGACACAGATAAATATAAAATCAAACATAAGACAAATAAAAATATCTGGAGTATCTTTGATAATGTTTATTCAGAAATTAAGACAAATTTCACAGAAAAATATGACCTTTTCAGCGTTTTTAAAATACATTCAAACTTTTTTTTTTTTTTTTTTTTTTTTTTTTTTTTTTAGCTAGAATTTTATGGCTCTCAGACTGGCCTTAAAACTGTCCACAAGGCTTGATCCATTTATCCCTATCTCCTGAGTTCTGAGTTTATAGGTATACATCACCATAGCCAGTTAAACGGTGCTGGTGGTTGTACTCCAGCCACTGAGCTACACCCATAGCCCTATTGAAACTTCTTTGGCTGTCCTCATGAACCCTAAAAAACCATGTATCATTAGTTAACCACAGAAAGGGATTAAAGAGTATATGGCATTATATATGTCTTTAATTTCTTGACTGAGAGTGCTGTCAATTATGAGAAGAGTATTAGAATCCATTACCTGATTCTGTGTCCATTTCTCTTCTACTGTCGTCAGACTCACACGACATTGGTGATTATTGCTCTGTCCATCACCCTGCTGTCAGATGTGCACAACATCTGTGATTGTTCTCCTTCCTTGACAAGCCAGCCTGACTTTTATTGGAGGGTTTAGCTCATTAACATGTGATATGATTATTAATATGTGTGGAATTAGGTTAAACATGTTTTCCTTTTGCTCTGTGATTTGTTTTCTTGGCCTGTAGACTGAGTAACTTTTAGAACTTCACTTCATTAAATTACATTATATTTTATGTCTTTAGTTTTAATTGATTAATTTATGTATCAACTTGACTGGGTGCTTCTGTTAGATCTCGAATGTTCTCCAAAGGCTCATGAATGAAGGCCCGGTCTCCAGCCAGTATCCATACAAGAGGTTGTGGTAGCTGTAGAAGATAGAAAGAAGGCCACTGGGGTATGCCTTCAAAGGGGCTAGGCCCTGCCTCCCTTCTCCCCTTAGCTCTCTTTCCTAACTACTACACATTAACACCTTTGCCTTGTAAGAAGCCCCCTGTCTCCGTAATGCTTTGGGGGCAGTATGTAATTTCATGAAAAAAAAAAAAAAAAAAGAAACTTTCTGTGAGTTCATTTTCTGTCCCTCCCTCAAGTATCCTCTGTCACTATTGCTGTCATATGTATAAAAGCTAATGACATAATTTTTTAAAAATGTAAACATGTATTTCATTAAAATTCAAAAGGAAACCATATTTATATTTATGCAGATAGCTACAATTTTCAATTTCCTTCACTCTTTCCTATAGAATGTGGACCATTTCTTGGCCATATTTTCTGTTACTCTTAGAGACATTTTATCCATTGTAGTATAAATCTGATTGCAGTGAACTCTCACCTTTAAAAAGGCCTGTAAATACACTAATTTTGATTAGCTTTTTGGCATCCTCATGCATTTACATGTTTTGGATCACATGCATCCTCCATTAGTCTCTTGTTCTTCCTTCCTCCTGTACAACTCCTCCTTTTCAGTGAATCCCTGTCTTTCCTCCATGACCTTTCTTGTGACCCAATGACTTTAATTTGGGTTGCTTGCCTGAGCATGCATGGGATCTATATACTGGAGTTAGGGCACCATACCAATAACTACACCACTAAGGAAAATTAGCCCCTCTTCCTTGGCAACACATTAAGTGTCAATAATTCTTCAATGGAGAGTGGTACCCTATAAGCCACTTCCCCATCCATGACAGAGTGCTGATGGGCCCCATATAGTACTCAATATAATACTAGTTTTGTGGTGGTAACTGTAGCTGCTATGGGTTCACGATGGCAGTAGCCATGTTATTATGTTCAGAACATAGTGTTTTACAGTACTCTTTCCCATTCTCCAGCTCCACTTAAAAAAATAAACCCTCCTCTTTAGTGTTCCCTGAGTCTTAGAGAGGGTGACAGAGATGTCCTATTTAGGGCTTAAATGATTGTCTATCACTTAGTTTTAGCCTTTGGACCTGTTGTGAATGTCTGCATTAACACCTGCCCATTACAAAAGGAAGCTTCTTTTATCAAGGCTGAAAGGTACACTTGTCTATTAATATAAGAACAATTCATACAGGATTTTGGTAACACATCCATTTACCTAGACAACTATGGATTTCCCTCCTAGAGTCTGGGATCTCCTTAACCATGAACTTTTGAGTTTTATAGTGCCACACATGAATTCTCTCTTATGGAACAACCTTCAATTATGGTAAGAACATGGTTAGTGGTGTATACCACTTGTTATACTAGTAGATGTATTTTCCTAGTAGGCCAGTATTACAGCATGTAGCATTCATGGCTTGGTTAATGACTATTGATAACCTCTCCCCTCAGCAGCCTACATAGCACTTCCTGATGCTGTGAACAGTAGGCAACAGATAGGAAGTATCAAGATAATTCATGTTTGATTTCGCTGTGTTCAGCAATGGAGTCTTGTCATATAGTTCTGGAAGGTAGCTAGTAACAATGGCAATACTACTTGGGGACCTCGACTCAGTGACTCCATGACTCACAGAGAGGTGGATATCTTACACATGACAGTGGGCTTTTTGTTACATAGTATTTGGATTCTGGGAGCATCATTATCTATTTATTCAGAGTAAGCCCATTCAAAGTCTTTTGAATGCTCTTAAAAATAAATGATATTTTTAGTAAGCTCTTAAGATAGTTGGTTTCAGTATGCTGTCTTATAAAATTTTTAGTTCTTGCTAACTCTTCCTCCCTACCTCTTTTTCCGATTCCCCCACTCTCTTCTCAGTTTAAACCCTCCTATAAATACTTCCTCCTCTACTTCCCCATCACATATATGTATTTTCCTATTCCCCTTATAGTCTCTTTACCTTTTCCACATGGTTTCTCCTGGCATCCATGATTCCCCACTCCAACTTAAACATAGATATCTAAAAATTTGAAGCAAGGATTTGCATATGAAAGAGAATATATGGTGTTTGTCTTTCTGAACCTAGATTACCGCCCGTAATACAATATTTTCAAATTACATCCATATTTCTGCAAGTTTTTTGTTTTCATTTTCTATACAGCAATAAAATTCCTTTGTGTGTGTACATACCACATTTTCATGACACATTAATCCTTTGAACATCTAAGCTGATTCCATTGATATACATGTCTGTTTTTGTGTCAATATTGGAGTCTTTATTGCTATAAATTTAGATACAATAATGCCTCTAGCATTATTTATTTGTCTGTCTGTCTATAACTACCTATTCATCTATATCTATCTATCTATCTACCTATCTATCTATCTATCTATCTATCTATCTATCTATCTATCTATCTATCTATCTATCTATCTATCTATCTATCCATCCATCCATCCATCCATCCATCCATCCATCCATCCATCTATCCATCTATCTATCTA